>NW_008339910.1:772578-805685 GCF_000622305.1 Nannospalax galili | reverse complement strand
GAAATTTTTCAGGTTTATAATAACAACGAGCAGGAATGTTTATAGCTGTTGCCATATGCATCTCAGTATAAATTCCTGAATAAATTACTGAAAATCTGTTTTCAGTAGAAAACCAATATTATACAAACTGGTTAAAGAAGCAGGAAGAGATAAAATCAAAGAAACTCAGAAGCTCAAGGACAAGCATTCTAAGCAACAGCATGCTGCTATTGCCAAAGATCTTAAGCCAACTATTCAGAAAAGTCCTGGATGAATAAGTGCTTATGGTCAGAGAAATGGCTGAGTTTTCCTCTAATGAAATTAATAAGTTGCGTCTAAGCGCCTTTATAAATTTGAAGAACTATTCTTTTTTAAGTGGATTAACTGCATTAGTACTTTTGGCTGTATTAATCTTCCTCATCTAAACCAAGCAAGTTTTAACAAATAAAAAGATAACATGGTCTAGGTCAATGTTCATCTGCAGCAGTAATACATTGTCTAAATTATTAGAGGTAGAAGACATTTACTCACCCCATCACACTATAAGTCTGGGAAGCAAATGATTTTTGATAGAATCCCTCATGAGTATAACACTGATTATCTTGGTTCTGAGATGTTCTTAAAGCCTCACTTAATGGTTATATATATTATTTAGGTACGAAAGTGAAATGCTTATGATTCAAACATCAGCTTGAGGAAAGAGTTTCTACAATCTGTTGATTTACAGGAATAAGAAGTTTCATATTTCTCTTTCCCTGAGGATAAGCATTGAAAAACATGTGCATATGGCTTAGCATATCCTCTGGATTGTTGTATTTGGGTTTAAAACAGAAAGACACAAGTATTTTACATATTTAAACTTAATAAATAGTACCTAAAATAAAATCTATTGTTAAAAGAATCAATCATTTCAGGTTCAGGGAAGACGTTCTTATATCTCAACTTCAATATGAATCAAATTATTTCCATAGAACACAGAAAACAGAATCTAATTCCTTAACCTATTAAAAATGTATATCCTAGGCTGACAAGATGGCACAGTGGGCAAAAATCACTTGCTGTACAAGCCTGGTGATTTCACTTCACTCTCCAGAACCGGTAGTAGAAGAGAACCTGTTCAAGAAAGTTGTCCTCTAACCTCCACACTCAAGCTACGGCACATATGTGTATGTATACACACACCAAAAAAAACCCCACAACTAATAAATTTAAATTTAAAGAACCACATCTCCAGAATCTTATAGGAATCTACCATTAAATATGAACTACTAGACAGAATCTTATAGGAATCTACCATTAAATATGAACTACTAGTAGCATTCTCTTTTAAGTCATGGATAAAACAAAAATAGAAAACATTTGCTTTTATGCAACATTATAGAAGATAGCCTCTCAAATTTAAAGCAAAGACAAAGCTATAATGTATAAACATTATAAAATATTGACATTTTGTGTACATGATTGCTTAGGTAAAAAGAACTTTAATAGATCTGGGCATGGTGGTCCATGTCTTTAATCTCAGCACTCAGGAGGTAGGCAGATCTCTGTGAGATCACAGTAAGCCTTGTCTCCATATTGAGTCCCAGGCCATCTGGGGCTACAGAAAGACCCTATCTCCAAAAAATGAATGTTAATAGATAATTAATAGTCTAATTAATTGTCTAATTAACAGATAAGTCAATATTAATAATAATTTATTATTTTCTATTAAAAGGTGACAATAGATAATACAGACAAATTATTAGAACTCAGTAAGAGATTTCAGAAGGTAATAGATTCAAAATCAACATATACAACTGAAAGTCAAGTCTCTGTATAGGAATGTTCATTAACACTATCATACTGATTATCTATTACTCATAACAAATTACTCAATACTCAGCCTAAAACAAACAAAAAAAATGTATTGTCTCACAGATACCATGGGTTTGGAATCTGAATGTGACTAGTCCTCTGGTGCTAGGCAAAAGCTGCAATCAAGGTGTTGGCCAACTTGCAATCATCTGAAGGCCCATGAGGAGCAGATGGTCTGCTGCCAAGCTCACTCAAGTGTTTACTGACAGGACTCAGATACTCACTGACTGTTGGTCAGATGCCTCCATTGGTTCCTTGCCACACGAATTTCAGGATGATTCTAGAAAGCCAGAGAAAAGTACATGCCAGATCAACACAAACATGACAGCAGCCATTTTTCCTAAGGATGAAAATCAGTAAATAAATTGAAACAAATCTAGAGAAATGGGCATATTTTTTAGTTTCATTGAGACACTCAGCCTCCTAAGAATGTTTGTGTAATTTTGACAGAGGTGTAAAACTAAGACATTGTTTCTCTTCCGCAAGAGAAAAAAAACTGTGCTGATCAGAGAAAGAGCTGAGCAATTGAGCTTATTATTTTCACTCCAAGCCAGGTTAGAGGGACTACTGAAAGAGCCTGTGGCAAAACAGAGATCAGAGCTCCTCCAGCAAGGGGTTTCTCGGCTCACCTCAAGTCAGTGGAGGAATGCAGCAAGATAATTAGACCTTCCAGGAGAAGCCTGGACACGGATGTCACATACATCGTGTAACCAGACTTCTTTTTCCCTGGGCCATCATGGAAGCAGAAATATGATTTTTAATTTCATTTATTCATCTAGCATTTTTCTTGTTCTTTGTCCTTTTTAGATATAATAGTGAAATGAAATCCATAGAGATCCAGAAATTGGTTATTTTTGAGGAATTACGGCACAGAAGTGTGGCAAAACAGTATATTTCTGTTATCTGTTTGTTTGCTTGTTTGTTTTTGGCAGAGTCTCCCTAGTCCCAGCCCACCTGGAAGTCACTATGTGGACCAGGCTGGACTCAGTCTCACAGAGATTCACCTCCATCTGCCTCCCGAGTTCTGGGATAAAGGCCCATGCCACCACACCCAGCTTACTTCAGACATCATATACAAATCTTTTATGTTTTACTGATAAATTATAATACTCTCCAAATGAATGTTTCTGTCTTTTAAATTTCTTTTTAAAATATATTTTACTAATTTTTTGTGGTTTTCATACAATACATCTTAATACACACACACACACACACCTATAGCCCACCCACAGGAAGTCGTTATCTCCTACCCTGTCTTAGGTGCAATTTTTGTCTTGAGAACAGTTGCTCAACATGTATGCATTTTGTCATATCTGTTAGAGTCTATTGAGTCAAGTTTGTGTGCCCAGATGTCCCTTAGTGTAAATTCATCCACTGGAGCCTATTCAGCCTGTTTAGCATCACTCCCTTAAAGAACTGTTCTTCACTCAGCAGTGGTCAGCTGCCAATAGTTCCTCACCGAAGTTGTGGCTTCCTGCCCATTTCCCCAGTTCTTTCCTGAGTTTTATCTGAGTTTGCATGGGTCTTATGCATGCTGTCACCTAGAATTTATATGAGCAAGTTCCCAGGAGCCTGTAAGACTCTGTTTCCATATGACTGTGCACCTCCTCCCCTGGTTCTTACAATGTTTCTGCCCCTTTTATTTAAGACAGGGTCTCACAATGTGACCCAAGCAGGGTTGGGATTCATGATGTAGGCCAAGCTTTCCTCAAGTTATAGCAATCATCCTGCCTTGCCTCCTTAGAACAGGTATAAGTCACTATGCCTAGATTCCATGTAAATTTTTTTGGTGGAGTATAATCTCTAAGACTGGACTAATAAATTTATATCAAGTAAGTGAAGCTTGTGAGAATTCCTATGATGAATCATTTGATGATCATTATTTTTGGAGGTATCATTTGCTGGCCATGCCCTTGTGAAGACAGTATTTAGTGCAATAATGTTTTCACATTGGCAAGCACAACAATGAGGACCACTGATCTCTTCGAGGCTGGTTGGTTTGAAAGAAAAATAAGATGTGTCCTAAGTTATGCTTGTTTCCGCTCCCCACCCCAATCCAAATCATATAACTCTGTGCAAGTATTTCATATGCATTATTTAATGCCTGCCCTTTTCTTACAACAGTCCTACAAAATAGTCATTATTATTCCTTACATGTGAGTGTAAAAAAGCTCACAAAGTTTATGTAGCCAGGTGTTTACCTATTAACCAGTAGAAGGAAGTTCCCAGGTTCCATATATACTTTTATTAATAGGCTTATTTACCTTTTAAGATTCAGTGCAATATTAATTTCTAGGAGAATTTCCATTATAGCTTTATGAATTTTTTTCTTTGCTGGATATTCTATACATTCAGATAACATTTTAGAGGGTAAAAATACTAAAACCAATCTCTGTAATACATTCTAGAAATATAAAAATTAATAATATATAGTTTTTGCCCTTGTTGAATTGGGATTTAGTACAAAGAGATGAATGGTGCCTTTGTCTGTTTGTGTGCATGTGTGAGTATAAAAATGTTATATATGCTAATATAAAATTAAATATAGGAAACAGCATAGGATAACATAAACAGCAATTCTTATTGGGAAGACAGCTTTCACAGAGGAAGTAATGCTTGTGTTGAGTCCCAAAACTATAAACTGGTAGATAAACTGAGAGAAGCAGAAATTTCTAGGACACAAGAGAATTACAAAATATGGTACATTGGGAAATTAGAATAGTTTATATATTTTGTGCATGGGCTACGGTACTTTGAAAGGTAAGGATCAAGCAAATCATTTGTAACATAGTAATGACAAGGTTTCACTGCAATCATCTTTGAAGTATTTTAAGTAAAACCGTAACAGTATAATTTCTGTTTTAAAATTATTATTGTGCAGCAATATGAAAACTGTATGTTGGAACCTCAAAGTGGGGAATAGTTAGGAGAATGTTTGAATGGTACCAGAACAAATTAAGCTAGATCAGCATATGTAGATTTAAGAAAAAGAAGATAAATATGAGAAATTGAGAAGGGAGAATTGCTAGCTACTGATTAGCAAGCATCTTTTAGAATCGAGAGAAGGAAAGAACTGAAGCTAGCTCCAGGTTTCTACTATAATATAAAAGCAGCTCCTGCATATAGGGAAAGCAGAAGAAAGATCATGTTTTCAGGGAAAGTAACAATTTTGGATGGGTTGATTTCAGGAAATCTAGCAGCTACTCAAATATATTTGATTGTTGGAAAATAAGTGAAGCTCAGAAGAATTGTCTAATAGTAATGTGAGTCCTTGCTCAGACTGTACTTGACCTGATGTTTCTGAAATGTGGTCAGAGTTTGCTGTTAATCTTAGCCTCGCTGACTGCTTACACAAAAATAAGCTCCTAAATCTACTGGGAATCTAGTCAGTATACCTTTCTCTCAGTGATGACAGACTTGATCTGGTTAGTTTGGACAAGATGCTGTGCTCAGTGTACTAATTCTAAAATACACCTGGGATTAATCTCAGATTTTCCATTAATTTTTCAGTATGACTGTAAGCCAGTTATTTAACCTGTTTGTGTTTTAGTGACTCTACTTGCAGAATGCAAATAGTGGAATACAAACTAACATACAAAGCTAAGGAAAATAAAACTAATAAAAGCTTTTCTAAAGTGACTCATAAATACAAAAATCTTATATAAATGCTAATCCAAATATATTCTTCCAATTTCTCACAGTCAGTAATAGCATAGAAAAAGGAAGATGGTGAAAATCACAAATTACTTAGTTGCAAAGACAAAGAAAAAATGGGATAAAATATGTGACTCTTCCATATGCAATGTGTACATACTATTTATCACCATTTGACCAAAAATAATCCATATGAATTGTTATGTTATCATTAATTAATTGTGAAATTGTTATCTCCTACTCTGTCTTAGGTGCAATTTTGTCTTGAGAACAGTTGCTCAAAAAGGTAGCAGCATGCATAGAGTTCCAGGGCATAGAGATCAAATCTTGGAAAGTTATAGAAATATCAGTAGAAGCATTCCTAAATGACTCTGCCCTGAAAGCTCAAAGGAAGAATTGTTTTGAAAAGCAGCTTTCCTGGATTTTTCTCTTGCTGTTCATTTCACTTTCTCTCCATTACTTTCTACACTGCCTTCCCAAAGATTGCTGGCAGAATTAAGATGTGGGAAAAGAGAAGGGCCACACAAATAAATCAGTGGAAGGATCTTTTGGAGGGGACTTCAAGTGTCAGAACAGCCACTTCTAGACAGAGATCCCTGAGATGCAATCCTTCTTTCTTATTCTAGAAATATTTGACACCCCACATAAATCTTGTGTGTGTGTGTGTGTGTGATATGCACTCTTTCTTTCTTATTCTAGAAATATTTGACCCCCCACATAAATTGTGTGTGTGTGTGTGTGTGCCTGCCTGTGTGTGTGTGTTTATATCTGAATGTGTGTGTACATGTTCTTGTGTATGTGCACATGTGTGAGGGTGCATAGAAGCCACAGGTCAACATCAAGTGTCCCCTTTAATCACTCTTGTCTTGGTTATTTTTCTGCTTGCTATGACAAAATACCTGATAACAATACCTTAAGGAAAGAAGGACTTATTACAGATATAGTCAATCATAGCAGGGAAGTTTGGGTGGCAGGAGATTGAAGCAGCTGGTCATACCATATCCATAGTGAGGAAGTAGAGGGAGATGAATTCGTATGTTCAACTAGCTTGATTCTTTTTATGCAGTCCATGACCCAAGCCAAGGAATAGTGCCATCCATATTTAGGATGTTTTCCTACTTCAACTAAGCTAATCAAGATAACCCTTCAAAAACATTTCTGAAGCTAACTTAATCAAGATAACCCCTCACAGGTATGCCTAGAGACTTGCTTTTTATGATTCCAGATCCTGTCAGGTTGACAATCAACATTAACCATCAGTGTTCTCTGTCTTACATTTTGAGACAAGTCTCTCACTGAATCTTGAGGTTGCTGATTCTGCTATACTGGCTGGCAGAAAACTCCACAGTTCCTCATGTATCTTCCTCCCCATTGCTGGATTACAGGTGTCATCAGCCCAGCTTAAGGAAAGGAATGTATATGTGTGAGTTTTGTGCATGTTTGTGTATAGGTACACCCACGCATGGGCATATGTGCATAGAGTCCTACCTACCATGGGCCTACACAAGTTTGCAAGTATCAATAAATAGTCAATCATGAATCAGGGTGGGATACTCAGAGACCTACTCCTCCATCCCTGCTGAATTTTTATTGGTGACGGGTGGAGTCCAAGAGGAGCAGTCATAGTCTATGTGTATTCACTATGGCGACTACCAGGTTCCAAAACACAGTTCCAAACCGATGGTCACACAGATGATCCTAGTTAAACTCAGAGGTTCTCAAAAGTTTGCAAAGACATGAATGTGGGAAAAGGATTTAATAGAAGGAGGGAGTTAATAGAGATGGGTGGGAAATTAGAGAGCCTGGGGGGGTTACAGCAACAAGAAAACACTTTATATATGTATGAAATTGTCAAAGAATAAATTGGATGAAAGTTATAAAAATTTTTCCTAGAGGTCCTAGAAAGATGGCTCAACAGATAAGGGCACATGCTGCTCTTGCAGAGGACTCAAGATGGGTTTCCAGAACTCACATCAAGAGGCTCACATCTGCTGTAGCTCCAGCTCCACAGAATCTGATGCCCTCTTCTGGTCTTCACAGGCATCCATGTATATATTTACATACACAGAGACACACAAATACCCATAAACAAAAAAATCAAATCTTAAAAATTTTTCATGCAGAATTCTGTCATTAAGTGAATGATAAAAATCAGGGATAGGGAAATGATGCAGTGGTTAAAAGCATTTGCTGCTCTTGCAAAGGACCAGGGTTTGCTTCCCTGAACCCATATCAAGTGCTCACAAACAACTGTTAACTCCAGTTCCATGGGATCTGAGGTCCTCTTGTGGTCTCCATAGTGCATAAACATACACACTCAGGCCCACACACATACACATAAAACAAATCTTTAAAATAATAATAATACTTGTCCCCCACTAACCTTGGAAACAGGCTAAGTCCAATTCCTCTGCACCTGATCCCTGGACTTGCTTCCTAACCCAGACTAGCCAAAACCCCTAGTACAGATTGCTAAATCCCTCCTCAGCTGTTCCCACCCCCATTTTCCTCTGGTCCCTGACATGCCTGACAGACCAGTCTACCAAGGACTCTGGTAAGTCAGATCCTGCCCACCACATCTTGTTCCATTCCACTTCAGCCTCAACATTTCCAACGTACGCTACCACCACCCTGCCCCCATACCAGCCTTGGATCCAGGCCCACTAAAATACCTATGCATCTGGATCCCTGGACTAGCTTCCTAATGCAGACCAGATAAATTCCCTACCACAGATTGCTAAGCCCCTACTTAACTGTTGCCCACACCCATCTTCCTCTGGCTCCTGACCTGCTTGTCAGATCTTGCCCACTGCATCTCTATTCCATTCTTCTGCAGCCTCATCACTTCTGACCTACTCCACCCTCAACCTGCCCTGCTAGCCTTGGACCCAGGCTCATTCCAGTTCCTCTTCCATAGATCCTCGGACTAGCTTTTTAACCCAGACTAGCTTCCTATCCTAGCACAGATTCCTCTGGAGCCTGATCTGTCTGACACATCCCAGTCCTCCTACTACCCTGACCAACCTACCTACTACCAACTGTCCAGAACAGTCTACTACCCTGAATGAACCTGAAACACACACCAATTTATTTTTCATACCTGAGCAGAAACCACCCAAGCTATATAAACATATAAACAAAACCAAATTTCAAGTAAACGAAGGCAGAATAGAAGTTCACACAAGACATACATACAACCAACAGAGAATATCCATATGCCAAAATGTCAGTGCAAAAACACCATTATGAAAAACCAAGAGAATATGTCCCCAACAAAACCCACTAGTCCTATAGAAGGGAACTACAATGAGAACCACCCTGAAGAACCCCAGGACAGAATTTAAAAGAGCAATCATAAACATGATGAAAGAACTTCAAGAAAAGAAAGACAACTCAAAAAACTCAAAGAGGATGGGCATAAATTTGTGTTGGAAGCTCAATAATATACAAATATGCAGCTTAATGAAATATCAAAAACAATTCAGGACTTGAAAAGTGAATTCAAGGAGATGAAAATAGTGAAGAAAAGCCAAACCAAAATGAACATGGAATTGAAAAACCTCAAAAAGCCAATTAGAAAAAACAGGAGAAAGCCTCACATGCAGAATAAATGAAAACAGAATATCAAGACTGGATGAAAAAGTTGAAGATCTGCACCTCTTAAACAAAGACAATGTAATTTTTTTAAAAAAACACAGGAATGGAATATGCAGGAAATGTGTGGCAACATGTACATACCAAATCTACGCATTATAGGCATACAGGAAGGAGAAGAATCTTAGGCCAATAGCATTGACCAGATCTTGAACAGGATTATAGAAGGAAACATCCCTAAATTAAGGAAAGACATACCTATATAGATCCGAGAAACACATAGAACATCAATTAGACATGACCAGAACAAAAACTCGCCATGACATATCATAGTAAAAACGTTAAATGTACAGAACAAAGAAAGGGTACTGAAAGCTGATAGAGAAAAACTACAAGTTACATATAAAGGAAAACCCATCAGAATCACAGCTAACTTTTCAGTGAAAACTATAAAATCCAGAAGAGCCTGGACCAAAGTATTCCCAGCTCTAAACGACCATGGATACCAACCCTGAATACTTTACCCAGCAAAACTATCTATCACAGTCAAAAGGAAATGGAAATTTTCCATGACATGAATAGACTGAAAGAATTCATGTCCACAAAACTAGACCTACAAAGAATGCAAGCAGCAATGCAAAGGACCAAAGATAGGAATGAGTATACACAAGTGGCTACAAAAAGAAACCAAATGTAAAATAACAGAAACACAAAATAGGGCCACAAACACTAAGAAGTTAAAATGGCAGTATCCAATGCACGTCTTTTAATAATAACATTAAATATCAATGGCCTCAACTCCCCTGTTCTAATTTGTTTCTCCATTGCTGTGAAAAAAAAAAACAAACAAAAAAAAAACAACTGTGACCAATAACAACTTAGGAAAGAAAGGGTTTATTTGGCTTACATCTCCTGGGTCACAGTTCATCAGGAGCCCAAGGGAGGAACTCAGGGCAGGAATCTGGAGGCAGGAGCTGAAGCATGGGCCATGGAGGAACACTGCTTACTGACTTGCTCCCCTGACCTATGTCCAACTTGCTTTCTTAAATTCACAGGACCACCTGCCCAGGGATGGCACTACCAACAGTTGACTGGGCCTTCCCACATCACTCAACAATCAAGAAAATGCCTCACGGACATGGCCACAGGCCAGTCTAATAGCAGCAATTCCCCAGTTGAGGTTTCCTCAACCAAGGTGTCTCAAGTTGACAACTAAAGCTATCCAGCACAAGTGAACAGGATACTTGTCAACTTGATACACAAACACATTACTATTAAAACACATCCTTTCCATTTTTTGTCCCCAAGATATGATGTTAATGATATCACAATATAAAACAGTACAACCTTAAAAGTCCCACAGTCCTTAAAAAATCTAGACATTTAAAAGTCCATATAGTCTCTTTTTAAAGTCTCTTAACTGTGGGCTTCTATAAAATTCAAAACAAGTATTATCTTATTTCAAAAGGGGAGAACTGAGCATATCTAAGCAAAGCCTAAGTCCAGCAAAGTAGCTCAAGGCTGGATATCTGGGATTCACTCACAATCTTACATTTCCAAAGGATTCTGGCAGCTCCACTTCTCTGACTGCCATCCACAGCACACATGGCTCATCTCGAAGGCCCAGACCAGCTCCGTTCCACACCTGCTGCTGCCCTTGTTGGTCATTCCATAGTTCTGATATCTCCATAAAACTGGAGTCTCTACTGAAACTGAGGCTGCATCTTCACCAAGGGCCTCTTTTGGCCTCTCAGGCTGCAAAAGTCAGATTCTCTCTATGACCCCTTCAACCCTGGGGCCTTCACTGCAACTGAGACTGCATTTTCACCAACAGCCTTTCCAGGCCTCTAAGCCTTAGCTGCCTTCTATAACCCCTTCATACTTTCAACACCAGAACCACACAGGAGATTCTTACACATCACCAAGTCCTGTTTCTAGCTTGAGATGGAGGTACAGGGCCCCTCTGGACAATAGCTTCTGTGTTCTGACCCTGGGGAAATACTTCCCAGAAGATTTTGTCACAATGATGCTGTCTCTTGTTACTTAGAGCCAATTTTTCAGTCCCACCTAACTAGTATCAATTGTCCTGGTAAAACAAAGGTTTCACTTCAGTGGTTCTGGTTTCTTCTTAATCACAGCTGCTTCTTCAGCCCCAGCTGACTACAAACCACAGACTCTCAATTCAAGATATCACACAAATATCCCTGATAGTCTCCATTTCCCTTTAACTTCACAAGTCAGGCCTCTATCATCCACATTTCTTTCAACATAACTATTTCAAGCTCTACACCAATAAACACTAAGCATTCAATGGCTCTTCCAGTCCAAAGTTCCAAATACTTCTACCGTCCTCCCAAAAAGACCAAGGTCAGGTCTGTCACAGCAATACCCACAAGCCTGTACCAATTTATGTTCCAGTTTGCTTTCCATTGCTGTGACAAAACATTCTGACCAAAAATAACTTGGGGAGAAAAGGGTTTACTTGGCTTACATCTCTTGTGTTACAGGTCATCAGGGAGCCCAAGGTAGGAACTCAGGGCAGGAACATGGAGGCAGGAGCTGAAGCACAGGCCACGGAGGACTCTGCTTACTGGTTTAATCCCCTGGACCATGTTCAACTTGCTTTCTTAAATATATAGGACCACCTTCCCAGAGGTGGCATCACCCACAGTTGACTGGGCCCTCCAACATCACTCAACAATCAAGAAAATGCCTCACAGACATAGCCACAGGCCAGTCCAATTGAGGTTCCCTCAACACAGGTGTGTCAAGTTGACAACTAAAGTTATCCAGCACACCTGTCAAAAGACACAGGCTAATGGAATTTATCAAGAAAGAAAATCTATCATTTTATTGTCTTCAAGAAACTCTTCTCACATTCAAAGATAGACTCTACATTAGGGTGAAAGAATGGAAAAAATATCCCAAGCAAATGGCTCTAAGAAGCAAGCAGGTATTGAAATTCTAATATCCTACAAATTAGACTTCAAATTAAAACTGATCAGAAGAGATAAAGAGAGTCACTTCATTCTAACCAAAGGAAAAACTGATCAAGAAGATATTATAATCATGAACACATGTTTGTACCAAACTCAGGTGCACCAATTTCATAAAAACGATACTCCAGGAATATAAAACACAGATTAACCCCAACTCAGTAATGCTAGGTGACCACACTATCTTCAATTAATGGTCCAACTCAGCCCTAAAGCCTAATAACCATAATGACCAGCATAGCAAACTACCTCTATTGGTGCAGTAGTGGTACTGTTATCTGGGGGTAATCAACAACTGTCTAATTGGACTTAAAGCCTTCCCAATCAGAGTGAACTCATGGGTGGCACTGTAAACTGAGCCAAATACACATGGATGGAGAGATCATAGATCCTAGAGAAAACCCTGTTTCTGTCATACTTCTTGACAAATGAAATTTCTTACCATATCCTAAATATGAATCTATATATTTACAGACAAGCATACTGTACACCACTCATCAAAGAAGCTTCTTTCTGTGATAGATGGAAGCTACTGCAGAATCCCACAACTGGTCAGATAGTGAGAATATGTCTCAGAGATGCCCAGTCCTAGGTATCACATCTACAGTAGACCCTTTACACCTTTTGAACCCCCAGTTTGGGGTACCCAATGTTCATGGGAGGCTGCACCCCAATAACTCAGTCCCCAGACCAGGAGATGCAACAAGCAAGAGGATTTTATTGGACGTCTGCGCAGACGGGCCTCTGCCTCACTCGGAAAGGAGAAGCCCCAGGCTCAGCTTACAGGTCTTATAAAGGTAAAAACCACAAACCACAAGCCAAGAAAAGCAGAAGCGGGAGGGGGGATTTTTTGGGTGATTTCCAGCTTGGGCGAGGAGCATGAAAAGGTCAACTCTTTCTCAGCAGTTTAGAATTATTTTTCATTTTTACTTCCTTGTACAACTTTCTTTAGCCTGACTGGGTTTGAATCCATCATTAATCCATCATTCCCCCCTTTTCTTATGGCAAGATTTTAATCCTAAAATCCACAGGCCTTCTGTTCTTTTTAGAGCATGGTATTGTTGGGTAAGGACCAAGGCCTGTGTCACCGATAGTCGGTCCCTGATAAATTGTAACAGTCTGTTGAGGATGCATGGTCTGAAAGTTAAAAGAAGGAGAAGAATAACTAGGGGGCCTATTAGGGTGGACACTAGAGTAGTTAACCAGGGGGGTTTATTAAATCATCCTTCAAACCACCCCTGTTTAGATTCACGGTCTCTTTGTCTTTTGTCTAACCTTTGACGGAGCTTAGTCATAGAATCTCTAACAACCCCTGAGCTGTCAGCATAGAAGCAACATTCTTCTCCTAGGGCTGAGCAGAGTCCTCCTTCCTTGAGGAAAAGCAGATCTAGACCCCTTCTATTCTGTAGTACTACTTCTGAGAGGGAGGTTAGGGATTTTTCCAAGGGGGTAATTGACTGTTCTATTGCCCTAATGTCTTCATCTATAGCCATCTGTAAATCTGCATAATATTGTGGTCCTTGTATTAGGGCTGCTGTTCTGGTTCCTACCCCCTCTGCCACCCCTACTCCAAGAAGTATTGCTAGGGTCAGGGACACAGGCTTTCTTCTATATCTGCCTGGGTGTTGCTCGAAAAACTGTTCTACAGAATCTATGGGGTGATAGAATACCCGGGGCAGGAGCTTAATCATGACACAGTAATCCTGAGAGGTATTAAGGACCATACTGGCTACACAGGGAGTCAGCCCAGAGTTGCATGCCCACCAAGCCCCTAGTGGAGGCAGGAGATAGTAATTCCCCTCCCCTGGAGGTACAGAAATAGTGGAGTTGCAGAGGTGGGCATGAGTTGGAGGTGGGTTTCCTAAGCAGAGTCCAGATCCTGAGACTTCTGTGAGGGTTAAAGGGTGGGGAGTTTCTCTATGGCATTGGTCAGCTGAGGTGGTGTTATTGAATGTCCCTTGTATAGCTATGCCTTCATAATAAGGGGGAGCTGCGGCTAAACACAGCGAGGTACAGAAATAGTGGAGTTGCAGAGGTGGGCATGAGTTGGAGGTGGGTTTCCTAAGCAGAGTCCAGATCCTGAGACTTCTGTGAGGGTTAAAGGGTGGGGAGTTTCTCTATGGCATTGGTCAGCTGAGGTGGTGTTATTGAATGTCCCTTGTATAGCTATGCCTTCATAATAAGGGGGAGCTGCGGCTAAACACAGCGAACAAGATTCAGTTAGGTTGGGGTCTGTCTGTCTGATGGCCTTATATGCTCCTTGGATTAGATTGAACAGTCGGTCCCCCGTGGGTGAAACCTTTTGACTCGGGGGCTGGGGGTCTGTTTTAACAGGATATTTGAGGAGGAAGTTTCAGAAAGAGGGTTGGGGATTAAGGCCAGTGGGGAATCAAGGAGGGCTAGGGAGGCTTTTAAGTATGGTCATCTAGTTAATCTCAAACTAGGTCAGCCTTGATGTCTGGAAAACAGCTTTGCCAGGAACCAGGTCTTGCTATATTCTGGGGTGGGGGGCTACGGCTCTCCATAGGTCCCCCCAATAAAAGGGAAATGAGCCAAAACAATCCCTTAGGGAACCGTGCCTGTCTTAGGTTGGAGAATTTTTACTGAAGCTTTACCCGTCATAGGCTAAGACAGCAGCTTTGGCTGCCCACCTGCATCCCCAGTTTTTGCAGTAAAAGTAGGCCCTCCCTCCACATTGGGGGTTGAGATATTTAGACCGGTGGTTGCCTGGGCAAACATAGAAGGTTAAGGTACACAACATGGCCCGATGTTCATGAGGGCCACATCCCCCCCCATGGGTCAAGTCCCAGTCTCCCGGGGGGACTTTCCTTGTCAGGCACCACCTCAGGATTCCAGTTTCATTCTAAGTCCCAGGGTTCTGGTGCTTCTAAGGCTAATTTACACAAATCTGGATACAGTATAGGCCACCAAGTACCCTTGGGTGCCATCTTGTGGGTTTCAAACACTACAATACCCATTTGATTAATTACCCACCAGGTAGTCAGCATAGGGAGATGGGGGCTTCCTTGACTGGGGACAAACCTACAAACAAGTAGAATCATTAGGTATCTCTGGAGAGTCTTATTTTTAGAGGGTTGGATGTCCTGTGTAGATGCCATTTTCCAGTGTCCTCCTGGGTCGGAGCTCTCTTGACGTGGGAAACGTGGATCCAAGCCAAAATCCCGCCTACTTTGGGGGCCGTTGGCGTAGTCAGGAGAACCGTGTAGAGTCCTTTCCACTGTGGTTCAAGAGTCTTCACGTTGTGTCTTCTCACGTACACCTGATCTCCAATTTGATAGGAATGAGGCGTTTGTGGACTACCAGGCTGGTAGACTGCAGCCAAGGGCCTCCAAACCTGGTTCTGGATGATCTGGAGGGCTTGGAGCCTTGTTTTCAAGCTGGGGTTATCAAAAGAAGAGGGCAAGGGGGACAAGGTTACATCGAGGATAGGAGGCAGTCCTCCAAAAAGGATTTCATAGGGGGTTAGGCTGTGTATAGCAGGAGTATTTCTAGCCCGAAATAGAGCTAGAGGTAGGAGCTGCACCCTGTCTTTAGTGCCGGTCTCTAAAGCTAATTTAGTTAAGGTCTCTTTAATGGTTCTATTCATTCTTTCTACCTGTCCTGAACTTTGGGGTCTGTAAGCACAATGTAATTTCCAATTGATCCCCAATGCTTTGGCCATCCCCTGACTTACCTGGGAGACGAAGGCTGGGCCATTATCAGACCCAATTACCTTAGGCAGTCTGAATCAAGGGAAGATTTCTTCGATTAGCTTCTTCACAACAGTCTGGGCTGTTTCCTTCCGGATGGGGAAAGCTTCAACCCACCCTGAAAAAGTGTATATAAACACTAGGAGATATTTATAACTGTATTTTCCTGGGAGGACTTCAGTAAAACATACCTCCCAATTAGTCCCAGGTCATGTCCCTCTTTCTCTCTTGCCAAATGGGACCTTTGATCTGGAAGCATTTACCAGGGAACTTGAGACACAATCTCCCACTACGTTCTGGACTAGCTGGTTAAGGTCTGGGAAATAATAGATTTGCTCTTCTTTTTCTAGTAGCGTTTTTAGTTTCTTGTGTCCTAAGTACATCCACTGGTGGAGTTGGGAGATTAACTCAAGGGCCGCCTTTCGGGGCAGTATGATTCGACCCTCATATTCCCACATTTTGGATTCTGGATCCAAGGTAGCATTGAGCTTCTGAATGAGTTCCAGATCCTGCTCAGTGTAAGTGAGAAGAGCCTCTCCCTCCCTTTTTTGTGTCTTAATTTCAGCCTTTAGGTCTGAATGAGTGTATAGGACATGGGCGCTTTCTGCTGCCTGGTGGGCGGCTTCATCTGCCATTCGGTTGCCCTGGGCAATCGGTCCCTGGCCTCGCTGATGTCCAGGGCAGTGGATGATGCCACTATTGCTTCTTTGTTTTTAATATCCTTACCAGCGGAGGTGAGGAGTCCCTGCCTCTGGTAAATTTCCCCATGTATATGGGCTGTGGCAAACACACAGTGGCTGTCGGTGTAAATGTTGACCTTTTTGCCCTCTGCTAATTTTAGGGCCTGGGTTAGGGCCTCTAATTCAGCCCGTTGGGCTGAAGTTCCATCCGGCAGGGCTTGGGCCCAGATTATCTTCTCTCCATCAACCACCACTGCCCCCACCTTGCGCTCACCGTCTCACAGAAAGCTGCTCCCATCCATATACCGTGGCATCTGCATCGATTAGGGGCTGGTCAGTGAGGTCTTCCCTAGTCCCATGAGTCTCTGCACATATTTGCTGGCAGTCATGGGGAATCTCAGTGCCTTTCTCAGGAGCTGGTAGCAGCGTGGCAGGGTTTAAGGTGGCCGGGCTACCAAATTTAATCTTTTCTGGATTTAATAGTAGTGCCTGGTAATGGGTCACCCTGGCATTTGACAGCCATCTGTCAGGGGGCTGTCTAATGATGGACTCCACCACATGTGGTGTTATAACAGTTAAGGGTTGACCCATGCTGAGTTTGTCTGAGTCTTTTACCAGGGATGCTATGATTCCAAAGCAGGGGGGCCAGCCAGCGGCTACATTGTCCAGTCTTTTTGAGAGATAAGCCACTGGCCTTTTCCAGGGTCCCAAAGTCTGAGTAAGAACTCCTTTTGCCATTGCTTTATTTTCATCTATGTATAAGATGAAGGGTTTTGTCAAATCTGGCAATCCTAGAGCTGGAGCCATCAGCAGCGCTCTTTTTATTTTGTCAAAAGCTCTCTGGTGTTCTGCCAAGATGAAAGGGGTCCTGTTCTTTATTAAAGGGTATAGGGGAGCTGCCATTTCAGCGAAACCTGGTATCCATAATCTACAGAAACCTGCGCTTCCCAAGAACTCTCTGAGTCGTCTGGCTGAGGTTGGTGGGGGGATAGAGGCTACCGCCTGTTTCCTGCTTTCTGTCAGCCAACGCTGCCCTCCCTCCAACCTGTAGCCCAAATAGTTCACCTGCTGTAGGCAGATCTGGGCTTTCTTTGCTGAGGCCCGGTATCCAAGTTCCCCCAGTCTCAATAGGAGAGCCTCCGTACCTTGCAGACAGCCGGCTTCTGTCTCAGCCACTAAGAGGAGGTCATCCACATATTGAAGAAGCATAATCTGTGGGTTTCTTACCCGAAAGTCAGCCAAATCTCGATGTAGAGCTTCATCAAACAGAGTAGGGGAGTTTTTGAATCCTTGGGGAAGTCGTGTCCAGGTTAGTTGCCCCGATATTCCAGCTTCAGGGTCCTTCCATTCAAAAGCGAATATGGGCTGGCTAACTGGACTCAGTCTTAGGCAGAAGAACTCATCCTTCAGGTCAAGTACAGTATACCACCTGTGACTGGGAGGCAAGGAACTCAGGAGATTGTAGGGATTTGGAACAGTGGGGTGGATATCTTCTATTCTCTGATTGACTTCTCTTATGTCTTGGACCGGTCGATAGTCATTCATTCCTGGCTTTCTTACGGGGAGCAGTGGTGTGTTCCAAGGGGACTGACAGGGGCGGAGTATGCCTATTTGTAAAAGTCTTGGAATGTGGGGTCTGATTCCCTCTCAGGCCTCTCTGCTCATGGGGTATTGTTTGATTGAAACCGGGGTTGCAGATGGTTTCAGAGTGACCACTATTGGAGGTTGATTGGATGCCAGTCCCAGACCTCCTGTCTCAGCCCATGCCGAGGGGAAGTTAATTAGCCAATTAGATATACCAGGAGTCTCTACTATTGGTGCTTCATATAACCGATGTTCATCTTCCAGTCGCAGAGTTAACACTTGTAGTGGAGCTCCATCCTTTCCTTTTAGAGTAGCTCCCTTTCTAGTGAAGTGGATATGGGCTCCCAGCTTAGAGAGTAAATGTCTCCCCAGAAGAGGATATGGACAGTCGGGGACCAGCAAAAATGAGTGGGAGACCTGTCCTGTGCTGAGGTCCACTTTTCTTTCTGTGGCCCATGTGTATGTTTTTCCTCCGGTGGCCCCTTGGACCCAGGCTGTTTTGGAACTCATGGGTCCCTCGGTTGTTGTCAAGACTGAGTGTTGAGCTCCTGTGTCTACCATGAAGGTAGTTAATTGCCCCCATACCTTTAAAGTTACCCTGGGCTCAGGGGGGAGCTCCTGGCCCTGACTCTCCTAGTCCCCTAGAGCCAGGACTGGGGTTGTCTTCTTTTGAAGTCTATTCAGCTTCTTCGGACATTCTCGAGCCCAATGTCCTCTTTCCTTGCAGTAAGCACATTGATCTTTGTCCACTCGGGGTCTTCTTTTGTCTCCCAGGTCCCTATCTGATCCTGTTCCCTGAACTACTGTGGCCAAAATTTGACTCAATTCTTTGTTTTTTTTTTCTCTCTCTCTTATCTTCTCTGGCTTCCTGTTCTTTCCTAATTCTGTCCTCTCTTTCTTCTAATGTCTCTCACCTATTGTAGATCCTCTCAGCTTCTCTTACTAAATCCTGTAAGGAGTACCCCTGTAGGCCTTCTAGCTGCTGGAGCTTACCACGAATGTCAGGAGCTGATTGTCCTATGAAGGCCATAATAAGGTCTGCCTGACGATCCTGGGCCGTGGGGTCAAAAGGGGTGTACATCCTATATCCCTCTATTAGGCATTCTAGGAACCCTGCGGGGGTTTCATTTTCCCCCTGGGTTATAGCACGTACCTTTGCCAAATTGTTTGGGCGCCTTCCGGCCCCTTTGAGACCCGCTATCAGAGTCTGGCGATAAAGACAGAGATGGTCCCTACCAGCCAGGGTCTCATGGTTCCAATTGGGTCTGGTCAGAGGAAATCCTTCGTCTATTTCATTTGGGAGCTGAGTGGGTCTCCCATCCTGCCCAGGGACATTTTTCTGGGCTTCTAGGATGACTCACTGTCTCTCCTCTGTGGTTAAAAGTGCCTGGAAGAGTTGTTGACAATCCTCCCAAGTGGGTTGGTGAGTGAGGAGGATAGACTCTATTAAAGCAGTAAGAGCCTGAGGGTCCTGAGAAAAAGAGGGGTTATGGGTCTTCCAATTATACAAGTCAGAGGCTGAAAAAGGCCAGTACTGGATCTGGTCCCCTACAGTTTGGAGGGGAAAAACCTGGGCAGTCCAGGTTCCATCAGAGGGGCCCCCTCTGTCCCTCCTCAGATGGAGTCTGCTAGACAGAGGGGGGGATTGGTTGGGTTCGGTGGAATCAGGAGAGGGATGAGGTTCCTGGGGTGGAGGTGCCTGCGCAGGTGGATAGGGAGGCGGAGGATCGAGGAGGGTTAGGGAGGCTTGGTCCTCTGGGAGGACTGGCTTCTGCTTCTTCTCAGGGGAAGACTGAAGGGGCAGGAGGGAAGAAGTGAGATTCAGGGGAGCTGAAGGGGTAAGGGGCCCTTGATCAGTCTCTCTGGTTCCCCGAGGAGGTAGGAACGGCTGTGCCCAAGGTGTGGGGTTCCGGGCCAAGTCTTCCCAGGTGACTATATAGGCCACCTGGTCTGGGTGTCCATGTGGTCCTGGGTGGAAAATGTATTCCTTAACCTGTAAGATAGTAGCAAGGTCAAAAGTCCCATCCCTTGGCCATCCTTTCTCAAAAGAGGGCCACTTAGAGGAACAGAGACTCTACCACTTCTTCTTTTGGATCTCCACTGATAAGTTGTGGGCCCGTACCACGACCTCCTTCCAATATTCCAGAGTTAAGCTTAAAGGGGTAGTTAGTGACTCACCCATGGTGGAGGTTGCAGAAGAAAGAGAGAGAGAGAGAGAGAGAGAGAGAGAGAGATGAAGATGCCACTCCAAATAATGATGACCAGTGGGTGTGCTTGTGGATGAGTACCTATCATTGCCCAGTTTTTCTTCTACGGGGGACATGAATTTATCTGGGATTCATGCCTGGGACCCCCTTATCCTTTCATGGGAGTCTTTTGGTGGTGAGCGCCCTATGGCTCTTATTTGCTCGACCCGTGCCCACGGGGCTTTTTCAGTGGCCTGGCTGAAGAAAGGAGAAGGAAGTACAGGAAGGCTGTCTCGTCTCCACCCGTGTGGGCAGTCGGGGTCCACTAAGAGGGCTAAGAGCCTTTGGCTTACATCAGGGAGTAGCCCTGACCAGAAAACCTCAATTGCCCCTTCTCCTTTAACGGTCCCACGCGAAGACTTAGACCGAGAACAAAAGGAAAGAGAAGGAGGAAGGGAAGGTTTAAAATAGAGAGCATAGAGAAAAATACAAAACCAGACCTTCCCCTTTTAAGACATTAACATAACCATCAAGTACATACACATCACATTGAATCACATTCGTGTGGACCGGTCCTTCTTACACTCAGACACACACTGCACTCACTATTCTCACTTTCAGGATCCTCATGCATAAATACAGACAACACAAGACAAAAATCCTTGGCGCACTCTCCCTGACTCACAAACTGAAAGTACAGATTGGGAGGGGAGCAGCCAAGCCAATCTCCCTTCTCCCAGGGTGAGGAAAGCTATGCTGTCCTCCCCACTCCAGATCACTCTGGTCACTAAGGCCAGAGTGTCAGAACCAGGGGCCTCTGGGCACATCTGCCACTCCTGCTGGTTCCCAGAATACAGATTTACAGGTCCTGTACAGGCACAAATGTTCAGACGGAACGTTCCCAGAACAGGAAATAACTGACAGACATTAAGACCAAGACAAACCACAAGACATCTGTCCTTACCTCCTGCTGATCTGAGGAAATGGATCTGGGGGGGGGGGGCGACCGAATCCCGGACGAGCCCCCAAATGTTGGACCCCCAGTTTGGGGTACCCAACGTTCATGGGAGGTCACACCCCAATAACTCAGTCCCCAGACCAGGAGATGCAACAAGCAAGAGGATTTTATTGGACGTCTGCGCAGACGGGCCTCTGCTCACTCGGAAAGGAGAAGCTCCGAGCTCAGCTTACAGGCTGCTTATAAAGGCAAAAACCACAAACCACAAGCGACTCCTAAGCCAAGAAAAGCAGAAGTGGGAGGGGGAATTTTTCAGGTGATTTCCAGCTTGGGCGAGGTGCATGAAAAGGTCAACTCTTTCTCAGCAGTTTAGAATTATTTTTCATTTTTACTTCCTTGTACAACTTTCTTTAGCCTGACTGGGTTTGAATCCATCATTAATTCTTCACACCCAATACTCATGGAACATAGCACAACAGGGTGGGGGAGGGGAGGGGAGACTAGTGCATACCTCAATGCTTACCAAGTGAAGCTTCCTTATACAACAGAGTGTGATGCACACAAAAGGTCACCACTAGCCAACTTTTAAAGACTAAGAGACTGCATAGTGTGTGTGTCCCTGGATAGGACTCCTATATAAAGCCTCTCCCACTCATGGCTCAAGGACTATTGTGGAAGAGGCAGCAGAAAGATTGTAAGAACCAGGGTTGGCCCATGAAAATAGGGAAACAGAGGCTTTCAGGCCACTGGAAGCTTGCACATGTGAACTTGTGGCAATGGTGGCATCAAGCACAGTACCAATGCCAACTAAATCAGACAAGGGCCCAGAGTGGAGCTAAGGGAGTGTCAGGTCGGCCCTAATCTGGGAACTATTAGAGATGGATTACTACTGGGTGAGGGGGAGTAGACCTTACCAATGATCTCTAGATAGGCTGCCTTGACTCCAGTGGATGAATTTGCCCTGAAGGACATCTGGGCACAAATGCTTGACTGGATAGGACTTAACAAGTATGGTGGAATACTTGTTATGGTCTGGTGGGGGGTTGGGGGGTATGGATGGGGAAGGGATCAATTAAGAACCGTTGTATGAAATGTACAAGATTAGGAGCTGTTGTTTGAAACATACAAAAGCTCAATAAAAACTTTAAAAACAAAAACAATAACAATAATAATCTACTGAACAAGGATTGGCAAAGGTACTTTCCATAAGTTACATAGTTAAATTTTATTTAGTTTTGTTTTATGTGTATGATAGTATTGCTTGCATATATGTAAATGCACCTGTGTCATGCAGTGCTCTTGGAGGTCAGAAGAGGGCATCAGATCTTCTAGAAGTGGAGTTACAGACAGTTGTTAGCCACCTTGTGGGTGCTAGAATTTGAATTGGTGCTAGGATTTGAATCCAGGTCTTTTGCAAAAGCAGCCAGTGCTCTTAACCGAATAGCCATCTCTACAGCCCCTCATTAGATTTTTATATTGACAGGTAAACTCTTACAGGTGGTGAAACAGGCAGAGAGAGTTTAACCACATCCCCAACTGCATACTCATCTCTGCCACAATGAATTTGGGTAATAACAACTTCATGTTTTTCTTTATAGTCTTTTCTACAGCTAATCTCTAGCACAGCGATATAAAAGAAAGAACAATTGGTTAAAACCCAGTGTTCTAACCCAGATATTCCTATCTACTAAATATATAAGATGATTACATTTTCTACAAACTGATGATTAGATAAAGCCTTTGATGCTCCCCTTATCATGTTTTTCAATAGATCTATTTCACAGCAAAGTTTTAAATTCAAGAAAGGAAATAGAAACTGTCCTCTTATTGGGTGGTAGATTTGGAGTATTGTGAGTTTGAGGCTAGCATGGTATCTTCCCAATTAGCTAGTTCCCCCAATGGGTGGGGCCTGCTGAAGAGTGTGGACTATGGGGGTGTGGCTGGGAGCCATCTTGGGATGGAAGCCAGGCACCACCGGTAGAGCATGATGGTAGAGTGTGATGGTGGAGGAAACTCACAGCCAGCACAGCAGCTCAAAGACAGAATGGATTGACTCCCTGAGGACCTGGGGTGAGATCGCTGGCCCTGGAGGTGTGAGCGAATACTAGTGGCGCTATGGGCATGGCATGGTCTGATAAGGCAGGCTCTGAGTCATGGTGGCACAGGGCTAGGCATTGGGTACTCATTCCTTTGTAAGTAATAAACTCACATAAAATATATTATATGGTTTATTTGATCGTGCAGGAGACCCAGAGAGAATTTGGCCCACAGAATTGGCGTAGTTTGACAGGATATGACAAAACTGAGAATGAGTTTTAGAAGAGTGCTAATGGTGGTGCTGATGTGGTTTTTGCAATGGGTTACTAAAAAGAGGCCAGCCATGCAGACGTGTGGGCCACAGCTATGTTGTAAATATGGGGATATGTTGCGGGAATGTGAAGATTTGTTAAAAGTGACTTAAAGGCTAGAAAATCTCTTACCTTCTCTAGACTCAAAGGAAGTGCCTAGAGAAAGAAAGCGGCCACTTTGCATGAAAAAAGATATGCCCCAGGCAGGAGAAGCTGAAAAGGCTGCACTGGAAGACCCAGTTACAGAGCTGGAGAGAGAACAAAGGCGGGCCACTTTGACTTGTGTAAAGTCCAAGGACTCAGAGAAAAAGATAATAGTAAAAAGGAAAAAAAGCTAACTGTACTATAGCTAGGAAATATTCCATGCTAGAACTGTTAAAACTAGGAAAAACTTATAAGCAAGCAAGCAGAGAGCCCCTGGCCATGTGACTTGTGAGAGTATGGAACATGGGAGCAAATGATGTCAGTCTAAGTCCTTCAGATGCTTCACAGCAAAGTTATATAACCACCCATCTGTCCTTACAATATAAGCTGCTCAACCTAGCACAATGCAGTGGCAAGCAGTCCTTAATGGGATGGCTGGTTGAAGGCATTAAAGGTACATGGTTTTCACCGAGGGAGACTAACATGATTAGCAGGGTCTGGAGGACTATAAAAGAGGGGAAGGCATTCCTGAGAGAACTAGGTATGAGAAAAGCAATATATGATGTCTTGTTCACTGGGCCAGATGAGACTGTGTTCACCAGAGATATGAAAGAAAGCTTAATTCAACTGGGACCTCAAAAATAGTATGGGGCTTTAATGGCTTTACTAAGCCCTTTGATGGGACAGCATCTTTGTAAAGGGAAAGAGGCTTTGGCAAATCTAAATGATTCTGACCAGCATGTAAAATGTGTATGTGAAATAACAGAACACCCTATAAGAGATATAAAAAAGACCAGACAGAGGAAATCATCCACTTGCGGCAAGACTTATGTTAAGCACAAATCCCCAGAAAAAAAATTGATAGAAAACCAAATTCAATACTAACGCATTTCTGGAAGGCTTTCAAACCAGAAGGAACAGTTTACAAAGGGCATTCAAAGGATAGCAACTGTACAAGGGGTGGTTAAGAATCCCCAAGGATTAAATAAGATGCATTTCTCTTCTGATAAAGGCTATACTAGGGGTGGAAGCAGGTTTCCCACCAAGTTCTCCCCCAGAAACCTGGTGTGGTCAATGGGAAGATGACAGATGTGGCTACGGTCAGGAGGAAGACCCAGAGACTGTCTGACTTAGGGAACCAACCAGTACAGGGAAGCCCCCTGCCTCCTTAGCCCAGGGCAGGGTCAGGAAACTGGAGCTAACACCTGTAAGTGTATCAAGAATAAAAGAATCCAAAGGGATAACTACAAATGGTAATGAGCTAACCAAATTAATGCCTCATACCCATGCTATGGTATCTAACAAGGATCTATGGAGAAAACAGTTAATATGAAGGGACAAGACCTTTCCAAGCTTTATGAGACCTTGACTATAAGTGATTTAATATATAATGTCAATGTTCCTTTGAGTGTTTTACAGATGTGAAACGCATTTGAAAGATATCTGAAGAAGCAAAGGCCAGCTATAGACAACTGTTAAGAAAATCTACAGTACCAGCGATGGTTTGCCCCCCCATGAGATGTTAGTCAGAGAGAGCTCCTAGACATCCTCCAGTTCACCAAGGTTATTGCCACTAATGTTGGTTGTTCACTAGAAAGGTTGGCAAGGCCATGTTGCAGAGGACACTGCATGTTGTGAGCATGGGAGAAGAAGAAGAGATAGACCTGAGACTAAGCCAAAAAACTCCATGCCACTGGATGGATGATGTTCATATTGCCAGAAAGCTCTATACAGATGGTTGGGGAAGAAAGGATTCCCTTTAAGTCTACTCAACAATGGACCCACATGCTGCACACCACGGGCATGCCAAGCAATACCTGCAAGTGCAATAATGGCTTGACCACATATGTACAACTGACAAATTTCTAATTGGATAAGGCAGGCTCCTAGGGGTGGGACACACATCTGGTGCTGTAGACCAGGCCAACACCTTTTGTCAAGAAAGGCTACAGACCCTAGTGGAGAAGCCATCATAAGTATATTTTTTAATGAGTATAGTACACCTACTGGAATATTGTCTAGGTATTTGTATTTGCATTCATGTTTGTTTAAATGTGTCTAGTTACTTCCATTTGTCTTTATAGTGAAAGAATAGATCAGTGGCCATGGCCTAAGGATGACTAATGGGGAGGCCCAAGAAGCCACTATCTCACCATGATACAAGAGAGATCGCCCTACATATATCACCCCCTTCAAGGCTCAGGGGCTTTAGCAGAAAATGGATGGAAAGATTGTAAGAGTGAAGGAAAGGGGTGGAGTGTCTCCCGATTGGCTAGTTCCTCCAATGGGTGGGGCCTGCCGCAGAGTGTGGACTATGTGGGTGTGGCTGGGAGCCATCTTGGGATGGAAGCCAGGAGCCACAGGTAGAGCATGATGGTAGAGTGCAATGGTGTAGGAAACTCACAGCCAGTGCAGCAACTCAAAGACAGAATGGACTGACTCTCTGACACATGGGCTACATAGTAAGACCCTGTCTCAACAAGACTGTTCTGTCAGCTCAAATCATACTTTAAGATCTTATCATAGCAAAAGATTAAAATTGCTTTTGTGTCTGTTATTTCTACCCACTAAACCTTTTCCAGAAAAAGGCAGAAGGAATAAGAATTTCTTTTCATTGAGGTTATACAATAGGGAAGAAAGCCTAATGTTAGCATTATTCCTTTCCACCAACTTCTGCTAAAAGGTGATAGCACTTTTTCCAATTCACACCTCTCTCAACATGTTATATACATATAATATATATGCATAAAATGTATTTGTCTTGTTGATCATCTTAATACTGTTATTTAGAGAAGACTTTTATTTGGCTTGTATGTCTGAATAAATCTTTGGAATTGAAATTGTATACTATAGAACACCAGATGGCTAAAACACAGAAATGACACCTGCAGAAGGAATTAAATAAAGAAGGAAAATTCCCTAAATTTTGCCTTCTTGTGACTGCCAGCTGTGTGCATAGGAACATGCAAAACAGGTCTAAAGTCTAGTGCTAGTTTCCTTAAAGTTGCCATGGGAAGTTGTTAGCACTTTGCCCAGAGACTCATCAAATATTGAATAGGAAAGAATGGCTGCAGACAACCATGTTTGGTCATAACTTGCAGCATTTTCAGTGCTGGGGAATTAGACTAGAACTCTGCCATCTGTGGGTTTGTTTGAAGTACAAGTGCTGCCACTGACCTATAACTATTTAACATTCCTCTTGGGATGTAGAGAGAGTGCAGCCACATATGGGTGAAATTTGTGAAGAAAAATAAAAGAACCAGAATAAAATATGGAGCTTGCTACTTGTGCACTTTTAAGGTCAAGTGCTCTGGCTCTAAATGGTCTTATTAAATGAACAGATTCAAGAGGATAACAAATGTTTTCTTGGTTCATGACCATATACTGTAAATCATCGAATTTCACATAGGTCTCTCATATTGATATGATTATTTATGGGTTATTTATCTGCATACTTCACATTAAATTGTACTGAGATATTTCTTGGAGAGTTCCATGTGTTGTTTTTTTCTGATTTGTCATGTCAACATACTAACAGAGTCAACTGTAACCTCAATTCTTTTGCTTAATTTCAAACATCTCATAGGATAAGATACTAAAAAAAACCTCATTAATTGTTACACACAGTCTTAAAGAAGAAAACAATGTTAACTACTTAGATT
Organism: Nannospalax galili; assembly: GCF_000622305.1. NCBI lineage: Eukaryota > Metazoa > Chordata > Mammalia > Rodentia > Spalacidae > Nannospalax > Nannospalax galili. The sequence goes on along the minus strand of NW_008339910.1, from coordinate 778,336 downwards.
CGAAACAAAAATGAAGTAAATGCATTTACTCATTGGACAAAAATAAGCCAACACTGAAACTAGCAACAAGGCAGAGTTGGAAGACTATGATTTCTCTCTCTCTCTCTCTCTCTTAGGCTGGAAGCAGTAGACTATACTGTGTAGTGAATGTGTATGTTCACATATATACTATATATGTATACATATATCATATGTTGTACCATACAGAGATATATATGTACATAGAATATATATATATATATACATACTACACACACACACACACACACACACACATACACACACACTCCACCTACAGATTCAGTAAAATCCTAAATAAGCTGCCTTTGGGAGAAATCAGAAACTACCTGGCATGAAGCCAGTAGGGATAGAAAACAGACTTTCTCAAGAAATCTGTCCCAATGCCATGCCATGAGATTGGAAAGAGATCCTTACATCCCAGGTTCATTGAAACATGTTCATCTCTTCAGATGTCCATCTCTCCACTTTCTCCAGGGGAGAGAGATGGAATTATTTTCATGTGGTCACACTCAGAACTCTGACAGATACAGTACATTCAAACCACCCAGGATAAAACAGAGGCAGCAACTCGGCCTCCTTGCTCAGCACAAAATGAACAGGCAAAAAAAAAAAAAAACTTCTCAGCTTTCTCTAAGGGAAAAGACTTGTTCCATGTGCCCAGCACCCAAACATTTCTGAGGATGTCCAAATAACTGATATTTATCTCTCAAATACTGTTGTAGGGAGGCTGGCATAGCTATTCACTAGAGGAGAGACAATGTCTTAGGCTGGTAACTGCCATAGCACCCTCCTCACTAAAGAATACAACAGACAAAACCAGAGGGATTTACTTCTCCCTGAGGAGGAAGTATATGTTTGGTAGAGCCCCCAGACCCTCTGAAGAGACCACTTTCAGGAAATCTCTATCAGGCCAATCACTTAAGACTGAGGGAGGTACTTGATTTTTATGATGTATAGACATCACAAGAGAAAGTCAAGGAAAATATAATCAAGTGTACATGTTCCAAATAAAAAATTCAAATGTCCAGAAACCAACCCTATTGAACCAGTAATGATGTGCTTAATGAAGAACTCAAAATGGTTGTCATAAAGATAATGAGATCAAAATAATAATACATAAAGAAAGTAAAACTTTCAGTAAAGACATGGGAAATACTAGAAGGTATCAAGCACAAACCATGACAAGGAACACAGTAAATATACTAAAATTTTCACTAGCAAGATTCAATAGAATAACATACTCATAAGAGAAATAGTGAATTTGAAGGTGACTGGAAATTATGCAGTAAGAGGAGCAAAGACGAAGAAAATGCCAAAACACAGAGAAAACCCAAGGAAATTGTGGAATATCACAAAATAGACCAACACACACCATATGGTGTTTCAGAGGGAGGGAAGAAGGAGCCAGGACCAAAAAGCTTATTCTGAGAAATAAGCATTAACTGTTTCACAACTCTTGGGAAAAAAAAATATCTATGTCTAAGAAGACCAAAGAACACCAAATAAATGTAACAGTGCTATGTGATGCCTGAATAGAAACAACCTGACTCAGAATCCATTTAGCCCTGACCTACTCTGAGCACCTGTTCCTTCATATTACTTGGGAACACTGCTGTAAAACAAGAGCTTGATCCCTTTTTGATTGAAGCATTATAACCAGGAAGAAATGGGAAAGTACAAGTGGGTACTTATCAGAGAATTATGTCCTCCTGACCCCTACTGACTTAGAATAACACACACCCAAGCACAAATGGATGTGATAATTTAATCCCGTTTGTTGTTTGCAACACAAGAGAAATAGTTAACTAATAGTTTATTTTGAGACTATTTTGTTCTGTCTATGTCTCTTCTTATGTCGGTTTGATGATGTATATCATAGCTTTGTAATAAAATTTGAAAACAGAAACTTAGATGCCTCCAGCTTTGTTCTTAAGATTGTGCTGTGGTCATTTCATCTTTTGTTTGTTCATATGAATTATAGATTATTTTTCTATTGCGGTAAAATAATGCCATTGGAATTTTTATAGAGATTGCATTGAGCATACTGATGACTTTGGGTAATGTGGACATCTTAACAATATTATTCTTTTGGTTCATAACCACAAGATAACTTTCACTTCTTTGTGTCTTTTCTAGTTTCAATAGTTTTTGTTAGTTTTTCAGTTTTCAGCATGCAAGTCTCTCAACTCTTTAAATTTATTCATGATTTTTCCCCCTTTTGATTGTTATACATGGAAGTATTTTCTTAGTTACATTTTCTTCTTTAATTTTTAATTTGAAATTTTATTTTATGTGTATGAGTGTTTTGGCTGCATGTAGGTACTTATGTGTACCATATGAGTGCAGTGCTTGCAGAGACCAGAAGAGGGTGTCAGATCCCTTGGAACTGGAGTTAAAGTCAGTTGTGAGTCACCATGTGAGTCCTGGGAACTGAATTCTTTTCTTTTGCAAGACCAGCAAGCACTCTTAACTGCTGAACTATCTCTCCAGTCCCTTAATTACCTTTTCTAATAGTTTGTGGTTAGTCTCTTCAACAAAGGACCATCCATGTGTCTATACATAAAAATCTATTCAAATGCTTTACATACTTAAACATAAGACAAAAAAAACCTACAGAATTCCTAGAAGTCAGAACTTCATGATATCAACCACAGAACTGATTTTAGGAAAATGGAGCTTAAAAATACAAGCAACGTGAATAAAATATGTGAGATTGTATCCAATGATACAATTCTGCACTGCAGAAATAAAGGCAAAACACACTCTAAGGAATAGAAGAAAGTATTTTTAAATCATAAATCTGATAAAGAACTGCTCTCCAAAGTATGTTATAAAATGACAAATGCCTTAAACTGAGATTTCTCTGAAGAAGATCCACAAATAATAAACAGGCAAGCATGATTATCATTAATCATCAGAGATATGCAAATAAAGGTCACACTGAGGTGTAACATCTTCCACTATTAACAAAGCAGAAAATAAATAAATCAAGTGTTGGTGAGGATGTGGAGAAATTAGAACCCTCACATCCTTAGTGGGCATGTAAAATGATTTTGCCATTGTGAAAAACAGCATGAAATTTCCTCAAAAAATGAAGAATAAAATTGTCATTCCAATAATTCTACTTCAGGATGTTTGTCCAAAAGAATTGAAATTAGTATCTCACAGACATATTAACATTCCAGTGTTCACTGTAGCACTTTTCACAATAGCCAAAGTCATTGACAGATGAGTTAGAAAATACTGTTTAGACATTAAAAACAAAGAGGTTTAGGGTGCTGGAGAAATGGCTTAGCAGTTGAGAGCATGGGCTTCTCTTGCAGACGACCAGAGTTTGTTCCCACAATCCACATCAGGTGGTTGACAGCTCCTGCTCCCTGTAACTATAACTCCAGGGACAACCACATGTATGTGCACAAACATATATAAGGCAGATGCACATACTTGTAAATAAATAAACCTTAAAGCTTCTTCTAATCACGCAGTTATTAAAAATTTTTAATGATAAAAAATAATTCTTCAAAGCATAAAAATTTGTTCCTTAATATTTAGTAGATGTGAAAAACATTACAATTGAAATCTACCTGATGACTTTATATCTATACTCAGATGCCAAGGAGCCCAGAAAGGAACCAACTGTGACTAGTAATAATCAAATATATAGAGATTAGAAACGCATGTGCAAACATCTTAATGTCAATTGCATTAAAAAAATTTTCTGTATGAAACTGTGTTTTTCAATAATGAAACGGAAATCTTTTTTAAACAAAAGACTTCTTCTAAGTATGTGGTTATTAAATAAATAATTTCTTTTTTGCTTTTTTTTTTAATTAGAAGAGGCATTTCATTACAACAGCATTGACATATTCAATAACAATTTTCTGAGCTAAGATGCATCTCTTTCAAAATTGGCTGTAAATTTTTAGGTATATAGTTGAATTAATACAGTTTGCAATTTATACAATATTGTACTCTGTCTAAACCCTATAAGACATAAAATTAAATGAGGTTTTAAACTTTAAAAAGATCTCCATTTCATTATTAAAATACAGTTTTATACACAAAATTTCATTTTTAATACAATTGACAATAAGATGCACATGCATTTCTAATCTCTATATATCTGATTATTACTAGTTACAGTTGGTTATTTTTTGAGCTACTTGGCATCTGAGCATGGATATAAAGTCATCAGGTAGATTTCAATGGTAATGTTTTTCACATCTACTAATTATTAAGCACCAAATTTTTATGCTTTCAAGAATTATTTTTTTCTTTTTTTTATTTATTTACACCTACTTCCCAGGTAGCACCCTCCCATAGCCTCCCTCCCCCCACTAGAGCCCTTATACTCTGATATCCCTGCTACTGTCTGCTGTGTTGTCGGCACCCCCAGGCATTCCCCACTACTTGGCCTTCTGGTGAATCTAGTCAGCCTATTTAGAGGTCTTTGTTATAGGAGGGTCAGCTGTTCCTCATCTAGCAGTAATCAGTTGTCTATATTCCTTTGGATAAGATTGGGGTCTGCTGTTCATTTTCCCGGTTCTGTGCTGGGTTACTATTCGGGAATCCCTTTGGCCACCCTGGCTAAAAACTCAAAAGAAGGTATCACTTGTCTGACATTATTGCTTGTAATGTAGCCTTTAGCTATACATATAGACTCTTATGAAGTTATGTTGGCCCATTTAATCGTTGGTTATACTTTCCTTTGGGGTGTTTAAGGTCATACAGTTGGTCCAGATGAAGAGATTTATTTTTACTCTTAAGGTCGTTTGAGGATCTGTTCCTCGGGGGTTACATGGGCTTGGGAGGAGCCCCTGGCTCCTTTCTTTTACCAGTTCCACCTATGTGAAGATAAGTCAAAGGTCCTGCTCGACCACGGTTGGCTTCACTTGGAAGCATGGAGGAAGTGATTCCTCTGTGTTGACCCTCTTCTTTATAGACTGGTCACTGGTACAAGTCCATCTGATGGGGCCTCCTTGGCCTCCTTCATCAAGAGGACAGGTGACCCACCACCATTATAGGACATTTTGAGAGATGCTCATAGTCCCCTGGAACTAGTCAACCTAGGAGGGCAAGGAGCAAAAAGTGTCCTTTATGTCCCTCTGACCAAATTATTATAGACCTCAAAGTATGCCTGTTAAACACCCAAAAAGGTTAGTTCCACCAGTCTGGTATTTTTAATTACTGTGTGTCGTGTAGATAAATCTTGGGCAAAGACCAGTTGTTTGTAGGAGTAATATGGTTCTCTCTGGTTTTCAAAACTAGCTAGGCATTGTTTCTCTCTCACATTGTCTCACCCCTCCATCATGGTTTTCCCACTTAAGGTGCCCCCATTTCCCCCCTTTCTCCCTTACTAATACCCTTTCTCCTATGGTCCTACCTCTCTTGAGCTCCTTCTTTCCCTTTATCCACTAGGTTCCTTGTATACCCTTCCCTCCCCCATCCCTTAACCTAACCCAATTTTTATCCATATCCCCCTTATTAAGGCCTGCTTCCTACTGTTCTCTTTCAGCTTATTATTTCTTTTCCTTTACCTCACTGTTTCCTTACCCTTGTCCTGGTTCCTTCAGTTATGTCTGTTTGCACACTTATTTATCAGAGTCTGATCCTAGGATCCACATATGAGGGAGAACATATGTCGATTTTTTTTCTGAGATTGTTTTACTTCACTTAGTATAACAGATTCTAGTTCCATCCATTTACCTGAAAATTTCATGATTTCATCTTGCTTTAC
>NW_008339910.1:770387-772146 GCF_000622305.1 Nannospalax galili | reverse complement strand
CCTAATTATTAGTGATGTTGAACATCTTTTAGGTGGCTTCATAGCCATGTTTACTTCTTCTTTTGAGAACTCTCTGTTCAGCTCCTTAGTCCATCTTTTAATTGGGTTGCTCCTTGTCTTGGTTTGTTATAAATTAGTTTGTTATAAATTCTGGTTATTAAACCTCTGTTGGATGTGTCTCTGGTGAATGTTTCTCCCATACTGTGGGTTTTCTATTCACTTCCTTGGTTGTCTCCTTTGATATACAGAAGCTTTTAAGTTTAATGTGGTCCCACTTGTTAATTCTTGCCCTTGTTTCTTGAGCAATTGATGTCCAGTTCAGAAAATTCTTTCCTACGCCTATATCTTGTAGGTTTTTCCCAATGTTTTCTTCTAATAGTTTCAGAGTTTCAGGTTTTACAATGAGATTTTTGAGTCTTTTGGAATTGACTTTTGTGCAGGGTGAAAGATAGGGGTTTAGTTTCATTCTTCTACAAGTGGAGATCCAGTTTTGCCAGCACCATTTGTGAACATGCTGTCTTTCCTCCAGTTGATGTTCTTGGCCACTTTGTCAAATATCAAGTGGCTGAAATTGCATTTGCTCAGTTTTGATCCATTGGTCTATGGGTCTATTTTTGTGCCAGTACCATGTTGTTTTTATGACTATAGCTCTGTAATACAGCTTGAAATCTGGTACAGTAATCCCCCTGGCATTGCTCTTAGTGCACAGGGTTTGTTTGGCTATCTGAGGTCTTTTATGCTTCCATATGAATCTTAGGACAGGTTTTTCCAATTCCGTGAAAAATTTCATGGGGATTTTGATTGGCATTGCATTGAATCTATACATGAATTTTGGTAGGATGGTCATTTTCACAATATTAATTTTTCCAATCCATCTTCTGATGTCTTCCTCAATTTCTTTCTTTAAAGATTAAAATTTTCATTGTAGAGCTCTTTAATGTCTTTGGTCATGTTTATACCAAGATATTTTTTTTGCAGCTATTGTGAATGGGAGTGTTTCCATGTGCTCTTTCTCTGATTGCTTGTTATTGGTATATAGAAAGGCAATAGGCTTTTGTAGGTTAATTTTGTAACCTGCCACTTTATTTAACATGTTACTAATTTCTCAGAGTTTTTGGATGGAATTTTTGGCATCCCTTAGATATCATATCATCTGCAAAAAGGGATAATTTGAGCTCTTCTTTTCCAATTATTACTCCTTTAATTTCCTTCTCTTGTCTTATTGCTGTTGCAAGAGTTTCAAGTACTAAGTTGAAGAGAGGTGGGGATAATGGACAGCCTTGTCTGGTTCCTGATTTCAATGGGAATGCTTCCTGTTTTTCTCCATTTAGAATGATGTTGGCTGTGGGTTTGTTATATATGGCTTTAATTATGTTGAGGTATTTTCTCTCCAATCCAATTCCCTCTAGGACTTTGAACATAAATGCATGTTGAATTTTTTCAAAGGCCTTCTCTGCATCTATAACAAAACAAAAGATGAGTTTCTTGTCTTCAAGAAACTCATCTTACTTTCAAGGACAGACACTATCTCAAAGTGAAAGGATGGAAAAAATATACCAAGTAAATGACACTAAGAAAAAAGCTGGCGTAGCAATTCTAATATCTGACAAAAGAGACTTTAAAACTAATCCAAAAAGACACAGGGCCACTTCATTCCGATCAAAGGAACAATGAATCAAGAAGCTATTACAATCATGAACATATATTCACCAAACTCTGGGTGCACCCAACTTCATAAAAACAATACTACAGGACTTTA
>NW_008339910.1:769787-770117 GCF_000622305.1 Nannospalax galili | reverse complement strand
TAATTCCATGCATTCTATCAGACCACAATGCAATAAAGCTTACAATCAAGACCCGAAGAAGCCCTAATCACCACATGAACACATGGAGTAAACAACACACTCCTGAACGATGAATGGGTCTAAAGAGAAATTAAGAAAGAAATAAAAGTATTCCTGAAATTAAATGAAAAGGAAAATACAACACGACGAAACCTCTGGAACATGCTGAAAGCAGTCCTAAGAGGGAAGTTTGTTGTTCTAAGTGCCTACATCAAAAAACCAGAAAGAACACAAACAAATGACTTAACATTGCAACTCAACACACTTGAAAAGCAACAGCAAACAAAACCC
>NW_008339910.1:765052-769157 GCF_000622305.1 Nannospalax galili | reverse complement strand
ATACATAAGTCAATAAATGTCATAAATCATATAAATGGGCTCAAAGACAAGAACCACATGGTCATCTAAATAAATAATTTTAAAAAATAAATAAAGAGGACAATGCTAGTTATCAAGAACTGGGAAGAAAGAAAAGTAGACAATTACTGAAAAATGATCATGAAGTTTCAGTCAAACAAGATAAATAAGCTATGCAAATATATGACACTTTGCTGCTATAGTCAATGTTCTGAGCATGTAAACTTTTAAGAGAGTAGACATCATGTTGTATTCTTACAGCTCAGAAATAAAAGTTTTAAAAATCCACACACAATGATGTGCCAAAATTTCTTGAGGTATTTCTCTCTCATGCTGTGGATTGAATATAGAGCCTCACACATGCTCGGTAAACACACTACCACAATTATGTCTCTAGCTCTCTTTGTACTATTTTTTAAATTTAGAGCCTTAGTCACACTAAGTTGTCTAGGCTGACTTTGAACTTGTACTCCTCTTGTCTTAGCCTGCTAAGGAGTTGGGATTACAAGGATGCCCTCTTAGAACCAATCTAGCCATAGAGAAAAACTTCTAAGTGAATGTTGTACTGATTAAATTTAGTTCTAATAAAAATGTATTGATTGGTGATTAAAATGGGCCTCTTGTAATGATTGTCAGACTCAAACATATTTAGAAACCACGGAAGCTCCTCTGGAAGCTTCCTACCCTCCTACAAGTCTCATAATCCCAGAGACCCAAATTCATCTGCTTCAGGGCTTAGACTCCAGCCATGTTTTTCAATTGCTTGTACCTTCTGACATTTCAGTGAAGGTTTTCATTCTATAAATAGACCTGGTTTCTGAATATGAGAGGACTTTTACAAATTGTTTTTCTTTTGTGCTTTTGATGTGTGTGTATATGTGTGAAAATATGTGCATCTCTATGAAACTATATATGAATGTATATATGTGTGTATGAGTATGTGTCTGTGTGTGTGTGTGTGTGTGTGTGTGTGTGAGAGAGAGAGAGAGAGAGAGAGAGAGAGAGAGAGAGAGAGAGAGTGTGTGTGTGTCCTGCAATCATGAAAAGTAGCATTTCAGACCAGACTGCTGTTAAGGGACAGAAGATTTGGAAAATTTCATCCATAGGAAAAACCCATCATTAGAGTTTTACCTTAGGTGTGAGACTATCCTATTATTTTTCTTTTTCTTTCTCTTCAATATCTTTTTTGTCTTCTTTATCTACAATTACTTTGCCATCATTATCCCTGGTATTAAATTGTACTTTTCTCATTAAAAGAAAAACTAACACTAGCACCTAAGGTATCTGTTCATCAGTTCATTGTGCTAAATGTTATGCATAAATGGCTCTAAATGTTGTAAACCTTCATACTGCTCTTTGAATTTCTTCATAGTTAAGGATGCTCATAACCAATCCCTTCCTCAAACCACTTACTGCCTATGGCCCTAATAGAAAGAAACAATGTGTCCTGAATAGAACTTAGCACTCTGGTGTCACTTTGGTACAGATACTGTTCTTCTTCAATGTATATTTTTATTGAACTTTTATGCATTTAGTACAATACATCATAATCATACTTAGACCCCTCAATTATCTGTACCCTGCCATAGCCTGACCATAGTATTTCTTGCATTCTGTCATATATGTTAAAGTCTGCTGAGTCAAGTTTCTGTTCCCAGATGTTCCTCAGTGTGAGTTCATCCTCTGGACCCTGGTCAACCTATCTATCATCACTCCCTTAAAGAAGAACTCTTACTCAACCATCAGCTGCCAATAGTTCCTCATTTAAGATTGGGCCCAACAAGTTCCCAGGAGCCTGTAAGATTATATTTCCTTATGGTCATGCACCAACTCTTGCTCTTATAATCTTTCTGTTCCTTCTTTCCCAATGGTCCTTGTGGTGATTTGAAAGAGAATGTCCCCCCAAGTATTTGGACATTTTTGTCCCTAGTTGGTGGTGTTGTTTTGGGAGGTCTTAGAAGGTGTGACCATATTGAACAAAGCATGTCACTGGGGGAAGGCTTAGAGAGTTCTTAAGCCTTGCCAGATTTCCAGTCACACTTGGAACCATAAGCTAAATAAACTCTTCCTTTTATAAGTTCCCTTGTTCATGGCATTTTATCACACCAACAGAAAAGTGACAAATACAGTCCCTAAGCCCTGGGTGGGTGAGGTTTAATATAGGAGTCCTATCCAGAAATACACACACACTGCAGTTTCTTATTCTCTACACTTTGGCCAATTGTGACCTTCTGTGTTTATTGCCCTGTGTTGTATGAGGAAGCTTTACTGATGACAGTTGAGAGATGCATTAATATTCTCTCTAGTCCTTGCTCCATTATGTTCCACAAGCCTTAGATGTAGAAATTCCATTGTCGGTGTGTCACTTAGGATTGAGCATCTCACAGACACTTATTCTCTGTGTGTAACCAGTTCTGGAATTCTGTACTAGGCTCCATGTATTGCAAAAGAAAGTACTTTGATGAGTATTGACTAGTATATTTGTCTGTAAATGTAAGGATCCATATTTAGCACAGACTTAAAAATTACGCTTGACTTTTATCCAAGAAACTGGCTGCTTTAAAATATCTTTGGACCTCTTAGCAACATATCTGTTCCAAAGGCCAAAAATGCCAAAAGTATTTGGGAACACTTATCCGATCCCTAAAAGATTTTAGGGTTACCTTCTCAGAGAGGGGAATGTTAGAGTAGCAAAAAGCCCAAGAAAGAAAGAGAGAAAGAGAAAGAAGGAAAGAAAGAAAGAAAGAAAGAAAGAAAGAAAGAAAGAAAGAAAGAAAGGAAGGAAGGAAGGAAGGAAGGAAGGAAGGAAGGAAGGAAGGAAGGAAGTTGTCAAAAAAAGTGATGGGGTGATATGGAAGGTGTTGGAGGGAAGGAGTGCGTGTGGATTAGATCAAAACACCTTATATGCATGTATGAAATTCTCAATAAAGTTTTTTTAAGTTAAAAAATGACATTTGTCATAATTTGTGACAGTTGTAGGGCTTTCTCTAGGATCTATGAACTCTCGAGACAGCCATGTGTATTTGGCTATATTTACAGTGTCACACATGGGTTTCCTCCCACTGAGCGGGCTTTAAATACAATTAATTGTTAATTACTCCCAAGATTAAAAAACGCCATTACTACACCAATAGAGAGAATTTGCTGTGCTAGTCATTATTGCAATTATTAGACTTTAAAGCCAGGGTTGGAACATTGATTGATTTTCTCCCTTAGTACCCTACACAGTATCCTCAAAAATTATGAAAGCTTGTCTTCAAGGAGGAGACTTCTAGGCCAATTCCAAGTCCTTTGCTCTAAGTTCATGTCTGAAGTGTGTCCTGTCATCAACAATATAGTCTTAAATTCAAGTTCTGGGGGGTAATCAAGGGCTGTGGCAATAGCCCGTCTTATTTTGGAAGTCTCTTGGACTACCCTGACGAACAACTCAAAGAGATGTTTCACCTGTCTGATGCTATGTTTCTTGTTATATAGTCTTCGGCTGTATACATGCACTCATGTATAGGTATTCTATGTGTATTTTTCAGTAGGTTTTTTAACTAATACATTTAACTCTGGTTTTCCACATCACCTAAACATTACTTATCTCCTCTCTTTCTCTTGCTCTTCCTCCTCTACCCCTAAAGTACCTCCATTTTATCCCATTTTATCCTAGTTTACCCTTTTCATTATTAATTGGCTGTATATATTTGGATAAGCTGTAATTTCCAGTTATTCAATTAAGCACTAACCTATGTATTGCTATCTGGGTATTTTATAGATACTATAAACACTAATGGTTAAAGTAAAGAAAACTATCCTACGTGATTTGGTAGACTTAACAGAAGCAAGTGATCTCATCATTTGACAGGTATTAAGAACATAACTGATACTTTCAAAAAGAATTTTTTCCAAACTAATAGTTTTAACTATTTTTATGTGTATGAATGTTTTGCCTACATGTATGTGTGTACATATATATATATATCATGCATGTGCAGTGCCTGCAAAGGTCAGAAGAGGGCAACAGATCCCCTGGAACTGGAGTTACAGATGGTTGTTAGCCACCATGTGGGTGCTGGGAATCGAACCCAGGTCCTCTGCAAGA
>NW_008339910.1:760829-764804 GCF_000622305.1 Nannospalax galili | reverse complement strand
TACCAAATGCAGAAAATACACTCACACACATAAAAAAAAAAAAATAAACACTACATATATATATATATATATATATATATATATATATCATGCATGTGCAATGCCTGCAAAGGTCAGAAGAGGGCACCAGATCCCCCAGAACTGGAGTTAACTCATTGTTAGCCTCTAAATTTGTGCTAGGAATCAAAACCGGGTCCTCTGCAAGAGCATCCAATGCTCATACCTACTGAGCCATCTCTCCAGGCCCCCTAAAACAATTTCTTTCTGTAAAATGCAGCTATAGACACTTATAAGTTCTAGCCTGCCCCTCCTGAAAAGTCATATCACATGTTTCACATTTATCAAGCCAGCCTCATGATCATGTAGGACACCATCTTGCCATAAGTCTGTTAATACAGGTATCCATTTTGGTTCTGAGTGAATGTTGACACTCAAGAACAGTTACGGAATATCTATGTGCACCATTTCTGTTCTGAGCCCTGGATACATTTTTTTTTCTACTCAGGTGCTGCCCAAAGCCACATACCTTTTCATAACTGGAACTCAAATCATAGCTAAAAAAGAACAGTGTGGGCAAGAGGCAGGGTGAAAAAAGATAAAAGAATACAGGTATAGGAGAAATCACATAAGACAGGTTTGCCACAGGAAAAGGGTTAAATATTGTTTGAATTTTATTAGATGAGCAATGAAGGGCATTGACTTATTTTCAGGAAAGGGGAAATATCTGGTTTAGATTTCAAGAGATCACACCAGCTGCTAAAGGGGAAAGTGAAACAAAGTAGCATAAGTATAGAGAGGCCAAATGAAAGCCACTGCACTGGTCCAGAAGGGAGGCCATGGCTGCCAGGGCTCCCACAGTAAATGTACACAGAAGTGCTTAAATCAGACTTTTCTTTGAAGTGGATGTGAGGGGCAAGAGAAAGATAGCCTTGAAGATGACCTTTCAAAGGGCTGACTGGTAATATGGTGGTATGTGCAAAATGAGACAGCTTTTAACATCATTTCACGTGTCTCTGGGATATACAAGTTGAGATACCCAAGTGTGAAGTTCAGTAGTTAGGAGTGGAGATATATTTTCGGGAATTTATAATAATATGGATGATATATGAAGCTATCTAAGTGACATCTTCAAAAAATAAGTGCAAAGAGAGAAAGTGAGTTGATGAATAAGTCATAATCATTCGAAAATTCAAGCATCAGTCAGAGAAAGAAGTTTCAAAACCTTATTCTTAATGAGTTTCTGGTGACAAAGAAAACCAGAAGTCTTCAAAATTGAGTGGGCAAAAGGGGAAAAGATTTTAAAAGTACAGAGTATGAGATACAGTTGAAGAGCTCCTCATGGTAAAGACAGTCATACATCCACAAACATGTAGAATGTAGCAGCAGAGAGAGCAGCGATGACTTCTGCACCAGTGGGACATGGGTAAAAAGAAAGAAGTCAGACTCTATTGAGCTAATGTAAATAGAAAGTGAAGATATAAGCACAGAATGTCTCTTTCATGCATTGGAGAAGGGATGTAAAAAGGCAGAAAAATAACAGCAATGAAGGGTATGTCAGAAGATAGAATTCTTTAATAATTGAAGACAAAACAATGTGATATAATGAAGTGGGATGATTAAAGACTCAGAAGAGAATATAAGCAAAGAACAGATGATTCCTGAGAAGTCAAAATAAAGTTGGGAAGATTAACTTGGGCAAGGAGGAAAGGACACATCCCACACAAAAATATGATGCAATAAGAATGGGTGGAGACCATGTTAGTGATAAAAGAAAGGATTTTTAAATCTGAGGATTTCTCTTTCATAAATTAAGACTAATGCAAGGTAATTGCCCAAGAGAGTGAGCAAAGATTAATACATATGCAGAGGGAGCACATGGAAGAGGGAGCACCTCGGAGTGTGAGAAGCTACAGCTACTGGCAAAATGCAAAGGTGTGGTATGCACTTAGGAATGTGTGCCCTGGATTTCCAGCAACTTTCAAAGAGCTCCAGAGACAAACAAGCAAATCTTCAGGTCTTCCCTAAAGATCCCATGAAAACAGATAGAGGAAGTAGGATAGTAAAACAAATAAGTGACAGCTATTTTATTGTTTTTATTATCATTATTATTAATTTAAAATGTGGGAAATATCTACAGCACAAGTGAAAAAAAATATTACCTAAAACTTCCTAAAATGACTGAATGGACACATACTAGTGATGGCACTGTAACCAAGTAGTTAGAGCTACTGTGCAGGAGAGGGTGGGAGAAAGGCAAAGTAAGGACTGGAGTCTTAGCACACACTAGGTTTCTGATAAGGCAAGTATTTTCTGAGCAGAAAATTTTGAGAAATGTCAAGTATACAGGCTTCTTTGCCATGACAGTACCCAAGATGCAGCATGCACAAAAAGAAGTGAGAGCCAAGAGGGCATTAGCCCACCAAGTGCACGTTTTCACATGCATGAATTTAGGCCCACTTAGGCCCATGAATTTTACAGTTTTCAAAAGCTACATACATCAAAGATCTGTCATATACTCCTTAACTAATTTCCTATCATTGGACAAACTGTCATTATGGAAAGAAAACAACATCTAAAAACTGCATAAAAGCAGCTACATAAAGTACCGGGGTATGGCTCAGTAGTGCTTCTGCACATGCAGGAAGACCTGAGTGGATACCCAGCACCCATGTAAAAATCCAAACATAGCTGCACATTTCTATAATCTGCTGGGAAGGTGAAGACAGAAAGATCACTGAGGCTTGTTGGACAGATAATCTACATGAATTGGTGAGTTCCAGGTTCAGTGAAAGACCTGTATCAGGGGAGTGGTGCAGCTTGCTGTAGGAGGTGTGTCACTGGAAGCGTGTTCTGAGGGTTCATAGCCTTGCTCCATTTCCAGTTTCCTCCCTTTGATTCATGTTTGCCATTGAAGATGTGAACTTCCAGTTTCCTGCTCCTGATGCCACACCTGCTACCTACTGCCATGCCTCCCGGTCAGGATGGATTCATATCCCTCAGAAACATAAGCCAAACCAAAAAAAAAAAAAAAAAAAAAAAAAAAAAAAAAAAAAAAGCTCTGTATCAAAAATGAAGGAAGGTAGCTATTGAGGGAGATGTCTGTGCTTTTTGTCAACTTGTCATAACTAGAGTAACCTGGGAGAAGGGATGCTCAACTGGGAATGCTGAATTTCCACTATCAGATTAGCCTGTGGGCAGATCTATGAGGCCTTTTCTTAATTGTTAATTGATGTAGGAGGGCCCAGTCCACTGCAGTGGTACCATCCTGGGCAAGCGGTTCTGGGCTCTATAAGAAAAGTATGTGAATAAGCCAGGAGAAACAAGTTAGTAAACAGAGCTTCTCTGTGGTCTCTGCTTCAGTTCCTCCCTTCAGCTTTCTGTCTTAGGTTCCTGCCCATGCTTCCCTCAATAATAGACTAAAATCTGTAAGCCAAATAAACACTTTCCTACTCAAAGTTGCTTTTGGTCAGTGTTTTTTCACAGCAAGAAGAAACAAACTAGAAAAATACCGAACATAGACCTCTGGACCTGAAACACACACACACACACACACACACACACACACACAAAAGAATGGTCACACACAAACACACATACATGCACATAAAAAATAACTACATAAAACTGTGAATATGCAGTCATGTACAAACTCAAGGATTTCCAAAAGATCTAAGAAACAAATTACTAACGTGCATACATTTATGTAACGGTTTTTAATATATTCTAAATTGCTCTCTAAAAATGAATACAGCCATTATTAGAGCATAAAAGCAAGTATTAAACACACTAATCAAATGGGTTTTTCATTTTATAGTCTACCATTATATAATGTCTTTTCTCATTTTAATACTCATTTATTTCTGAAAATTGAATTTATGTTTAAGAGTTTCATAGAGGTTAACTGACATAGTTGAACTATATTATTATCTCATCTGCCACTGTGATTTTTAGGCAATATTCATATATATATATATA
>NW_008339910.1:751728-760554 GCF_000622305.1 Nannospalax galili | reverse complement strand
TTCACAGCAGACATCAAAAGGTCCAAAACATTATACTGGAATACTTGTGAAACCTATACTCTAGAAAATTTAAAAATCTAATAGGAATAGACAAATTTGTAAGTTCAGTGGATCCACCAAAGGTAAACCAGGAAGAGGTCAGGAGCTTAAACAGACCCATAACAAATAAGAAATTAAAACAGTAATGCAAAGTCTCTCAACTAAAAATAAGCCCAGGTCCAGATGGACTGACAGCAGCAGAATATTACCAGGCCTCCAAAGATCTACACCAATACTACTTAAATTATTCAAAAAGATAGAAACAGAGAGAGAACTCTTAAACTCCTTCTCTGAAGCCAAATAATACCAAAACCAGGAAAAGACACAAAAAAAGAAAGAAAACTATAGACCCATATCCTTAATGAACATAGATGCAAAAATTCTGTACAAACTACTTGCAAACTGCATACAGATACATATCAAAAAGATCATCCACCATGAATTTGTTCCAGAGTCATGTTAAATATATTCCAGAGATGCAGGATTGGTTCAATATACATAAGTCAATATATATAATAAATCATATCAATGAACTTAAAGACAAAAATTACATGATCATCTCAATAGAAGTAGAAAAGGCCTTTAACAAAATCCAACATGCATTTACAATAAAAGTCCTGGAAGGAACTGGACTGGATGGAACATACATCAACATAACTAAAATTACATACACCAAACCCACAGCCATTATCACTTTAAATGGAGAAAACCTGGAAGTATTCCCATTATTAATCAGGAACCAAACATGGCTGTCCATCCACTATCCCCATTCCTTTTTCAATAGGGTTTCAGTGCTTGAGACTCTAGCTACAGCAATAAGACAAAAGAAGGAAATTAAATAGGAACTAAATGGAAAAGAAGTCAAATTATCTCTATTTGCAGATGATATGATATTATACATAAGAGATTCCAGTCTCCCCTCTCTCTCCCAGTCCAGCTACCTTGAGGTGGATGCTGCTTAGACTCGGCACTACCAGGCTCCTTCCTTACCCCATAGTCTGCCACAGAGAACATGGTCTCAAGAATGTCACAGTTTTTATGACATGAAAGTTTGGAAATGCTCTACACCAGAAGAAATCAAGAAAAGAAAAAAGGCTGTCCTTTTTTCTCAATGCAGACAAAAAAGTACATAGTAGCTGAAAAAGCAAAGAGCTCTTGGTTGGAGATGTTGGTGCTATCATAACTGATACTTTCAAGCATTTTGTGAGGCTTCTTCCTGAAAAGGTTGTCATTGTGTTTTGTATGTTGCAAGCTTTGAAACCAAGGAGTCTAGAAAAGAAGAGCTGATGTTTTTCTGGGCACCAGAACTAGCACCTCTGAAAAGTAAAATTATCTATGTGAACTTGAAGGATGCCATCAAAATGAAATTCCAAGACATAAAGCATGAATATCAAGCAAATGGGCCAGAAGAGCTCAATCAGACTTGTGTTGCTGAAAAGGTATGTGTCTCCTTAACTGCAGCTTTTGAAGGAAGCCCTTTGTAGACCATCTGTCAGTATCACAAACTGAAAGCTTCCACGTTTATTTCTATCCTCTTGCTATATAGGTAAAGTGGATGTATTAGATCAGGGTCTCATTGAGGGGGAGCTATCTTGTCATCTTTTACAGTAAACTAAATAGTCTATAGACTTGTATGAACACTGCCCTAAATAAATCTACCCTTTAAAGTTTCATTGATGTGGAATTAAACTATTATTGGCCAAATACCTATTTTGATGAGTTGACATGTAAAGATTTGTTTCTGTTCAGGATTTCTAATACAGTTCACAAAACAGGACAAAGCAATGTGAAAAGAATGCCTATGTCCTGTTAACCTCAGCAGTTATTTGCTCCTTTTTCTTAGAGAATTTGTTATAATCTGTTTATAATTTTGGCTGCAAATTCTCTATTCTTCCTTGACTTGAGCAAAATAATGTGATATAACTCTCTTTGTAACACGTAATAACACTAATATATACTCAGCAGGAAGACTAAGCCAGACAGTCTTTACCTCTACCAAATGTGTCCTAAAACCACCTCAAAATTGTGTCCACTTAAAATTCACTCTGATCTTGCAAAGCCCCATTCTAAGCACATTGCTGGAATGCTGGCAGAAGCCCTGTACCTGCATGAGAGGCTCCAGAGGGCTGGGAAAACCACTTTGAGTAACCTTGCACCTTGTAAATCATGGTATAACCTTGGGAGAATGTTCAATGTCTTATAATAATCAATTATAATGCAAATTAGTGTTCCACTGTAGTCTATTTTGTTAATGAAAATGAAAGAAATATATACTGATAAACCAGAGCACTTTCGGGACGTTTAATTTTGTCTCCTCCAGAACTGTCCTGCATCTGGTACAACAAGCTGTGGAAGCATGTTGAGGATGTTTCCTTTAGGGCCTGGGAGATGTAAATTCCTAGAGCAGTTTACCAACTGTGTGTGAAATGGGAAGTGACTACCATGGATGACATTCACAGGCCTACTCAGGACATTTGGAAGTGATTGTTGTTAACATCACAGGCTTCACTTGTTAACATCACAGGTGTGACACTGAACTATGTAGAGATGCATAAACAGTTGAACTTTAAAGTAGAAATATTGGCTTTATGTAATAAAGGGAGCATTTATAACTTTAAAAAAGATAGCAAAAAGTTCCACCAGAAAATTTCTAGATATGATCAACACTTTCAGCAAAGTGCAGCATACAAAATCAGTTTACAAAAATCAATAGACTTTCTATATACCAATAAAAATAACTCCTTCTGATTAGAGAAAAAGTTCATGTAAACATTCACATTAACAATATCTTCAAAAAATTAAACCATCTGGGAAAAAAACTAACCAATGACCTCTACAATGAAAATTTCAAAGCTTTGAAGAGATTAGTAAATATAAGGAGATGGAAAGACAGCCTGTGTTCATGGATTGATAAAATTAATACTATGAAAATGGCCGTCCAATCAAAAGCAATTTACAGATTCAATGAAATCCCAATCAAAGTACCAGTGACACACTTCATAGAGATAGAAAATTCCATTCTAAAAATAATATGGAAACACAAAAGACTGAAGATAGCCAAAGCAATTATGATCACAAAGAGCAGTGGTCAAATTATTTTACAGAGATATACTCATAAAAACAGTGTGGCACAAAAATAAACACATTGATCAATGGAACAAAATAGAAAACTAAAAAAATTCAATAAAAATATACATTGAAAAAAAATTTCTTTTTGCATAGCCAGGATGCAGAAGTAGGTAGATTTCTGTGAGAGCAAATGCAGCCTGATCTACATAGTTCTAGGCAAGCTGTGGCTACAGGGAGATCCTGTCTCAAAAATACCAAATTAATAATAATGATAATAATAATAATAATAATCCCATGTCCTCCCTGAACAGGAGGACAGGTGACTCACCACAGTTACAGGACATTTTTAGAGATGTTCCATACATCCCCTGGAACTTGGTTGACTTTGGTGATGAATTTGAACCACTTTCCAGTCTACAAAAAGGAGGGTTTTAACTCAAAGGAAACTTCTCATTCATGCTTCCAAGTAAAGCCAGACATGGTTGAACAGAACCTTTGACTTATCTTCACAGAGATGGAACTGGTTTAAAAAAAAAAAAAAAAAAAAGGAGCCAGGAGCTCCCCCCAAGCCCATGTGACCCCTGAGGAACAGCTCTTCAAATGACCTTAAGTGTAAAAATAAATTGATTTATTTGGGCCAACTGTATGGTCTTAAACACCCAAAAGGAATGTATAACCGAAGAATGAAGTCATCAGTATATCTCTTTAAGAGTTAGGGGGATTACACTTCCCAGACACTAGGCTTAAGTCTATATAAAAAGTTATTTAAACAATTATTTCTCATTGATGATTTTGCTCCTAACCAGAGTGTCAGATGTAAGACTTCAAATCTTACATCTTGGGTCTCCAATACTGTAGTGTCCACCTGTAGCTAAGGGAGACAACCAGCTATTGTTCTAAAATAATGAATAAATTTGTTTTCTCCCCCTATTCAGAAGCCTTGGAGAGGGAACTGACACTGATTATAACTATTCCAACAACTATCAAAATACCTGAAAGCAAATCCTGAATCCATCACTCTAGAGTCCAGTCTTGGAAGACAAAAGAAAAATGAAGAAGAACCCAATAGAGGGATGCTTTTCAAAGCCCTTCTCAAGAAATTCCAATGGACTCTCATATGAACATTTGAAAATTGCCATGTTCTGTCTGACTTTTTTCTAGTTCCCTGTCTAGAACTTGTGATGCTAATCACTCTTACCTTTACTTCTCCTTCACATCTCCTATTCAGGATTCAAGGACTTTTTTTTCCCCTTAGAGATAAGGGTTATGCAATTTAGGAGTCTGTTAGATAGACCCACTGAGGGGGTACTCCAAATGCCTCACCCCATATCCCTGTTCAACATGGAAGAAGTCAGAGTGGTGTGCATCCCAATTCCCTATTGGCAATTTGGGTAACCCCTTCAGAGGATGGGGTGGTAAGAATAGGAGATAGGAACTGGCTAGGCAGTTAGGGTAAAAAAAACCCCAAAGAAAACTAGCCAGTTTCTTGGCTAAAAGTCAAAATGTCCTTGGGCCTCTTAGCAACATACTCTCTTCCAAAGGCCAAAAATGTCAAAAGTATTTTGGAGCTTGTATCTAATCCTTAAAAGATTTTAAGTTTACCTCTTCAGAGGGGGGGAATGTTAGAGTAGCCAAAAGCCAAATAAAAATAAATAAATGAAAGAAGAAAAATAAAAAAGAAAAAGTGAAGGGGAGTTATGGGAGGTGTTG
The DNA here is from genome assembly GCF_000622305.1 of Nannospalax galili. Lineage (NCBI taxonomy): Eukaryota > Metazoa > Chordata > Mammalia > Rodentia > Spalacidae > Nannospalax > Nannospalax galili. Next base: position 755,736 of record NW_008339910.1, on the reverse strand, counting down.
GAAGGGAGGGAGTGGGCATGGATTTGATCAAAATACCTTATATGCATGTATGAAATTCTCAATAATTTTTTTGTAAAAGTTAAATAAGAATAATAATTCCAAAAGAAAAGGCAAGTAAACAAAAAGACTTCCAGGACTGAAGCATGTGCACTACCTTTTCCAAATATGTGTTCTTTACTGAGTTTATACTCTAAAGTTTGCATCATGTACCTATCATAAACCTAAAGTTTAAAAGGAAGCAATCCATTCCAAATGACAGAGTCATGTCTGTCTTAAATTAGAAACTAATGTCAATGCTCTTCATGTGCTTATAAGAGCTAGGATCATTCCATGCATATAACTATGGCCTATTACTTAGTAACAGGAAGTGAATAATGAACCCAAACTCCATGAAACATCTAAGATAGATGCAACATCCTTCAAATTTCTCAATCACTAGGATTCCCTGAACAGATAAGCTAAGCAGAATGAAAAATGTTGGCATACATAATGATATCATCATGTATTTTTATTTATTTCACAATATTCTTCTTGATAATAAAAACCATTTTGCTTATGACTAATAAGAAACATTAGTCACAGTAAGGAAAAGTAAAAGCATGATTATACAGATAGACCTAGTCTATCACTCTCTTTGATTGAGTTGCAAGGCAGTTTTATGTGAAGCCGCTTTCAGGAATATGCCTTACCTAAAGAATATGTGTGTGTGTCTCTCTCTGCCTCTGCACATCTGAGTGTCTAAGCAACCATGATACTGTGTTATTACCCTAAAAGAGTCACAAATTATGTCCTTTATATGTATGTGTATATGATAGCCTTGACTTCTAACTGCTCTGAAGTTAAGATCTATAAATCTGAAAGAAAACCTTCTTATCTACACTTTATGACTGTTTTTTAAAATGTTTGCCTCTCATCTACAATATCACTTCTATAAAAAAACAAAATGGCAAAAATATAATATATTGCATGAATACATGTCACTGGTGCAATTTCATTTATTCATTCAGAAAAAAATATAGAAGTCCCTACTAACAGGCATCAGATAGAGTGAGAAGCCACTGCCTCCATGAGCCTTTGTTCTCATGATGTTCTCATCAGTACCATTTATTTCTCCTACATTAGAAAGAATTTCCTGTGAACTAAGCATATGAGTTTTTAATGCTAGCTCTTTGTGTTACTGTACAACTCACGAGTGCACTTTAAGAGAAAATCATGTCAAAGTGTATTTTGTCTCCTCACATCCACTAAGCCAAAGTCTGTTCCCTTCCAATTTCAGAGTGTTATACATCTACAGCTTGCACATGAGATCCTGGAAACTTCATTCCTGGGGAAATCTAACAGAGAGCAACTGACTTGGAATCAAGGACATGTCCACAGCAGAGGACAAAATCCAGTCTCATTCCTGTCTCCAGAGACTGTTAATCAGAGTCTTGCTCTAAAAATGCCATGTATCTAGGAATAGCACAATTAAACCATTTTTCACTGTTTTCGTTTGCTTGTCTTCCCTCAGACTGAATATCTATCCTAATGCCATGGGACTATATTTGTCAAAGAGATGAGCAACACTGCCATTATGAAGCAGAATATGAGACTTCTTTTAAAAAGTAATAAATTTAAGATATCTATTTCCCTCCTTCAAAAAAGAGAGACTATTATCTAAATATTGTTGGATCATATACATCATTCCCACAACTAAAAGGAAAAATGTAAATTAGCCTTCTGCTGATCTAGTAAGCATTTCCAGATCAATAATTATAGTTCTTTCTTAGGTACAGGAACAAATCAGCATGCCAAGTGTGTTTTCAAATGGTAAATTCAGCATTTTTCCCACTTCTGGAGCAGACATGTTTTCTCCACAACTCAGATAAAATTATCAAAAGAAGTCTACATATCAAAGCAAAGGATGGGTTATATAATTGACAAACATAAAAAAGTATGCCATATTTATTTTAAGGACACATTTGTATAAAAGTTACAGCTGCTTAGAAAAAAATGTCATTTAAAATCTTATTATGAAAAGTTAAGTAATCTGTTTGGTCTTCATGGGTGACTGCTAATGCACCAAGCCCCCAACACTGCCTTTTCAACCAAACACATTCTGAATTTCACAGTTGGGGGGGTGGAATAGCTTCAACCATATCTTTTACTACCTGATCCAGTGAAGAATAAAATACACTATGAAACAATTCACTGCTTCAGTTCTGTCTTAGAATTCAAGGAAAAATAAACCCTTTTGTATGCAATGTTTTAAATATTTGGTCCTGGTATATAAAACAAGTCAAAACTGCCCAGAAATAATGACTTAAGAATAATTCTTTCATTTCTTAGTAATCAATTTGTTGAGACTTCTAAAATACTAAGGAACAATTTTTCTGTGATTTTAAAATTTATTTATATGCCTCCTTTACTCATTTTAAGGAGAATTTCTACTCCTAATTTCTTTCCCTAGAAGTTTCTTTTTTTCCTCAATTCATTTTACCAAACTACAGATTCTACAAGTCCCTTCAATAAACCCTATTTGGGATACATTAGGCCTAATTTTTTTTTTTAAGTACATAATTTGGCAAAGAGAAATAACTCAATTCCACTCTACTGCTACTGAATTATATTTTCATATAGATCATTAGTGCTACTACTGCCAACTACAAATTTTCCCAATGATGGAAGGTACAAAATGCATAGAAATAGAAACTCCTGCATAAATTCCAAATTTTGTATTACTCAAGATCTTACAAAGTCTGAGAAGCAAAACTGGCTGGCTGAAATTTCATTTCATTTTACTTCTGGTAGAAATGGGTAGGCCATAGCCAGTGTGCTAACAGCATTTTAGAATTAGGAATTGTAGCCAAGTGAGATGAAATATAGAATGCAAGAAATTTAATACACCAGGAATTCTGAAGGCTGTAAGAACAAAAAATATTAGGTCAAATAAGAAGGATAAAACACTGATCAGCTCTGACTTGAAGCAAACAAGACCTTTATTGGGCTCAGATACCCTACAATGTCAGTTTGGGGCTACAATTTCTGGTGCTGAGTATAGAGGATATAGTTAAAGAAAGGAACAAGAACACGGAAAGAGATTGGTAATCTCCCAAAGAATCATAAACACTACAGTCAAAAGTCAGCCCAGAGGCTGGAGAGATCATTCAGTGGTTAAGAATACTGTCTGCTCTTGGAGAGGACCCTGGTTCCATTCCCAGCAGCCACATGGAAGCTAATAACCCTCCAAAACTCCACTCCAGTTCCAGGGGATCCAACACCTTCTGACCTCCACGGGCATTTCACAACATGAGTGCACTTACATACATGCAGCCAAATACACTCATACACATAAAATAAAAATAATGAACAAAATATTTTTAAAAGTCAGGCCAACAAGAACTGCCTTGGTTCTGTTTCAGAAAAGCAAAGGCAGAAGGGTTGAGGATGGCATGCAGAGGATGTTCTCAAAAGCACCATTGTGTCTTCAATGTTTTAAGCAAATACAAGTTGGTGAATTCCATCCTTCCTTCCAGCAGAGCCCTTGCTAATTTCACAAAGAGGCTGTTGTAAAATACAGAGAGTAAGGACAGAAAGAGATGGCTCTTGGGCTCTTAGTAGTCCAGACTCTTCTGGTCCAAATGCGTGGAGCTCTGTGTGGAAGAAACATTGGGAAAGATGGAGGGTGGCACTAAGCTCCAGGAATCACTGCTTCTCTGGTCAGTTCCATAGATTTTACCAAGTCAAGACTAATTATTGTTACAGTCTGCATCCCAAATGTAATGATATCAAATTCTTTAAACAACAAAATTCATTCTTTCACAGTTCCAAGGGACAGAAATTATGAAACCAACGTGTTGACATTTTAGTCTTTCTGCAAGTTTTAAAAGAAACTCTGTTTTTACTCTTGAGGTCGTTTAAGGATCTGTTCCTCAGGGGTCCCATGGGCTTGGGAGGAGCCCCTGGCTCCTTTCTTTTACCAATTCCATCTATGTGAAGATAAGTCAAAGGTCCTGCTCGACCATTGTT
>NW_008339910.1:730361-750265 GCF_000622305.1 Nannospalax galili | reverse complement strand
CAGATGCCGAGGAGCTCAGAAGGTGGGCGACTGTGACCAGTGATAGTCATGTATATAGAGATTGGAAATGCATGTGAAAACATCTCAATGTCAATTGCCTTGGAATGAATTTTTCTGTATTAAACTGTGTGTTTTGACAACGAAGTAGAGATCTTTTTTAAATGTTGGAACCTCATTTAATTTTATGTCTTATAGAGTTTATAATGAGTTAAAGATTATATAACTGTAATAATTTAACTGTAAACCTAAAAATGTTCAGCCAATCTTGAAAAAGATGTACCCTAGCTCAGAAAAATGTTATTGAATAGGTTAATGCTGTTGTAATGAAATGCTTCTTCTAATTTAAAAAAAAAAAGAGAGAGAGAGACTGTTTAACAACTCTCTCCTAATTCTTTGTGGCTACTAGTGGTGCCTGGTATAATATGGTTTGAAGATGCTTTACTCTCCTTTTTGCCTCCATTTCATATGGCCATCTTTTCTATGTCTCTTTTTTTTTTTTTTTTTTTTTGTCAAGCCTACACTAATCAAGGATGATCTTATCCCGAGACTGTTACCAAATTCCATTTGCAAAACCCATATAAATGTCAGCTTCTTACTACCAGGGTTTAAGACTTGGAAATACTGTTTGAGTGTACACAATTCAATTCATTACACCTGGTCACGGGGATACTTACAATTTTGAAAGCACATTTTTAAAATGCATGTGCTGAATGAAGACTGTCAAGCAATAAGAAACCGAGAGCAATAAAACCAGGAACTCTAATTCTAGAAAACTATGGCAAATGGGCAATGAATTCTACCTGAGATAAAGAAAAAAAAAAAAAAAAAAGATGCTCTGAGAAAAGAATCCGTGAAGTTAGTAGTTTTTAGGATGCTGAATTTTCCTCTCATTAAGGCAATGTGCATGAAGCCTGGCTGAAATCTATATACAATAATGAAGTAAATGCAACCATTTATATAACTAAGGCTAAAAAAGCTAATGAAGAACTGCAAAGATGGCTGAGCACTTGGTGCCTTTGCAAAGGACCCAAGTTCAATTGCCAGAACTCACATGTAAGGTCACAACTTTCTGTAACTCCAGTTCCAGGTGATCCAATGCCCTTTTGTGGCCTCCATAGGTACCAGGCATGCCTGTGGTGCACTTACATACATGCAGGCAAAACACTCATATAGGTAAAATAAAAATGCTAAATAAATCTTTAACAAAATAAATAAATTAGTGGCAGGCTTATATTATCAGCTTGCAGTTTTGTAGTTTGAAATTGAAACAGAAAACTTGACCAAATGAGATAGAGAAAAAAAATTATGTATATATAAAGGGCAGTCAACAATCATGGTAAAGGTTTAAAACATGCAGGGAGGAAAATATAATCTTAGGGACCTAAAATTTAAGTAAATGCCATTTATTCAGTAGCATTTCAAGAATCACAGAGAGTAAATGCCACATCATGAGGCTTTTATTTATTTTATCAAAGTTTAAAGATACTCACATTGTGACAAATATTACCTTTGCTCTGAGGAAGCAAAAACATCAGCACAGGCTGCACTTCAAATATTAGGAGACCCATGAGGACTTTTGAATACAGATATATTTGATCTATTCATTAATTTTAAATAGTACTCAGCCAGAGGAGCTGGATAGCTTCCAGCAGTGGCAGTGAGAAATGTTGTAACTCAAACATAATGTGTTTCATGGAATTCTCTTTTCTTAATACTGGAGGAAGCATTTGTTTCTTCTGTCAAATAAAATTGAAAATCAGCAGTTGCTTACAGTAGTGAGAAGTTCTCCATTAAGAGGATCTTTGTTGTTGTTTGAACTTTTGGGAGATCAATTTTCTTTCATGAATATTTAATATATTATATGGCATATGATCACTTGATTTAGATCTTAACAGTAACTGTTCAGATGAAATGGAATTAATATTTTCCTAATTTAAATCATCCAATTCCAAGTAAAAGCATATATTAAAAAATCATATTTTTATCACTCTCAAAATTCATTGTTCAAAAAAGTAGGTAATAGGTAAACATATTTCCATAAATTTCTGTAGTGCATACAGAAATACACAAGTAGCAGCATATAAAAAAATTAAACAAGTAAGCATAATTTTAGTTTTTAGATGAGACAGTATATAAGTTGAGGAAACAAGGCATTAAATACAATGAGATGTCTGTACTCAAATGTTTTACTATATATGCATTGTGGTATATGAGACACACAATTTGAAACATTATAACAGTGTTTATTTTCAAAAGATGTCAAATGCCAAAGTTCTCACATTTTGTGATTCATTAATCATGCATTTTTATATATTTATTTATTTATTTATTTATTTATTATGCATGTAATGCCTGCATGTATGTGAATGCACCCGTGTCCTGAACACTCAAAAACCTAAACATCAAGAAAACAAAAAACAATTAAAAAGTGGAGCATTGACTAAACAGACTTCTCAATAGATGAATTACAAATGCCTGAGAAATGTTTTCTAAAATATTAAATATCCTTAAATATCAGTGAAATAAAAACTAAAACTACTTGGGGATTTTATATTATCCCAGTCAGAAAAAAAAGAATGCCTAAATTAAAAAAAAAAAAAAAAATGACTGGCTAGTCGGCTCCCAGGCCTTTTGAGACTGCCTGAGACTGCCTGTCTAGGCCTCAGCAGGAAAGAAAATAAGGTACATCAATAATACGAAAAGAATCAAACTGCAATTCAACAAATGAAAGCTTGAGTTTCACACCAGAATCACAAGTAACTAAAGAAATCCATATGCCAAAACCACAATGAAGAAAGTAATGATATGAAAAACCTAAATAATATGTCCCAACAAGACATCATCAGTCCTATAGAAGAACTCTAAAATGAGGAGCCCTACAGATAACCCAGGACACAGACTTTAAAAGAACAATGTCCTCTGCAGACATTGCACAACATGAGTGCACTTATGTATATGCAGGCAATACAGTCATACACACAAAATTTTAAAAAATGAATAAAATATTTTTAAAAAGAACAATCATAAACATGATCAAAGAATTCAACGAATATGAAGAACACACAACTCAATGAACTAAAAGAGGATAAGGAATTCACAAAAGAGATAGAAATATTGAAGAAAACTTGGGCTGAAATGAAAAAGTGATAAACTAAATAAGCAATTTGAAGTAACATGAAAAAGTCTCACCAATAGAATGAATGAAAAGAAAAACAGAGTATCAAGACTGGAAGACAAAGTTGAAGAACTGAACCACTCAATCAAAGGATACAAAATTTTAAAAAAAGGAATGAAATGTGCAGAAATGTGGGATACCATGAAAAGACCAAATTTATGTTTCATAGGCATAGAGGAAGGAGACAAGTCTCAGGTAAATGCTATTTATCAGATCTTCAGCAGGATTTATAAAAGAAAATTCCCCCAAAGTTAAGGAAATGCATACCTACACAAGGTCAAGAAGCACATAGATCAAATAGACAGGACTAGAAAAGAAACCATCTGTACCTCATCATAGTGAAAACACTAAATGTACAGAACAGAGAGAAATACTGAAATCTGGAAGAGAAAAATAAAAAGTCACATATAAAGGAAAACCCATCAGAATGACAGCTGACTTTTCAATCCAAACTATGAAAGCCAGAAGAGCCTGAACCAAAGTATTCCCAGTTCTAAATGATCGTAGGTGCCAATCCAGAATACACTGCACAGCAAAATGTCTATTATAATTGAAGAGAAAAGAAAAATCTTACATAACCTAAATATGAGGAAAGAATTCATGTTCACCAAACCAGCCCATTATAGACTATTCAAAACAATACAAAGGACTGAAGAAAGGAATGATTATACCCAAGAGACAACTGAAAATAACTAAATGAAGGTATAATTGAGGAAACACAAAATTAGACAAGAATGCAAACAAATTTAAGTTTATGATAATGAATATACATCTTTCAATAATAATTTTTAATATCAATGACCTGGTATCCCCAGTCAAAAGACACAGTTAGCTGAATGGATTAAGAAACAAAATCTATCTCTATCATTTTGTTGTCTGCAAGAAACTAATCTTCAAATATAGATACTACCTTAAGCTGAAACAATGGGAAAAAATATTCAAGCAAATGGTATGAAGAAACAAGGAAGGGTTACAATTCTAGTATCTGACAAAATAGACTTCAAATTAAAACTAATCAAAAGAAATAAAGAGGGTCACTTCATTCTGATCAAAGGAATGGTTGACCAAGAAGATACTACAATAATGAACATATATACACCAAACTCTGGTTCACCCAATTTCATAAAAACAGTACTACAGGACTTTAAGACACAGATTAACCCCAAGCCAGTAATAGTAGAAGACTTCTATATCCCACTATCTCCAATAGGCAAATCAACCAGACAAAGAATAAACAGAGAGACATTTGAATTAGTTGATACAATACATCAAATGGACCTAACAGATATCTACCAAATATTCCACCCAAGCACCAAATACACTTTCTATTCAGCACCCCATGGAAGTTTCTCTAGAATTGACCACATACTGGGGCACTAAACAAACTTCAGAAAATGAAAAGAGGAAGAAGAAGAAGAAGAAGAAGAAGAAGAAGAAGAAGAAGAGGAGGAGGAGGAGGAGGAGGAAGAGGAGGAGGAGGAGGAGGAAGAAGAAATAATTCCATGCATTCTATTAGGCCGCAATACAATAAAGCTTAAAATCAACAGCAAACAATAAAGCATAATATCAACACCAAAAGACACTATAGCCACTACATGAATTCATGGAGATTGAACAACACATTTCTTAATGATGAATGGGTCAAAGAAGAAATTAAGAAAGAAATGAAAATTTTCTTGTAGCTAAATGAAAGCAATTATGTGCTAGATAATCACCTTTGTTGTCAATTTGACATACTTGTATTGAGGGAGCCTCAACTGGGGAATTTCCTCCACTGGCTTGGCCTGTGGCCATGTCTGGGAGGCATTTTGTTGATTATTGAGTGATATGGGAAGGCCCAGCCCACTGTGGGTGATGCCACCCCTGGGCAGTTTGTCCTTTATTGTATAAAAAAGCAGAATGAGTTTGAGCCAGCAGATCAAGCCAGTAAGTGTTCCTCCAAGGCCTGTGCTTCAGCTCCTGCCTCCAGGTTCCTGCCCTGAATCCCTACCTTGGGCACCCTCAGTGATAAACTGTGACTTGGGAGATGAAAGCCAAATAAACCCTTTCCTCCCAAGTTGGTATTGGTCATAATGTTTTGTAACAGCAATTGGAAAGAAACTACAACAAATGGTGACAGCATGCACAAGGCCTATACAAACTCAGAGTAAAACCCAGCATAGAACTGGGGGAATGGGCAGCAGGCCCCAATCTTAGCCAAAGAACTATTGGCAGCTAATTACTGCTGTGTGAGGGAGAGCTGGTCTTCTTTATAGGAGTGGCTCTAGATAGGCCAACTAGACCCCAGTGGATGAACTTGCACTGAGGGACTGCTAGGGATACTTACTTGACTCGATAGACCTTAATTTAAATGACAGAATGCATGAAATGCACTGGGAAGGGGGCTAGGGAAGGTGCTAATGGGGAAGGGAGTATAAACAGGATGAGGATGCTGTGAAGTACACAAAAATAAATGAAATACACAAAAATTCAATAAAAATATACAAAAAAGAATATATATAAATACTGGTGTGGATATGATACAAGAGGGACACTTATTTATTGCTGGAGGGAGTGCAAACTAGTATAACCATACTGGAAATCAGTATGGAACATCCTCAAAAAGTTAGAAATAGATCTATCACATAATCCACCTATACAATTTTCTGGCACATACCCCAGGGATTCTGTATCCTACTACAGACATACCTACACATCCATGTTCATTGTTCCTTTGTTCACAATAGGCAGGAAATGGAAATAGCCTAGAAGTCCATCAATAAACAAATAGATAGTGAAAATGTGGTTTCATTTACACACTGGAATATTATTTAATTGTTAAGAAAATGAAATTATAAAATTCACAGATAAATAGGTGGAGCTAGAATCAATGATTCTGAATGAGGTAACCCACACCAAGAAAGACAAATTTCATGTGTTTTGTCTCATATATAGATTCTAACTTTGACTCTTTAGATATATGTTACATTTGGAATACCCATAGAGGTCAGGAAATTAGTAAGAGGCCAGTGGAGGTAGAGGGGTTCAAAAAAAGGGAGTAGAACACAATGGTATGAGGAATAAAGAGGGATAATGAAACAGGAAAGTGGGGGTATGGGAGGACAGGAAAGAGGAGGAAGTATGGGAGTGGGTAACTAAAACAAAAAAAAAAATCTTTTGAAAATGCTATGTGGAAACCTACTTCTATAAAAACTTCCTAAAATATAAACTACAGATTCATTAAAAGAATTTGAATGGAGTTACCCTATGAGGCACCAGTAGACACCACAGACAAACAAATAAAAAAACAGTTCCAAGAATAGGTTAGCTTTTTTGAAGTTATAGACCAATGGGGTCACAGCCTACTTCCATTGTTCTTGGTTGACCTCCAGAACTTGATGGTAAGATCTGCCTGCCTCTGCCTCTCAACTGCTGGAATTAAAGGCATGTTGCCACCATGCCCAGCTTTACCTAGCTGTGAACGCTGCAAGCTATAATAACTACTGGCCTGACTAGACATGGCCACTGGTTTAATAGTGGCACAAATGTCATGGGAGTAACGAACCACTTTATTATTGGATTTAAGAACCCTCCACAAGATGAAACTCATGCCTGGCACCATGATCAGGGCCAAGAACTTGTGCCTAGAGTGTGTTCAAAACTGTGAAAGCAGCTCTCCAGAGGGAATACTTTAAGACTCAGTTCTAGAGGGTATGATTTTTAAATCTCTATTTCTTAATCTTCAGTATGTCTTTGGATAAATTACCTAAATTTCCAGTTTCAGTTATCTAATCTGTAAAATGAGAAAACTTTAATGTTTCCCCAGTCAGTTACTAAAAAATTAATAAGAAGTTCTGGTGTTTCATTGCACAGTAGGGTAACTGTAATAACAATGAGCTGTCGATTTCATAAAGCTAAAGAAAGAAGTTTGAATATTTTGACTGCAAAAGAATGATTAAATACTTAAGGGCGCAGATATATTTACCCTCATTTAAACACTAAATAGTGGCTATGTATAGGAAAACATACACTGGGGGCTAGAGAGATGACTCAGCAGTTAAGAACACTGGCTACTCTTCCAGAGGACCTGAGTTCTGTTCCCAGCACCTGCATGGCAGCTAACAACTATCTGTAACTCCAGTCCCATGATACCTAACCCCCTTTTCTAATCTCTGAGGGCATTGCATGACACAGGTGCACCTACATTCATGCAGGCAATATAATCATACACATAAGAAATAAAATTAAAATAATAAAAAGAAAAGAAAAAAGAAAGCCCATTTTGTATCCCAGTATATATACAATTGTTTCTCTGTATCAGTTGAAAGCAAAGTCAAATCTAAGAAGTCTAAGAAAAAAATTAAAGAGAGTTACAAGAATCTCATTCACTGTGGCTTAGTAGGTTTATGTTGTAATTGATATAACTGGGGCTGCATTACTTAGGATATATTATATATTTAGGATATATATCTTAAACTTGATGGTGAGAAAATATGAGGGTTATGAATGACTAGTCTTTTATGCTTAGTTTAGAGGATCATTGTCTTACAGGGTTAGCATTATAAACTGATTTTATGATTATGAGCTATGTAAACAGTTTAATTTTATAGTTGTTGCTATGTTGATAGGATTCCAGGGAACACTTATTTGGCAGCTCCAGTAATCCAGCATTATGCATGCAACATGTCTTGTGTGCCTAGACATGAAAATTCACGTTTCAAAGGGTAACAACAAAAACCTCCATCTTTAAACATAAAAAAGAAGGATGGAAATTCAAACATTAAATGTCACCAATAATTTGACAGCATTGATTAATTTGGTTAGACATAGTATTTTGCAAAAATAATTGCTGGGCATAGTGATATACTCTCAGTACTCAGAAGGTGGGGAAAGGAGGACCAAACTTTCAAAACCAGCTTCAGCTAAATGAGACCATGTCTCAAAACAACAACAATTACAAAAGGAAAGAAAAAAAAGAAGGAATAATTTAAGAAGAAAAATGAAGGAAGGAGGGAATTAAGGAAGGAAGAAAAAAATCAACCTGTATATATTTGTAACTCAGTAAAATTCTGCCACTCCAGTCTCTATGCTTCCTCTTTTCTTCTATATCCCTGCCTCTCCACTTCACATAATTGTTTGTTATCCGACATATAAAAGTCCTTGAGCTAGAGCCCTCCATATTCTGTACATATTAGTTTCCTATACTGCATACCAAGGTGAAAAGTATTTGGAAATCAATTCATATTTTTCAAAGAATTAAATTTTTATACATAAGGAAAATTCAGAAGCATTAATCAGAAGTTGATAAGCTCTGAATAAAAGAAAAACCAGGACAGATGAAGCAGTATGTCCCACATTAGAGTCAATGTATAAATAAACAGAAACTAAGGAAAACAAGGATCATTCTGCTACAGCAGAGTGGCGGCTGCAGGCTGTGGATAACTCTTACATATCAGCCCAAGGACTAGTCATCGAGAAGCATCAACATCACAAATAAAATGAGAAAGGTACAAATAATAAGCTGTAAATACAGGTAGGGAAGTGGGTTATAAACATCACCTGAGAGGGTAAATAAACAACACAGGGCAAATTAAGGGCTACAATAATTTGAATTTTTCTTTTGTGAGTTAAAATGAGCTTAAAAGAGGAAGTTTTGATGTCTTTTATCCGTACAATATGTATAAACACAAAATATCTGGCTTTAGCTTCTAGACAAGGTTTATTGTGTGCGACCAATTGAAAAGCTCTAGCCACTGGGGAATGCTATGTGAATATTTTCTATTTGCAAGTTTTGTTTTTAGTGGCTAGCAGGATATTTTGCTTTCATCTAATACCTTAAGATTCATTTCTGTCTCTTGGCAACAATTCTCTTCATTTCTCAGAAAAAAAGACAACAAAATTACTATATTTTTATGCCTTAGAAAAAAGCACTGAACTGCTGATCTTTTCCTCATGAAACTTCGAACAGGACATATCTCAAATCTAACAGCATAAACGTTCCACTTTACATGGAGCATAAAGGTCAATTTGTTACAAACCACAAACATTTATTCCTTTAGGAGGAAAAGATGTGGAATTAGCTGCATATATCTTTACTAGAAAAAATGTGAATGTTTGTACAAGTGATGCAGCCATCATATTAAAAGCTTTGAATCTAAACAAAACAGGTTGTCTCATCACATCTGAGCAGCCAAACTGACTAAGCCCTCTGGCAGGAAAGAAACTCAGAGGCATCAAAAATAGCTGCTTTAATCCAAATGTCAGACAAGCCACAAATGAGATGCAGTCTAGGGAACAGAGCTGTCTATGCACAAAGTTTGAACAGGGAAGAGAAAAACAGAAATGACTTTTTCCCCCTTAACAAAAAGAAAACAGAGCAGAAAATTTTCAACTTGGGAAGAAATCACATATGAAGCCATCTGATTATTACAAATTGCTGTAATAAGTAGTGATCATGTACTGTAGAGCTAGGACATTTCAAATATTATCTTTTGTTCTCATAATAAAATTGTAATATATGTTTCCAGATAAACAAAACAGTTAAGTAACCTCCAAGGTCACACAGATAACAGGCAACAGAATTTCAGCCCAATCTGCCTGGTGCAATGCCCAGCCTACTCTTCCCTCTACTTATGCTGCTCTTTTCACAAACAACCCATAATGTGTTAGGAAAGGTTTATGCATGACTGGTACCTGTGAATCTCAGACTGAAGCTCAGCTTCTTCTCCTGGATTCCCAGACCTAACAACATTTCAAAAGTAACTCTGAGGTGATTAATGGTGAAAGGAAACCACAGCCCCAAATGACATAATATCATCTTGTGTCTTCCTCTTAGGAAAGAAGACATTCTACAACTTCAGATAGTAACAGATCTAAAAGAAAGGGATTCCACAAATTAAAAAATTGTTAAAAGTTACACAGTGACCAGTTTTTTACTGGAAGAAAATGAAACTTTTGGAAAACAAACTAAAGGAACAAATCCAATGTTATATTTTGATTCCTTCCTTGAATTATTTTAGTAGAATAATTCCTGGTTGGATATAATGTAACAATAGTATAAAAGGAATGAATACTACACACAGATTGAATTATGTGCAATAATTAAACCTTTGCTACATTCAGCTGGCAGTGGTTTTTAGATACAAACATTTCTCCTCTGTGGAAGGGAAAATGAGACACGGGACTTTTGCAGCTACAATGATATTTATGACAGGACAAGCATGTATTTATGAAGTATAAATAATTTTCTTCACTAGGAAAATACTGCTTTTTAATGGCCAAGATGAATTTTAAAACACGAGAAAAACAAATGTCTCAATCTCTAAAAACTATAGCCTTCCTTTTCACTCTGAGGAAAATACAGATTAACTGAAAAATAAAAATTCGAAGTACATTTTTATTTTAATTGCTAAAAATATGTCATACAATTATTTTATCTGGTCAAGTTATAAAATTCACAACATTCATCCTTTCAGCTACAGATGAACAATTTATATCTGAATATAAAATCTCCTAGACCAGTTACTCAGAAAGGAGCTTCTGTTCTATCTTTTCATTTCAAGCTTTTGTGTCTTGTTAGACACCGTGGTTCTAGACACATCAAGAAGCTTAAAAGGAGAGAATCTATTTGTAATCACTGCATTATTTCTGTACTTTGGACAATGATTATGTTTCTAAAAGGATGTTTATGACACCAAGCTACATTCACACTATTGCACAAATCAAGCATTGTATTTATCATTTAAGAAATAAAAGATGAGAGATATCCAAGTTACACTTTAGAGTCCCTATAGGTGAGAGATTTATCACTGATCACTTGACTAATGTAAGGTTCCTAACTCAAATCAAGAGAGAACTGCAGGAGGCCAGGAAGATTGCTCAGTGGATAAACTGCTTACCACACAAACCAAAACCTACCTAAAATTTAGGTGGGTATTCTATAATCTCAGCACTTGGGAGGCAAAGACAGAAAATACCCAGAGCAAGCTAGCTAGCTAGACTTGAAGGTCACCTATCTCTGGACTCCACTGAAAGACCCAGGAAGAATCTTCTATTAGCGTTCTACTAAATAAACATAGTATTAGATTGACTCCTAAATGGTTTGTTATACTTATAGATTAGTACATCTCTCAACTCTCACCAGAGAAGTGTCTTCTCGCAGCAGGTGGTGGTTAACTCAGAGACCCAAAAGTGGTCAACGTGCAGAATAAGAGATCAGAATGCTCAGCCTTAAATGGGACACCTATACCATGCCTTCTCCTCCCAAGGCTCAGGAATCATTGCAAAACAGGGGGCAGAAGAATTGTAACAACCAGAGGAAGTAGATGAATACAAGGTGTTGTCTGGACAGCACAGGGTAGTTACATATATGAACCCACATTGCTTCTAACAGCATGCAAAAGATCTGTGCAAGCCCAAACCAGAAAAAAACTCAGCATGGATTGGGAAGGTGGGCAAGAGCTGAGGATCCACTGACAATTGATATCTCCTGTGAGAGAGAGCCAATTTTCTTTAAGAATATGACATCTAGTAGGATGACCAGATTCCAAAGGATAGACATACACCCAAAACCATTTGGGGAATACAAATTAAACTCATTAGACCTTTAAAATAGAAAAATAATTGAGGACATGAATGGGGGTACTGGAGTGGGAGTGGGTATGGAGAACGGGGTCTTAATGTGATCAAAATGCATTGTATAAAATTCTCAAAGACAATAAAAAATATTTTAAAGGAAAGAAAGGCTGCCTTGATAAAAGTGGAGAATGATTAAGGAAGATTCCCAACATCAAATTTGGACCTCCACACACATGTACATATACATGTTCACTCACATGCATATAAACATGCCAACATACACACCACATACACATGCAAATAAAATTAAAAATAAAAAGACAGAGGACTGACAGACCTCTTCTCTGGAGACTATACTCTTACTCTATGGTTTCTGTGTTCCATTATCAGTCAGGCCATCAATTCAATAAGCCCCAACTCAACAAGATTACTAAGCTTCATTAAAAGATATTGTGCATCCCTCTACTAGACATCATAAGCTAGCAAAGTAAAAGTCAATTGCCGAGAATGGACTCCATCTTTTGAAGCTGTTGACCAGGGATGTCCATCGACCTTCAAACAATACTGGTCATTGCCACTGCTCTTGGTTACCCACCAGAACTTTACAGTAAGATCTATTACTGAAGATACTACATATGTGAGCCATAGAAAGGAGAAATCACCAAGGAGAAATTAAGCTGATACTGACTTTAAAGCTTCATCTCAGCTGGCTAGATTGCATGGTGCTACAGAGTGCTATGCATACTAACAGAAAAAAAAAATAATCATTAACCTTACCTACCTTCAACAACATTTGGCATTGCAAGGCATGAATTCTGGTGCAATGTTGGAAGTATTATGGGAGTAAACAATCACTTTCTAATGAGATTTAAAGTCTGCTTCATAAGACAGAGCCCATGCCTGACATTGATATCAGGCCTAGGAACCTGTGGCTAGTGAGGCCACAGACCATAAGGGAGAGCCTAACACTACCATTATGCTAAATATACATTTAGTATTAAAGGGACTCCTAGTGACTTATTGTTGTACCCATCGATTAATGCATCTCTCAGCTCTCACTAGAGCAGCTTCCTTAAGTAGCAGATGGTGATTAACACAGAGACCTACAACTGGCCAACATGCAGAGAATAAGAGACTGCAGAGTGATTAGCCCTGAATTGGTCACCTACATCATACTTCAGCCTCCAAAGGCTAAGGGATCATTGTGAAAGAAAGGGTGGAAAAATTGTAAGAGCCAGAGATGTTGGATGACCACAGGAAAACAGAGTTTTCCAGACAGCTGAGAAGTTACTCATATGAACTCACAGCAATGGTGACAGTATGCACAAGTCCCACATAAGCTCAAGCCAGACAAAATCCCACCGTAGATGCAGGGAACTGAGTAAGAAACCCCAAACCCTATCTGAGGACACAGTAGAAACAAAAGGCTTCTGGGAAGGAGAGAGCCAGTCTCTTTTAAGGGTGTGACTCTTGGTAGGTTAACCAGGCTCCAGTGGATGGACCCACAGTGAAGGAAATTTGGGGACACAAATTTGACTCTATAGGCATTAATGTAATATATACATGTGTATATATGCATATATATACAGAGAGTACATGAAATTGGGTGGGAGGAGTAAGGGGAGGGGATCTAAATACAATCAAAATATGTTGCATGAAATTCACAAATATTCAATTAAAAAGGAAAAGAAACTTTTTAAAGCTATTGCATAGCTATTTCCTGTGAAGAGAAACATTCTTTCTTGGAGGGATGAGGAAGACATAGGGAGGAGGAAAGCTAAGGAAATTCAAGCAATAGAGCACAGATGAAATTTGCAGATTCAGTAAACTCACAAAGTTACAGGTTTTAGTTATCCATTCTCCTATAAATAACTGTCATCCACACTTCTGGACTCAACACCAGTAATTGCACTGTCAACAAGCTAGGATTAGGAGGAATTATTTCTTTGGTCTGTAGTTGGTGTCCTAACCTAAGTGAATCAACATTTGCTCATATCTCTCCAAGAAAAGGCTGGCCATGAAAGATGTCAGATACCAACTCTCCAGTAACCGGCAATGTTCATACCTTTCTTGAATCTACCTAGACTGACCTCGTTTTTCCCTTTATTCTGGCACCTCTCAGTCAACAGACCCTGTAGTCTCTCAGGTCATCCCTTATCTCCTATGCTGCGAGTCCCATAGAACTCTAACAGGACCTTTCTATCTACCACTCCCAATGAATTTTCTGTCATACGTTTAGGAATTAGTTCATACTGTAAGTCAACATTTGTATCCTCAACACTCCTTGGCACTCCGTTCACTTTCTTGCTACGTGCAACACAAACTTGACTTGTTTCTCTGTGACTCTGCTTCCTACCTATCCTCTGATACAGCAGCTGTTTCTGTTGTGGTTGTTTTGTTTTGTTTTCATATACTAGCTGAGAAGTTAAGCATGTGACCTCCGCCCTTGTTCTCCTCGTTGATTCACCATCACTCCAGCCTCCTTCAGTCTTAGGTTAACAGTTACTCACTCTACACTTCACTACTCTGGCATCAGCAGGCTCACTGGTCACTCTGACTACTGTTCCTTGTCATTACTTCATAGCACTTCTGTCTTAATTTGTGGTCATTGCCACATCCACATACATGAGCTTCTAAAACTCTGTTTCTAAGATCCTCAATCTTCTTTCCTTTAATTTTCCCAGTCTCTACCCTACCTCCATCACTTCACTAATAGGTGCATGATACATCTCTTGTTTATGAATAGCTACACCCCTCCATACTCTCAGTGACCTGTTTCTCTCCTTCTGATCATGAAACATCATTCCTGAGCCTTCTTCCTAGATCTCCATTGCTACAATTCTTTGGTCTAAGCTTATTTTTGTTCTCTATTTTCCTACTGTCCATCAACCCAGTGTCACCTTCCTTCTGCTTACTATCTGATTTAAAGTTCACAGTAAATTTATAATAATCCCTTTTAGATGGCCCTATCTTGATTGCATTTCCAATGATTTATTGTAATCACCAACAACACTTTCTGACTTCAATTCAAACCTCCACTTCCAATGCCTGGAAAGAAACACAGCTATGCTGATCATTCTCTTCTTAAAATCGTGACTACTTCCTTCAAGTGGGCCCTTATTATATTCTCATAAGCAGAAAAGAGTTAACATAGTAGATTTTAGATTATAATTTTAGAGGCTTGCTTTTAAAACTAGCCCTTGACTTGTATCTCCAGGAACTTGCATTCCAAGAAGGTGCCAAGCATTGATGGAAATGACTCTCTTATCCTACACTGCTTATAAAGACAATTTGGTCCATGCTGAACATTTGCTTTCATTATAAAAGCCTGAAATTTTAATATGTGCATAAGCAGAGGATGCCTAGTACAACCAACCTCCAGTTAAACGTTGGGGAATGAATCCCTAATGTATTTCCTTAGCATACAGTATTTCATATGCTGTTACAACTAGTTACTAAAGTTAGTAAGCATGTTATTTCTGGCACCACAAAGAATGTACTCTTGGAAGTACATTTGCACTGGTTTCTGATAACTGTGTTGTATCCTTGCATTGTAGTAAATCTCAAAGTGTAGTTATGGCTCTCCTGGATCCAAAGAGTACTCCTAATGAATCACTTTTCACTAAAGTTGCCTTGCATATAATCCTGAAACATCTAACAATTGTGCTGTATTTCCTATTTGTTCTCTTAAATCATCACTGTACACCTTCTACTCTCTTCTCAAATGTCTAACACTTCTTCCTTACTCTCACTCTAGGCTTATGGTCTTGATTCCTAATAATTTGAGAAAAGTCAATAATTAAAAGAGAATTTCAGAAACCAGGTGTGGTGGCACAGACTTGTAATGCTGGCCACTGTGAGGGTGTGGCAAAAGGATAGTGAATTTGAAACAACCAAAAGAGAATTTTAGTAAACTCCTCTTCCATGCCCTCTCGTGTATATGGGCTTCATATCCTCTCTTCCTCCTGTCAGTATAGATGAGCTATCTTCCTGACAATCTGACACTAAGGTGATTATGCCCTAAAGACCTCCTTACTTTCTCAAGGGCTTTACTTTGACAATTGTCCCTTGGTTTTCTATATCAGTTTTCCTTTTTCATTGAGTTTTTCCCATCAACATGCAAATGTGCTGTTGTTCCTTTCATCTTTAGATATTGTTGATTTCACTCTCTACAGTACCTACCTACCTTTGTTTTTTCTCCTCTGTATAGCTGTCATCAGTACTTGTTTAAATCAAGGAGGAGAAAGCAGAAGAAGGAGGGGGAGGGGGAGGAGGAGGCGAAAGAGGAGGAAGACAAAGAGGAGAAAGAGGAGGAGGAGGAAGAGGAGGAAGAGATGAAAACACTGACATTATTGTCATGGTTTTATCACTTATGTGATGAAAAATTTTATGAATTTATGATCTATTATTTCAGGTGTGATAGAGCATTTTCCATTAATAAAATATCAGTATCTTTCCTTATACTATACACAAAAATTAACTCAAAAAGAATGGAAGTCCAAGTTTATAAGTGTTATAATCAATTTTATCAATGTGACATGATCATAATCACCTAGGGTACAAGCCCTGGCCATGTCTGAGAGTAATTATCTAGAGGCTGTTTGAGTTGGAAAGACTCACCTTAACTATAGGCAGCATCATTCCATGGGCTGGGGTCCCAGACTGAATAAAAAGGAAGAAATGAGCTGAGAAGCAGCATTCATCTCCTTCTGCTTCTTGACTGTGGTACCGTGTGGCCAGCCACCTCAAGCTCCTATCCTCATGACTTCCCCACCATAATGGACTGTACCCTCAAAGTGTGAACCAAAATAAGCCCTTCTTTCTTTAAGTGCATTTGTCAAGTATTCTGTCTCAGCAATAAGGAAAGTAACTAATACAAAATACTAGAATTATTAAAATCTTAGACAAAAAAATTCCACGGTGTTGGTTTTGGAAGTGACTTGACACCAAAGGCATAAGGAACAAAAACTGATAAGCTGGTGTTCATCTATATTAAAAGATTCTGTGCATCAAAGGTTATGTTCAAAAAAGTGAAAAGGCAAATTACAGGGTAACAAAAATATCTGCAAATTATTTATGCAATAAGGTTGTAATATGAAGAATACATGAAGAACTTTAACAGTTCAATAACAAAACAAAGAAAAGTCACAGGATGAATAAAGCATGGGCAAAAACTTCAACAAAATTTCCCTCAAAATATACAAACAACCAATAAGCAAATAAAAAGGTGTTAAATACAATAAATCTTTAGGGAAAGATAAGTCAAAGTAAGATACCACAGTATTCCCATTGGGGTTGCTATTAATGAAAAGAAAAACAAAAGTGAAAAATAACAAGTTTGGGTAATGATGTGGAAAATTAGAAACCATACATACTGGTGAGGAGAAGCATGGTTGCAGCTACTCTGAAAACCAGGATGACAGCTCCTTGAAAAACCTGGAATGGGGATTACCACATGCTCTAGCAATTTCACTTCTGGGCAAATATAAAACTACAAAAAGTGAGACTTCAAAAAACCTGTATGCCCTTGACCACTGCAGCGTCATTCACAGTCATCAAGTGGTGAGAGCACTCCATCTGTTCCCCATGGATGAATGGATACATACATAGAATAAAATATTATTCAGACTTAAAAAGGAAGGGAATTTTGGCACATACTGTAACATGAGTGAACCCTGAAGCATTGTGCCTAGAGAACTAAGTGAGAAACAAATGGACAAGTATTTGTGGCTCTCTTAGGCAAGCTACTACAAGCTACCTAGAATAGCCAAATTAATCAGAAGCAAGAGGAACAGGGTGTTTGGGAGTAGAATGTCTGTGGGCAGGAAATGAGAACTCACTGTTTCACAGATAGAATGTTTCCGTTTGACAGAAGAAAAATCTGGAGAAACATACTGGAAGTAGTTGCATGAGAAGCAAATGTGCTGGATGTCACTGCACTATACATTTAAAACAGTAACTTTTTGTTATGTATGTTTTACTACAGACAACAGTTTAATTTAAAATGTTAGTGGACTGGAGAGATGGCTCAACAGATAAGAGCATGTAGCTGCTCTTGCAGAGGATCTGAGTTGGATTCCCAGTACCATCAGGCCACTCACAACTGCTCCAGGAGAATTTGATACCTCTGACCTCTGAAAGCACCTGCACTCATCACTCATGTACACAAACACACACACACACAATTAGAAATTAAAGTAATCGAGCCTGAGTCCTTTGCAAGAAAAGCCAGTGCTCTTAACAACTGAGCCATCACTCCAGCCCCATAAAGTAAATCTTTAAAATTACTAATAACAAATTAAACAATACCATATAAAAATGGACCTAACAGACATCTACCGAGTATTCCACCCAAGCACCAAAGGACATACTTTCTATTCAGCACCCCATGGAACCTTCTCCAAAATCGACTGTATACTGGGGCACAAAACAAACCTCAACAAATACAAAAAGATTAAAATAATTCCATGCATTCTATCAGACCACAATGTGATAAAGCTTAATACTGTCAATACCAGAAGAAGCCCTAATTACCACATGAACACATGTATTAAACAACACACTCCTAAATGATGAATGGGTCAAAAGAGAAATTAAGAAAGAAATAAAAGTATTCCTGGTACTAAATGAAAAGGACAATACAACACAACAAAACCTCTGGGACATGCTGAAAGCTGTCCTTAGGGAAGTTTATAGCTCTAGGTACCTACATTAAAAAATCAGAAAGAAGACAAATAAATGACTTAACATTGTAACTCAAGACACCTGAAAAGCAACAACAAATGAAACCCAAATCCAGCAGACATGAAAAAATAACAAAAATCAGGGCAGAAATTAATGAAATCAAAACAAAGAAAACAATACAAAGAATCAACGAATCCAAGAGCTGCTTCTTTGAAAAGGTAAACAAGATTCAGAGACCACTAGCCCAGTTAACCAAAATAAAGAAAGAGCACCTCCAAATCAACAAAATCAGAGATGAAAGGGGAAACATCACAACAGGCACCAGAAAGATAGAGACCATTATAAGGGAATACTTTAAAAACCTATATGCTACTAAATTTGAAAACCTAAAAGAAATGGACGGATATCTAAAGACATGGGAACCACCAAAACTAAACAAACCCATAACACAAAAGAAATTGAAACAGTAAAAAAAAACTAAAAAATGCCCAGGATCAGATGGATTTACAGCAGAATTCTATCAGACATTTAAAGAAGGCTTACATCCAATACTACTTAATTTATTCAAAAGGGTAGAAATGGAGGGAGAATTTCCAAATTCCTTCTATGAAGCCAGCATCACTCTAATACCAAATCCAGGTAAAGATACAACCAAAAAAGAAAACTATAGACCCATAACCTTAATGAACATAGATGCAAAAATTCTTAACAAGATACTTGAAAACCGCATACAGACAGACATCAAAAAGATCATCCACCATGATCAAGTTGGTTTTATCCCAGAGATGCAGGGATGGTTCAATATACGTAAGTCAACAAACGTCATAAATCATATAAATGAGCTCAAAGACAAGAACCACGTGGTGAACCACATGGTCATCTCAATAGATGCAGAGAAGTCCTTTGACAAAATTCAACATGCATTTATGTTCAAGTCCTAGAGGGAACCGGACTGGAGGGAACATACCTCAACATAAAGCCACATATAACAAACTCACAGCCAACATCATTCTAAATGGAGAAAAACTGGAAGCATTCCCATCGAGATCAGGAACCAGACAAGGCTATCTACTATCTCCACTTCTCTTTAACATACTGCTTGAAACTCCTGCAAGAACAATAAGACAAGAGCAGGAAATTAAAGGAGTAATAATTGGAAAAGGAGAGATCAAATGATCCCTTTATGCAGATGATATATTATATCTAGAAGACAAAAAGTTCCACCAGAAAACTCCTAGAAATTATTAACAAGTTCTGTAAAGTGGCAGGTTACAAAATTAACCTACAAAAGTCTGTAGCCTTTCTATAAAACAATAACAAGCAATCAGAGAAAGAGTACACGGAAACACTCCACTTCACAATAGCTGAAAAAAAAGAATCTCAGAATAAACCTGACCAAAGATATTAAAGACCTCTACAATGAAAATTTTAAATCTTTAAAGAAAGAGATTGAGGAAGACATCAGAAGATGGAAGGACCTCCCATGCTC
>NW_008339910.1:718053-729935 GCF_000622305.1 Nannospalax galili | reverse complement strand
AAAGGATTTTCTAAACTGGACATCAATTGCTCAGGAAACAAGGGCAAGAATTAACAAATGGGACCTCATTAAACTAAAAAGCGTCTGTACATCAAAGAAGGCAACCAGGGAAGCCAACAGAAAACCCACAGAATGGAAGAAAATCTTCACCAGCCACACATCTGACAGAGGTTTAATACCCAGAATATATAATGAACTCAAAAAACAGAGAATCAAGACAAGAAGTAACCCAATTAAAAGATGGGCTAAGGAGCTGAACAGAGAGTTCTCAAAAGAAGAAATAAAGATGGCTAAGAAGCATCTTAAAAGGTGCTCAACGGCATTAGTAATTAGGGAAATGCAAATTAAAACCACTTTAAGATTTCATCTTACCCCAATCAGACTGGCTAAGATTAAGAAAACAAATGACACCAAATGTTGTAGAGGATGTGAGGAAAGGGGAACACTCATCCACTGCAGGTGGGATTGGAAACTTGTTCAACCCCTATGGAAAGCAGCGTGGAGAACTCTTCAAAAACTATAAATGAACCAACGATTTTACCCAATTATACCACTCCTTGGCATATACCCAAAGAACTCATCCTATTGAAGAGATACTTGTACATCCATGTTTGTTGCTGCTCTTTTCACTATAGCTAAGAGATGGAAGCAACCTAAATGTATGGAACTAGAAACTGTTATACTAAGTAAAGTAACACAGACTCAAGAAAACAAATGACATATGTTCTCCTTCGTATGTGGATCCTAGCACCACATCCTTATATGTGAGTACGTATCCTGATGTAACTTCAGGAACTAGGATAAAGAAAAGGAACCAGGGAGGTAAGGGAGAGAAAGAACCTGAAAGAGAAGAACAGTAGGAGACAGCTGTTACTAAGGGAGATATGCATGAAATGAGGGTGGTTAAATGGAGGTGGGAGAGAGGGCTATACAAGGAACTTTGGGGATAAAGGGAAAGAAGGAGCTGAAGAGAGGTGGGACCATATGTAACTGGCATTATCAAGGGAGAATGAGGAACAGGTGGATACTTAAAATGGAGAAGTCATGGTGCAAAGGCTAGACGCTGAGAGAAAGGAGTGATAAATAATGCCTAGCTAGTGTAAAAAAAACTAAAGGAAATCATATTAGTCCAAAACCTAGTGACAAATTACACATATAGTATCTCTAAATAAGTCCATGTGTGTAGCTAAAGGCTACACAACAAGAAACAGTGCCAGGCAGGAGAAACCTTCTTGAGTTGTTGGCCAGTGTGGTCCAAGCAACACCCAAAATTATTAAGACTATTTACAGAACCCTTGATGGCCTCCCAGAACTTCAAGGTAAGACCCTAATCTAACCTTCTTGGATGTTTAACAGACATACTTTGAGGCCTGTACTACTTTGGTCAGAGGGACATAAAGGACAGTTTTTGCTCCTTGCTCTCCTAGGTCGACTAAGTTCCCGGGGACTATGAGTATCTCTCACAATGTTCTTTAATTGGGGCGGGTCACCTGTCCTCTTGATCAAGGAGGCCGAGAAGACCCCACAGGATGGGCTTGAACAAGTGTCCAGTCTACAGAGGAGGGTCAACCCAGAGGAATCATTCCTCCATGCTTCCAAGCGAAGCCAGACATCATAGAGTAGAACCTTTGACTTATCTTCACATAGGTGGAACTGGTGAAAGAAAGGAACCAGGGGCTCCCCCCGAGCCCATGTGACCCCTGAGTGACAGATCCTCAAACAGCCTTAAGAGTAAAAATAAATTGATTTATCTGGGCCAACTGCATGGCCTTAAACACCCAAAAGGAAAGTAAAACCAAAGATTAAAGGGGACAATATAATTTTTTAAGAGTCCATATGTATAGTTAAAGGCTACATAACAAGCAACAAGCCAGATAGGAGTTGTTGGCCAGCATGGCCCAAGGGACTCCCAGAGAGTAACCCAGCATAGAACTGGGAAAATGAACAGCAGACCCCAATCTTATCTAAAGGAATATTGACAACTGATTGCCGCCAGATGAGAAATAGATGACCTTCCTAAAACAAAGACCTCTAGATAGGCTGACTAGATTCCCTAGATGGACAAGTACTGGGGAATGGCCGGGGGTGCTGACAACACAACAGACAGTAGCAGGGATAACAGAGTATAAGGGCTCTAGTGAGCGGAGGGAGACTATGGGAGGGTGCTATCTGGGAAGTGGGTGTATAGTTGAATAAGATGGTTTGGGATGTCCTGTGTGATATACACATACACAAAAAAAATAGGAGGAAGCATAAAAATTTACATCATGTTAATCAGTAGAGGTGATAAACATTACTATTGAAAACTACCCAATGACTTTATAGACATACACAGGTGCCAAGGATCTGAGTGCAGCTGATTATGACTAGTAATAATCAGATACATACAGGTGAGAGACACATGCACCAACATCTCAGCATTATTAGGAAAAACAATGAGTCTTTCTGTAAGAAACAGCATATTTTATAATGAAATGGAGATCTTTTTTAAACGTTAAAAATTCATCCAATGTTATATCTTACAGGGCTTATACTGAGTTCAGTATTGTATAACTGTATTAATTCAACAGCAAATGTAAAAATGTTATAGCCACTTCTGAAAGAGATGTATCTTTGCTCTGGAAACTGTTATTGAGTATGTTAAAACTATAATGAAATGCTTCTTCTAAAAAAATTACAAATTTATATTTTTTAAAAATTAGAGCTCAAGCATACACACAACTCAAACATGTACACAGCTCAGGCATATGTATTCTGCCAGCCAATCAGCAGGACTCTTACTGATGGCAGTGCATTCTGGCGACTTTCAAGAGGAAGCCTCTGAAGAGAAGGACAAAACCATTAAGGAGAGAGACAACTCAGAGGAGAAAAAAGACAACGCCTGAAGGGTGTGTGCATTTTAGAAGTTAAGTCTACTGCTGGGAGACAGTAGACATGCTACCCAAGAAGGCTACCAGCAAAACTGCAAAGTGCCTAAGAGAGGACACGAATTCAGCATCTGAGTGCAGTACTCCACAAATGCCAGATTATAGAACAGACCATGATGACAGTGATGATGCCAGTATTTCATCATCACAAGAAGAGGAACAGCTGAGGAGGGTGATTCAGAAGATGTTTGAAGAACTTCAAGAGGATATTGTGCAGTCCCTTCTTGCAAAGGCAAAGCAATTTCAGTGGGATTTAAATGATTTTTTTCCAAACCTTGAATGAAAAACTTAGCCATATTTTAAAAGACCAGTGAAAGTTCAGGTAGCAGCTTTATTTTGAAGATGCTCAGCTGATTCAGTCTTTGTTTCATCAGTGGCAGAAAGATGTAATGAAATCTAGGAAAGAAGAAGAAAAAGTAGCTTATATGAAAGTCCTTCAGAAGAATCACATATCTCTTCTTACTATTGAACAAACAGAAATGGAAAAGCAAATGGAAAAATTGAAGGAAAATCTTATGACAAACACTCAAAATCAAGATGTGGCAGCTGTTGAAACTGTCCATCAGTCCCTGATGTCTGAGGGCCATGAAGAAAGGACATGATCATACAGTACATGACAGTCATGGAACATTAGTTACACTAACAGAAATGCTAATGGAAATCAGTACATCACATTTATAATTACTTTGTTACATAAAAGAGCCCATGTTTGCTAACCTTCAAGTGAATCCCTAAGTAATTCCCTGAACAGCAAAAATTACAAGAATGTAGACATTGAATGCCAGACCCTTTGCAGGAAGAAATGTCTTCTCTCCAACACTGGAAGTCAGATATTGGCAATAAAGATCTATTAATTTCAAAAAAATTAATAAAACTATTCCAAGAAGAAAAATTACTAGTAACAGTGTCTTTTCAAATGTTGACTAACAAATGAAATAACATGTGGTATGTAAATTCCTAATTTTGGACTATAAATTATGATCAGAGGTTACACAAGTTGTCCCAGTTCACAGTTAACAAGATCTGAGTTCTCTTAAATAATTGCATCCTTTAAGGTATATTACTTCAAATAAAGTAATAATTCCAAGGTTATGGTTGATTTACACAACTGTACCAATGTTTTCTTATTGGTGTATGCATTTGTATATGCATGTGGTATATGTAGTGCATGTGTTTTTGGTGTTTATACACATGTGTATGTGGGTATGCATGGTCTAGTGCACATGCAGAGGCCATAGGAGGGAGTGGCATATCTTGTTCCCCCTATCAAGGATGTGGCCTTGAGACAGTAAATATCACTGAGCCTGAAGCAAAGCTGGAAGCCACAAAGCCCCAGGAATAATCCTGTCTCTGACCCCCACATCCCTGAGGTTAGAGGAGCATGTGCCTATGCCCAGATTTTTACATGAGCACTCAGAATTCAAACTCGGGTCCTCATGCTTGCACAGCAACTTCTCTTGCCAAATTACCCATCTCCCAACCCCTATACCCATATTTTTAGGTCAAATTCAAGCATGTCAAAAACATGCAAATACTAAGATAAAGTCACCCCAAACACGAGATTTTATAGGTTGTTTTTTCATTTTATAATTTTATAGAAACATGCCTTATAATTCCACATCTTTCCATTCTTATCTAATTTTAATATTAATTCAGCAATTATTCAGATTTTTGACATGTAAATGTCTCAAAATTAATCCATACTTACATGTCTTTCCTAAAACAAAGTCCATAACCCTCTATGAGGTACAGATGTGTATGACTGGTAACATTAACTTTCCATTTATGGAAAACATTATTGGGGTTTCAAACAGCAGCAGCTTCCCCCACTCCCGAACAGGGACCGATGGACTTTTGAAGCCTGAAAAAGGGAACTGAGCTGATATTAACCTTGGCCTTTGAAGTCAAGGGAAACAGACTCTGCTGAGAAGCAGCCTGCCTTTCCTCTGATCTCCAAAGAGAGGATAAGCAGATTCTACCTGTTAACCAGAGATTTTAGGAGCTGTTTAGTACAGCAGCTTTTCCCTTATCTTAAGAGGACAAAAAGTAAACACTTCCAGACCCAGATCCTGGCTGGCAGATGGAACGGAGCCAGGTTTACAACCCCTGCTTTTCCTGCTTCCCCCTGCTTGATTTTTCCCAAAAACTCCCCTCCTTCTGCACCCTGAAGCCCCTGTATATAAGTCCCAGCTCACAACCTGTGGGCTGACATTTTTCCCTTCCCCGAGAGCAACGTGTCCCATGCGAAATAAAGCTCTATCCCACTGAAAGTTCTATCTGTGCCTCGGTGCCTCAGCCTCCACTTGCTTGCTCTCCGCCAAAATTTTTACCTATCAAATGGTGCCAAAACCAGGTTCTTACTTCAAGGGACCTCGCACGTAAAACTTTCAGACTCGCTTGTTGTTATTGGCTGCTGCAAACACCACTGATTCGGCATTAAGGTACACTTCACCCTCAATCTCTCTCCCCGCTCCTGTTCCTTTCCTCTCTCTCTCTCCCTCTCTCTCTCCCCTTTCCCTTCACTACTCTCTGGCTAGCCTCCATTTTTCTTTTCATCTCCTTTCCAATCGAATTCAGTCACTCCCAGACCTCACTCAAGGCCACTGGACAGCACTGGTTTCCATGACCACTGAATTGCCCGGCACGGTTACTGTGTCTGTCCATGCCCACCTGGGAGTTAGACCTGCCTCCCATTGCACTCAAATCCTTTTCCCTACCTCAGCACCCTTCCCTTCCTCGCTCCTGCCATCTTTGCCTTCCCCTAACATCTCATCTTCTCTCTCTCTCTCTCTCTCTCTCTCTCTCTCTCTCTCTCTCTCTCCCACCCCCCTCCATTTACTGGCTACTCTGAGTTTCATCTAGGCCTTCTCCATTCTTCTCCATTCCAGATCCATCTCGGCCTCCTGGCCCACCACCTCATTTCCTTGTAATTTGGCTCCATCTACTGGTTGGTCGCACACCACATTGCAGAACCTCTCCTACTTATTTTACTCACTCTAAAGCACACCAGTGTGTGGGAGGTTCTGCACTGCCTTTGATTACAGGATACTGTCTTCATTGGCAGGGACATGCACAACACACGCTTGTATTTCCCCTCCCCAGTGATTGCAGGACGCTGCCCTGGGGTTCAGGAATT
This sequence comes from Nannospalax galili, assembly GCF_000622305.1. NCBI lineage: Eukaryota > Metazoa > Chordata > Mammalia > Rodentia > Spalacidae > Nannospalax > Nannospalax galili. The sequence goes on along the minus strand of NW_008339910.1, from coordinate 723,872 downwards.
TAACTTGAATCCGCAACAAAAAAAAAGGATGCTTTTCTTTTGTTGCCTGATTCTTCTCGTTATCATTTTTACGTGACCTAAGCCAAACCTTTCTTTTCCTGCTTTCTCCTCTCTCTCTCACTCTCTCTCTCTTCCTTGTACGCTACTCCTTCCCACCCAGACTCCTGATCCCGCCTCTGTTCCCTCAGGGCAAAAGACCCTTTTTGTTCCCCTACTAGTCTCCTGCTGAGGTCTTTAACTCCTCTTTGCTTTCCACATAATTCGTTGCTACGGGAACCAAGCACTCAAAGTCTCAAGGTCTCATGCCTCTTGCTTGTCTTCTTAAATCCTTAAAGCAACTAGGTCTGTCAGGCACAATCAGGGTGAAATGCCTAAAATTCTTGTGCACCACTTCCTGGCCTCAGTACAAACTAGATAATAACTCTGTTTGGCCAAACACTGGAACCTTAAACCTCAATATTTTAAAGATTTGGAAAACTTCTGCCAGCGTAATGGCAAGCGGTCTGAACTACCCTACATCCACGCCTTTCTTGACCTCCGTGCTAATCCCTCCCTCTGTGTCACATGTTCTTCCCATCAGGTTCTCCTGGCTAAGACAGTCTCACCAGATCCTGATCCTCCAAGGGCCTCTGCCCCTCTCCCTCCTCCCTACCGCTTTGACTCTGCTTTTGATTCTTCCATAGTGATAACCTGCCCCCTATTAGAACCCAGCCCCAAGCCCCCCTGCTCCTGAGTCTGAGGCACAGCCAAGTCCTCCCCCGCCCTCTCATCACTATACCCTCCCTTGCCTTCCAGTCCAGGGACCAGCCCGACTCTCCTCCCTTCTGCACCTCAAACTCCCTCTCCACAATCTTTCCCCTCCCTTCCTCAGCATTCTGAGTCTGACACTCACTCTCTTGACTCCCCTTTATTCAAGGAAATCCAAAATCTTAAACATCTCCTTACCAAATACTCCCTAGTCTCCCCAAGTCTGACTTCTACCTCAAATACCCCATTTACCCCTCCTGTATCTGCTTCTACTTCAATTCCAGACCCTGCCTCAGATACCCCTGCCCCTACATCCTCTCATGGACAAGACACCCCTCCCACCTCTCCCACTTCAGTTTCCTCCCAGGACTACCGTCCTCCTTCTCTTCTGCCTCCTCCTAATCCCTCTCCCATGTCAAGTCATACCCATTTCCACACCCAGTCTCAGCTCCCTTCCCATGGCATCTTTCCCCTCAGGGAGGCGACAGGCATGGACGGGGTTGTCAAAGTCCACGTACCTTTCTCTCTTGGAGATCTATCTCAGCTTGAGTTCAGAATAGGCTCTTTTTCTACTAACCCTACTCACTTCATACAAGAGTTTAAATATATTACTCGTAGCTGTGATCTAACCTGGCATGATCTCTTCATGATTCTCCAGTCTACCCTCACCCCTAATGAGAGACATAGGGTCTGGACAGCCGCACAGGAATATGCTAATGAGCTTCATTCTGCTAACCAAGCTCACCCTATTGGCAGTGAGGCAGTTCCCCTTCAGGACCCTGGGTGGGATTACCAACCCCCACCAGGAGGTCAGGCAGGGCCTTCCCCAGGTAGAGCAGCCAGGGACCACATGATCACTTGCCTCCTGACAGGTCTTCAGAGAGCTTCGCCCCCTAATGTGGTTAACTTTGAGAAGTTTAGATTGATTACTCAGGGGTCTACTGAAACCCCAGCTCAGTTTATGGACAGACTCACTGATGCTCTGGTCCAGTATACCAAGTAGGACCCAGAGTCTGCAGAGGGACAGTTTATGCTTCACCACCACTTTATCTTACAATCAGCTCCAGATATTAGAAGGAAACTTAGGCACTTAGACAAGGGCCCTGAAACCCCCACAAGAGATCTGTTGGGCATGGCATTTAAAGTATTTTATAACCAAGAGGAACGGGAGAAGGCAGACAAGCTTACCCTGTCCAAGCAAAAGTACCAGCTCATGGCTGCAGTCCTAAGGGCTCCTCCCAAGAACACTTCGAACACCAATGGGGCCCAATGACATCTGACAGGACCCTGCTTCAAGTGCGGAGTGACTGGACATTGGGTAAGGCAATGCCCTAACCCACGGCCACCACCCGGAACCTGTCCTTCCTGTGGGCAACAAGGTCACTGGAGCGTTGATTGTCCTTCTTTGCAATGCCACAGAAGGCCACTCACCTCCCAGACCCAGCCTCAGTTTACAGGATTCAGTGAATGACCTTCTAGGCCTGGCAGCTGAAGACTGATGACGCCCTGGCTTCTCAGCCCCCACCGCTTCTATGACTATCACAATGGAGGAGCCCAGGGTTTTCAGCCATGTGGCATGTAAGATTATTTATTTTATTATTGACACTGGCGTGTCATGATTGGTTCTACCTTCCTACTCTGGTAAAGTTTTTCCCTCATAGATCTCTGTGGTGGGGGTTGATGGGAAGCCTCACAACCCCAAATCAACAGGACCCTTAGCCTGCATATTCTGGAAGATGCCTTTAACTCATTCGTTCCTGGTTATGCCCACCTGCCAAACTCCCCTACTTGGCAGTGATCTCATGCAAAAGCTCTCCCTTTCTGTTTCTCTCCCATTCTCCACACTCTTTCTCTTTTCCCCTGTACCTTCTCCTCCCTAAGCCAGATCTTTGCCCCTTCCCCCTACTGAAGTAAATCCCAAGGTCTGGGACACCTCAGCCCCAGGACTGGCTTCTCATCACACTCCTATCCACATTCTCTTGAAGGACCCCTCCCTATTTCCCAGCAGATCCCAATACCCAATTGCACCCAAATACCGCCATGGACTTAAGCCCATAATTCAAAGGCTTATGAGAGCTAACCTCCTTAAACACACTCATTCACCCTATAACACTCCCATTCTTCTGGTCCTCAAGCCTGATGGCTCCTACTGTCTGGTCCAGGATCTCCAGCTTATTAATTCCCATTCACCCAGTAGTTCCCAACCCCTATACTGTTCTTTCTCATATCCCCTCTTCCACCACCCACTTTTCTGTATTAGAGCTTAAAGATGCTTTTTTCTCAATACCCTTACACCCTGACTCTCACAACCTCTTTGCATTCACCTGGGAGGACCCTGACACTGGGATGTCTTCCCAACTAACCTGGACCGTCCTGCCCCAGGGGTTTCAAGATAGCCCTCACATCTTTGGACAAGCTCTAGCCTTGGATTTAACTTCCCTAGACCTTAGCCCCTCCACCATCCTGCAATATGTAGATGACCTACTTCTTTGCTCCCCATCTCTCTCAGTCTCCAAAGCTCACACAATCAAACTCCTTAACTTTCTGGGGGATAAGTGATATAGGGTATCTCCAGCTAAGGCACAGCTTTCTCTCCCTCAAGTCAAGTACTTGCGGTTCCTCCTCACACCTACATCCCACCATTTAACTATAGATAGAACTAATTACCTGAGGTCTTTAAAGCCTCCCACAACCAAGGAAGAAATTCTGTCCTTCCTAGGCATTGCAAGGTACCTGCACACCTGGATTCCTAATTTTGCCCTCTTGGCAAAGCCGCTCTGTGAAGCCTCTAAAGGAAGCTCCTCTGAGCCCCTTGACCCCTTAGGGCCTGTTACAGCTGCACTCCACACTGTCCAGGAAGCCCTCTTAAAGGCACCGGCTCTGGCTCTCCCCAACCTAGAATGCCCGTTCCTTCTCTACATGACTGAGAATAAGGGCCAAGCATCAGGGGTTTGGGGACAGATGAAAGGACCCACTTTCGTCCCAGTAGCTTATCTCTCTAAACAGCTGGATACCACCATCGGGGGTGGCAACCTTGTCTCCGAGCTCTGGCAACTGCAGCACTCCTGGCTCAGGAGGGACTGAAGCTTACTTTGGGTCAGCCGATCTCTGTCCTTTTACCCACAGGCTTAAGGATTTATTAACTCATGCATCTCTTGCCAGTCTACTTCCCTCTAAACTACAACTCTTTCATGTTACATTTCTTGAAAACCCCTCTCTCTCCCTTGATTCCTGCCCTCCTCTCAATCCAGCTTCCCTCCTCCCTTCCAGTGAACTGCTCACCCACTCATGCCTGGAAACTCTTCAGGAACTCTCCTATCAGGATCCCTTAATCTCCCCAAATTCCCTGCCAAACCCAGCCCTGACTTGGTTTGTGGACAGGAGTTCAACTCTCACCCCAACTGGGTCTCACAGGGCGGCGTATGCCATAGTGTCTCTCACTGAGGTCATTGAGTCAGGACCCCTGCCACTTGGAACCACGTCACAGAAAGCCAAACTTGTGGCACTCACCAGGCCTCTGATTTTAGCCAAGGGATAGATGGTTAATATTTTTACAGACTCTAAGTATGCCTTCCACATACTCCATCACCATGCCTCAGTATGGAAGGAAAGGGGTCTCTTAACAACCAAGGGAACACCCATAACCAATGGTTCTTTGATTCTTAAACTCCTAGAAGCTTCCTACCTCCCAACTAAAGTGGCTGTGATCCACTGTTGGGGGCATCAGCCTCTCACTGATCCCATAGCTAGAGGCAATGACCTAGCAGACAAAACAGCTAAGGAAGCCAGTATAACCCTCCCCCATTCTGATGGCTTACACTTCTTGACACCAACAGGAATGTTCCCCTCCTATCCTGCACAACAATGCAGAAGCCTTCTGGACAAAGGGGCCACTCAGGGCCCAGGGGGATGGCTTCTTCTATCAGACAAATATTGCCTTCCTGAAGGACAAGCTTCCTCTATTTTAACCCATTTACATAATGTTTTTCATGTAGGTGCTCACTCGCTCTACAAATTCCTGGAGACCCTCATCTATTGCTCTGAACTTTTTATGCTTCTCACAGAAGTCACCAGGCAATGCTCCACCTGTGCTGTTGTCTCCCTGCAGGGCAGAAACTGCCCTCCTCCATCTTTCAAACCTCACCAGCATGGGGGATCCTCCCAGTAGTTGACTGGTAGATAGACTTCACTCACATGCCTACTCACAAGAAGCTTAAGTATCTCTTGGTTTGGGTAGATACATTTTCGGGATGGGTAGAAGCTTTTCCCACAACAAGTGAAACAGCAGATATCGTGGCTAACTGTTTAATTCAAAACATTCTTCCTCGTTTCGGTCTTCCCCTCACTCTCCAATCAGATAATGGCCCAGGTTTTATCTCCAAAGTAACTCAGGTAGTCTCTCAGTCCCTGGGAATAACCTGGAGGTTACACATTCCCTACCATCCTCAATCCTCAGGGAAGGTGGAATGAGCTACCTCCCTTCTTAAGGACCACCTTACTAAACTCTCCCCAGAGTTACACCAATCCTGGGTGACTCTTCTGCCCCTTGCCCTTACTAAACTGAGAGCCATCCCAAGGGTTCCTTCCTTCCTCAGTCCTTTTGAACTTATGTGTGGAAGACCGTTCCTTCTCAACAACCTCCTACTCCAGCACCCCTCCCCTCTACATGATTATTTACCTGCTTTCACCCTTCTAAGGAAACTACTCAGGGAATATACTGACTGGATTATTCCTCAGGCTTCTAAAGGGCAGATTGACCACCCACTTCAACCTGGAGATCACACCTACCTGCGGGTGCAGACTCAACAGAAAGGAGTGAAGGACACCCTCCAGCCACAGTGGACTGGTCCTCACCTGGTGATCTTGCCTACCCCTACTGCAGCCAAGCTCTCAGGAAAACCTGGTTGGTTCATCTCTCCAAATTAAAACTGGCCAAGAATACAGCAAGTACCAGGCCACCAGTGTCGAGCCTCTTAAATTGAAAATCTCAAGGATCCCTCCCTTAACACCAATTCAGGAATGAATTTCCTACTGACCCAATTTCTATTTTTCCCTCTAAACCCTACTTCAGC
>NW_008339910.1:685555-715592 GCF_000622305.1 Nannospalax galili | reverse complement strand
CAGATTGACCACCCACTTCAACCTGGAGATCACACCTACCTGCGGGTGCACATGCAACAGAAAGGAGTGAAGGACACCCTCCAGCCACAGTGGACTGGTCCTCACCTGGTGATCTTGCCTACCCCTACTGCAGCCAAGCTCTCAGGAAAACCTGGTTGGTTCATCTCTCCAAATTAAAACTGGCCAAGAATACAGCAAGTACCAGGCCACCAGTGTCGAGCCTCTTAAATTGAAAATCTCAAGGATCCCTCCCTTAACACCAATTCAGGAATGAATTTTCTACTGACCCAATTTCTATTTTTCCCTCTAAACCCTACTTCAGCCATTCCCCACTGCACCTACCCACCATGTTCTTATAGATTTGAAATGTGGAAGATTAATAATAGAAACCGAGAACTCGAGCTTCTTAGCTCTGCTACATGCCCACTTTCTTCATGTAACACTGTCTCTCTTAAATTTGACATGGTAGATGCTCGCTATGGCAGATTCCTCTGCTTCATAGATGATCAAACCAAAAGGGAATGTAGGGACCCAGGGAATTGGGAAGGCTGCCCCTCATGGAATTGCAACTATCATTAGCTGTGTGGAGTTGGCAAAGAGGGATGGGGTAGATACAGAATGAGCACAAACCAACTCACTCAGGTAACTGACCCCACAGATCGTAAGTGCAGCAGGGATTCAATTCTACACAGACACAATCGGTATAAACAAGGAGTCTGTGGGGAAGTGGTCTTCAAAATACTTAATCCACACTCATGGAGAGGAGACCGCATTGCTGCAGCAGGGATCCAGTACACAGCGGCTGCCATAGACTGCTGGCGAGTAAAGATAAAAAAGACAATTCAGGACTCAAGGCTCCAGAGGGCTATGAAAGTCTTAGATCAGACAGGGGGCATGGCAATGAAGCAGCTTCAATGCTTCAATGCCTCCCGTAGTTTCTCTTGGGTTTGCATTCTCACTTTATTGGTTAATCTCCTGAGGAACTTCTCTAAGGCTAATGTCTCCACTTGCTTCCTCTGTGCCCCCCTACAGGGCTCACTTCTCATCCCTCTCCCAGTTTACAATGTTACTCCCCAGGCCACTACTCAGTGTTCTCAGGAACTCCTAATACAGGGTCCCTGCCTGTCCCTCCCCTTTTTCTTAACAAAACAAAGTGTTGGACTCCACAAACCTCTAAATTCTTACACTCATCAAGCCGAAATGTCACAATTAAGGAAAATACTTCTCTAACCTCAGGACTGCTCTTTCTCTGTTCTTCCAAAATATACTCCTGCATCTCTCCACAGATTGAGGACACCTGTGCTCCAGTCAGTCTCATTCCCAAACTAACACTATACACACCAGGAGAGGTGTATGATGTCTTATCCACAGGGAAAGAAGGAACCAGAACAAAGAGGTCAGCCACCTTGGCGGTCCTGATAGGAGTTAGCCTGGTGGCATCAGTGGCAGCCACTGGACTCATGACTGGAGGCTTGGGGCACACAAGCTCACAACCCATGGGCTGACATTTTTCCCTTCCCTGAGGGAAATGTGTCCTATGTGAAATAAAGCTCTATCCCTCTGAAAGTTCTATCTGTGCCTCGGTGCCTCTGTTAGGGTCCGTGACTACAATTACCCTCCCTAGCTGAAGTTGCACTCCAGAACAGGCGAGCCCTGGATCTATTAACTGCAGAAAAAGGGGGAACCTGAATTTTTCTGGGTGAAGAATGCTGTTATTTTATCAACCAATCCGGTAAGGTCAAACATGGTATAGAACAACTTAAAAAGGTAGCAAAAAATCTTTCACTTAAAAATTCCCAGTACCAACAGTCATCTCAATGGGACATTTTTACAGGATTAACTCTTTGGCTTCTGCCCTTATTGGACCCTCTGCTTTCTATCACATTGGTGCTAACCATTGCTCCTTGCCTTGTCAGATATTTTCAGGACCAGATCCGAAAACTAATACATACTAATTTTAATCAGTTATTACTTTCTTTTCTTCAACATGTATATGACTGCCTGTCAACCATCAAGGACCCTGTTCAGATACATGGAGAGACAACCCCTGCTGCCTAGTGGACCCCTAAACCAGCCTACCCCCCACGTCAACCCTGTACAGCAGGAAGTAGCAAGATGACAACGGTATCCCCTATCCTATAACACAAAAGGCTGGAATATTAGGGTTTCAAACAGCAGCAGCTTCCCCCATTCTCCAACAGGGACCTATGGACTTTTGAAGCCTGAAAAAGGGAACTGAGCTGATAAGAACCTTGGCCTTTGAAGTCAAGGGAAACAGACTCTGCTGAGAAGCAGCCTGCCTTTCCTCTGATCTCCAAAGACAAGATAAGCAGATTCTCTCACCTTCCAGATTCCCAAGGCTCCTGGTAATTCTCCCGAAGGGCGTCCACTCGGACTGCCGTAGGGTTAGGAGCTCGACCTTTTCCACTTCTGGCGCCAGCTTCCTGTCGTTAAGCTTCCTTCCCAGAGTCGGATCTCTCCAACCCCTAGGGCCAGGACTCGAACCTGGACTTCCCTGCTCAGGACTCGAACCTGAGACTTGTTACGAGGGCCTTCCTCGTATGAAACTCTGCCTCCACCCGTCTTTTGTTTTCCAGGGGTCCCCCCCGAATCCCGGACGAGCCCCCAAAATGTTAGGGTCCGTGACTCGATGGGTCCCCTCCAGATAACAAATACACGGGATTGGAGATGTAAAAATCAAGCAGAGTCTTTACTTTCCAGCTAGCTGGGGTCGACCGGCTTCCTGAGACATGCAAGTCTGGTCAGAACGATCGACCCCCATTCAGTTTCAGATACAGTTTATATAGGCCCACATAGTCATTACACAAAAAGCATTCCTCAGCATACACTTTGTTCAAACATCTTCTAAAAGCTATAGTTTTGGTTAAACATCTTTTCCAGGAAGGCTAGATCTGGTGTAAGCCTGGTGCAACTTCCTTCTCTTTGTTCCTTATCGGTTATCTGGTATGTGCAAACAGGCCTACAGGACACATTGTAAATCAACTGAGTCTGGGGTCCAGGGTCCAGGAAGGAGGTTTACAGCACTTCAATTCTTAGCATTTCAACTAGGTTAATCATCCATGTGTGGTAGATACAATCAGGCAGAACAGGCAAGCTTAGCAAGTAAATCTAAATCAACATTTTAAACAGAGTTTTCTATCAAAATGCAGAGTTCTTACAGCATTCATCAAGGTATTTCATTTTTTTTCCCAACACCTCAGCCTCCATTCGTTCACTCTCTGCCAAAATTTTTACCTATCAAACATCACTGATATAAATTCATAAAACCTGTCATAATCTGGAAGTCTGTGCCTCTCCTACACACAAAACTATATATTGAAGTCTTAAACTCCAGAGTGATAGCATTATTAGATAGGATTTGGAGATGTTCATTAGAATACAAGAGAAGAGCCTTCACAAACAAGATGAATGCCCTTGATAGTAAGTTCAAAGAAGTTCACTTACCTCTTCAACCCCAGGAGTCTACAATGAGACCCTCATGTCTATGAAACAGGAGGTTGGTCCAAAAAGAACACTGAATCTTCTGCTGCCTTAAGCTTGGACTTTCCATCCTTGAGAATGTAAGAAGACAGCTTCTGTTACTGACAAGTTACCCAGATTATGAAATTTTGTTGCACCATCACATCATCACAAGTGGACTAGGACACAAAATATCAGATACAAAAAGAAAGGAATAAAATCTAATGCCCATCATTCTTTTTATAATAAATTCCAGTTAAAATTTTGGGGGGTTACTTGTAAGTAAATAAAGCAATAAGTTTATAAAGCAATATTACTATTTTCCCATACAATGTCTAAGAAAGAAATAAAACATTTAGGTTTTTTGTTGTATGGAACCTTGATTTATTTGTTGATTTTATAAAAATTTAACATTCTGACTTTTGAAGGATGACCATGAACCATCAGTTTGACATCTGTCAACTCAGATTTTGTGTGTACTTACCTTTAAAATTTACATTTCTATACATGAGGTAAAATATCATGAGATGACTTATAGAGTTGTTTCACTGAATCAACAGACTGTTGGCATAATTTGAGCTTTGTATCTCCACAATATCCATTACTGTAATATTTTCTCTTTTTTTATTAAAAACTTTCAATAGCAAATTAACTTGTGTAATGCCATGGTGTCAGAGAATGAAGAACCTTCTGGTATACAGAATCTTTTGGCAGATGAAACATTAAAGCTTTTTCTAAGGTATTTGAATCTTGGTTTATTAATTTGAAAATACTTTGCTAGTCTAGTTGAATGATTGACCTTTATTTCTTCCAGAGGAAAAGGCACAAAGCTAGTAAGTGCAGGCAGGCAATTGTCCAACATTTGACAAGGGAAAGAGACAAACAGGAAAAGTATCTGATGTCAGGGATCTGTCCAAGCTTAGTGTGTAAAATATGCCAGGGGCAACAAATGAGTAATTGCATCACAATTCCTGACACTCCTTGACACTTAATGCATGGGAAGGAAAAGCAGCAGCAGGTGCAGGTCAACCTTGAAAGTCAGGTTAGATATCTGCTACATTTTAACAGTTTGAAACATCAGGTGATAGGAACGTTTCTTTTCCTTCCAGTGTTTTGAGACATGATCAGATATCTTTTCAAATGATAACAGAAATCTTATTCATCACTATCATAATTACCCCACAGGAGGAACTAAGAATCTTCTGATTTATTACAGCACTGTCTATAATGTTGATTGAACATAAAAAGGTACTCTTCAATCTCTGTCGCAGGCTTCAGCCCTTCCATTCTAATTGCTTAGGAATCCAGCAAGTATTCCATCGTGCCCTTTCTTATCCTCTGAATACAAGGAACATATCAAGAGTCTGTCAACTCTAGTGATGAAAAAGTATTTTTCTTGAGAAAATGATACTCAATGAATTTGTGGTGAAATCAATACTTTCACACATTTCAAGAACTTCATAGGAAAACATAAAATTCTTCCAGGAACACGTAATTGCTAAGATAAATTTGCTAAGTGATTTAGAATATAACATTAGATGATGAATCCCACTATAAAAATGTTTGTGGAAAATCTTACTCAACAAAATTATACCCTTCCTGGTATGTTCAACTGATACTCTTCCTGTGTGCTGAGACCAGGTGGAAAGGAACACAGCTTCCAGAAACAGCTTTCAGGTGTCCAGGACACTGTAGGTAATGAACTGACTCAATTCTAAAACACATCCTAGGAATTGCAGGATGTAAAACAGTATGGCTGGGTGTTTCTTCCCCCTTTGTTGATAGTTACTGTAAGATTTTTTAACAAGTGAATTCTTTTCTAGAGCTGAGTTTTCTCATTTGTAAACACAATCGCAGATATATTCTAAGATTTCTCCCATATTTTAGAATAAATTTTTGGTTCAGAAACTATATCAAAAAGAGTGAAAGTTTATTTCTAATCACACCTATCAATTAAATCAATTTTAACTGTAACTTATGACAAATATGTATTGATGTTTCTCCTGTAACTGTATTTTAACTTACTTTATTTTCAGTGTCATATCTATTCACATAAAGAAATTTCTTTAATGACTTTCTACTGAAAACAAAATTCCAGACTGTTTATCAAAGTACTAATGCATTCTCTATGTTGTCGCTTTTGTCCTCACATTCCATCAATCATCTACATGCATAAACATGTGCACACAATCTCATGTAAAGTACTTCAAGGTATAGGGAAGCTGCACACAAAATCTTCACATGGTAGCCTAACAAGACCTGCGTTATGACAAAGGCAGTTGACATGCGAATGTAGATGGGGGAAATTTCACGGGTCTCACATCTAGATGAAGAACTACAAGCAATGAATGGATACTGAATTAATATTCTCCTCAGACCAACTCACTGATAGGTTATCTAATCCGAAGTGGACAGCCCTAAGCACAGTTATGTATTGGTAAATATAAGCATCACCACTAAATGGACTCTCTCTCTCTATCTATCTCTCGCTCTCTTTACATATATATGTGTGTGTGTGTGTGTCTATATATATAATGTCAATTTAACAATAATAATCAAAGAAGAAGACAAGAAATTGGGAGGGAGCAGGGGTGGGGGACATGGGAGCAGTTGGAGGGGGCTGGGAGGGGTGAAAATGCAATTACTAATGCATGAAACTGAAAAAGAGCATATATTTTAAAAGATTCTTCAAGGTACACAAGAATCAAAAAGTTAAAGAAAACCTATCAGAAACCCTGTGCTGGGAGCTCAAACTGATCATACATAGATATCAAAATATGTTCTGTCATCTTAAATGGCAAATGTTACCATACTGTAGCTTCTTCTACAGTTTGCAAAATCCTAGAAAGTAAGAATCATTTAAAAATGCCTTCCTGAAACAGCTAAGGGAGCAAATCAATCAATGATCCAACCCAATTCTAAAGCCTAATAACTACAATGATCAGCACAGCAAACTACCTTTATTGATGCAGTAGCAGTACTCTTATGGGAGGGGTGGTAATCAACAGCTAGCTAATTGGATTTAAAGCCTTCTCAATGGAAGGGAACTCGTGGATGGCACTATAAACACAGCCAAATACACATGGCTGGAGAGGTCATAGAGAAAACCCTATCTCTATCATATCTCTAGACAAATGAAATTTCTTACCATATCATAAATATGGATCCTTATATTTATAGACACATGTATCATATACCACTCATCAAAGAAGCTTCTTTTTGCAACACATGGAGGCTATTTCAGAGTTCCACGACTGGCCACACATGGAGAATATACATCTGAGAGAGGCCCAGCCCCAGGTGACATATTTACAGTGGAACTTCTATGCCTAAGGCTCATGGAACATAGTAGAATGGGGTGGAGAGAATACTAGTGCATCCCTCAACTCTCACCAGCAAATCTTCTTTATACAACAAAGTACAAGGCACACAAAAGGCCACAACAGGCTAAATTTTAGATAATAAGAGACTGCAGAGTGTGTGTTCCTGGATAGGACTCCTATATTAAACCTCACCCACCCAGGGCTCAGGAACCATTGAAGAAGAGGTGGTGGAAAGACTCTAAGAGTCAGGGTAGGTCCATGAACATAGGGAAACAGAGGCTTTCAGGCCACTGAAAGTTTACAATTGTGAACTTGTGGCAACAGTGGCATCGTGCACAACACCCATTTGGACTCAATCAGACAAGGGCCCAGAGTGAAGCAACGAAAATGGCTGGCTCTAGCCTGGGAATTGTTGACAACTGATTACTGCCAAGTGAGGGAGAGTAGATCTTTCTTAAGATCTCTAGACAGGCTGACTAGATCCAGTGGATAAACTACCGTAGAAGGACATCTGGGTAAAAATGCTTGGCTGGATAGGACTTAACATGTATGACAGAATGTATGACGTCAAGTGGAGGGGGGTATACAGGGGCATGGATGGGAGCAGGTATCTAAATTTGATTAAGAACTAGTGTATGAAATGCACAAAAACTTAATAAAAATGTTTTTTAAAATGTATGCAGGGAAAACTGGAGAGATGGCTCAGGGGATAAGAGCACTGGCTGCTGCTATTGCAAAAAACTGGGGTTCAATTCTCAGCACTCACATGGTGGCTAGCAACTGTCTGTAACTACAGTTCTAGGTGATCCTATGTCCTCTTCTGGCCTCCCCTAGCACTGCATGCAAGTGATGCTATATGCATGCAGATGAAACACTCATACACATAAAATACAAAGCTAAAAAAGTTTAATGTCTTCAGAATGAATAAATGATTGCAACCTTGTATATGCAGACACTCTTACAATTTTAAATACGAAATTTACTAATATTTGGATGTTTACTACTTCTCCTCCTTCCTTAAATAATGTAATTATGTATTTAACATAACATATCATCTGAGCACAGTGGCACACACCTTTAATCCCAGTACTCAGGGGCCAGAGGCAGGTGAATATGAGATCATGGCCAGCCTGGTCTACATAGTAAGATCCAAGCCAGCTGGATTCACAGAGAGACCCTGTCTCAAAAAAAGAAAAGAAAAGAAATAATAAAATAAAATAAATAATTTTATGCAACAATAGAAAATAAAAATAATAATGTAATGCCATATCAATGTAATGTATTCCTCAAACATTTATGGCACACTTATTATGTGCCAGGATAGTTCAGGTGACATGTATTTATCAGTTGATAGGAGAAAGAATTATATGAAATACATGGTGTATTTGAAGGAAAACAGAGAAATATAAGAAATTGTGCATGCTAAGGTTGGTAGTGGAGTGCATCAAGAAGCCGTTTGTGCTGAGGAAATTTTAACAAGAATACTGAGATGCCTAATAGAAAGACTGTATGCAAGCAAAGAAACCATTTTCTGGATTTTTCTTGATATTTTTCTTTAGTATTGCTGACTTTGAGTGCTGTGATAGTCATTTTAAAATATTGAGATAAATTTATGTATATATAAAATACATGTGTCGAGTTCTATCCAAAGATACTGCCTTATCCGACAGATGTTAACAGCATAAAATGTGTTTAAAATATTTCAGAATAGTGACTTGTAAGCTGTATTTATTATTTGGAGTAATTCAGAATTAAAAACAATTATTAACCTCAATATTAGTGTTAATTAAGTGTATTGATTTTTTTATTGTGATTTAAGCTTCACTTTAAACAATGAAAGTTGTATCTAAATGTGTAGCTGTCCAGTCATTACCTATAATCAAAACAAGCACATATTTAGTAGGCAAAATTTCTACTAATTGAAAAAGAAAGGGGAAAGTTTAAATCATTCAAAATGACTGTCAGTTTATAAGAAAATTTCTCAATGTTAATTACCCGTAAAGCCATAAACAGCAGTTGTTGTTTTTTAATTTTATCAATTATATTGAATGACAGCAGTTCATGAAATGTGCTATTGAGAAAGATTCTGAAGTTCCATCTTTTTTAAAATTATTTATTTAAAAACGACATGATTAGAAGAAGCATTTCCCTACAGCAGTAACATATTCAATAATAATTTCCAGAGCAAAGATGCATCACTTTTAAAATTGGCTGTTAATTTTTAGGATCACAGTTGAATTAATACAGTTATACAATACTGAACTCAGTGTAAACCCTATAAGACATAAAATTAAATGAGGTTTTAACCTTTAAAAAAGATCTCTGTTTCATTTTAAAATATACTGTTTCATGCAGAAAATCTCATTTTTAATGCTACTAACACTTAAATGTTTTTGTACATACGTCTCTAATCTTTATATATCTGATTATGACTAGCCACAGTCAGTTACTTTCTGAGATCCTTGGCATCTCAGCATTGATATAAAATCATCAGGTAGATTTCAACAGTAATGTTTTATACCTCTACTAATTAACATGAAGAAAATTTTTATGCTTCTTCCTCAAACATAACTTCTTTTTATTTGTTGATTTTTTGTGTCTATTTCATACAGAATATCCCAACCAATTTTTTTCATCTATATACTCACATCCCAAATGGCACCCTACTATGTCCTCCCCCGACCCTCACTGGAGCTCATATACTCTGTCATCCCTGTTACTGTCCATTGTGTTGTAGGTGCCCCCAGCCGTTCCCCAGTGTTTTCCCAACAGCTGAATCTAGTCAGTGTATCTACAGTTCTTTGCTTTAGGGAGATCAGCTCATCCTCATCTAGCAGCAAACAGTTACCAATATTCCTTTAGATAAGATTGGGATCTGCTGTTCATTTTCCCAGTTCTATGCTGTGTTACTGTCAGGGAGTCTCTTGGGCTACCCTGGCCAGAAACTCAAAGGAAGGTGTCTTCTGTCTGGCATTGTTTCTTGTTATGTAGCCTTTAGCTATACATATGGACTCTTAAGAAATTATATTGATCCCTTTAATCATTGATTATTGTCCTAGTTTGTTTCTTCATTGCTGTGACAAAACACTCTGACCACTACCAACTTGGAGAGGAAAGGGTTTATTCAGCTCACATCTCCCAGGTCGTAGTTCATCAGGGAGCCCAAAGTAGGAACTCAGGGCAGGAACTTGGAAGCAGGAGCTGGAGCAGAGGCCATGGAGGAACGCTGCTTACTGACTTGCTCCCTTGGCCCCTGCTCAGCCTGTTTTCTTATGCAACACAGATCCACCTGCCCAGGGGTGGCACCACCCACAGTGGGCTGGGGCTGGGCCCTCCCACATCACTCATCAAGAAGACGCTCTTCAGACATGGCCACAGGCCAGTCCAATAGAGGCAATTACCCGATTGAGGCTCCCTCAACCCAGGTGTGTTAAGTTGACACTAAAGCTATCCAGCACAGTTATACTTTCTTTTTTGGTGTTAGGACCATAAAATTGACCCAGATACATCAAACTATTTTTATTCTTAAGATCTTTTGAGGATCTGTTCCTCAAGGATGGTTCACATGGGATTGGGAGGAGCCCTTGGCTCCTTTCTTTTACCAGTTCCATCTATGTAAAGATAAGTCAAAGGTCCTACTTGACAGTGGCTGGCAGCATGGAGGAAATGTTTCCTCTGTATTGACCTCCTCTTTGTAGACTGGACAGTGGTTCAAGTCCATTTGGTGGTGTCTCCATGGCCTCCTTGATCAAGATGACAGGTGACTCACTACAGCTACAAGACATTTTGAGAGATGCTCATAGTCCCCTGGAACTTAGTTGACCTAGGAGGGCAAGGAGCAAAAACTGTCTGTTATGTCCCTCTGACCAAAATAGTATAGGCCTCAACATATGGCTGTTAAACATCCAAGAAGGTTAGTTCCACCAGTCTGGTATTTTTAATTAACATGTGCTATGTAAGCAAAGCTTCGGCAAAGACCAAACATCCTAATATAATACTTGCCTATATATATAAAATTCCTTGAGCTAGTTGTCTGAATAATTTTATCAGTAGGTTGTTTGATTAATATAGTTCCCTCTGGGGTTTTTTTTAAACTAGCTAGGCATTATTTATCTCTCTCACTGTCTAACCCTTCCACCATGGCTTCCCCATTTAAAATGCCGTCATTTTTTTTCATTTCTCCCTTACTAATACCCTTTCCTATGGTCTCACCTCTCTTGAGCTCCTTTGTTCACATTATCCCTAAGGTTCCTTGAATAACCCACCCTCACCCTCCCCTTAAAATAACCCGAATTTTATCCATATCTCCCTTATTAACGTCTGTTTCCCACTGTTCTCTTTCAGATTCTTTCCTTTCCTTTACCTCCCTGGTTCATTTTCATTATCCTTGTTCCTGTAGTTACATATGGATATATACTCACTTATAAGGATTTGGTGCTAGGATCCACATATGAGGGAGAACATACATTTTCTTCTGAGTTTGTGTTAACTCACTTAGCATAACAACTTTAATTCCATCCATTTACCTCCAAATTTCATGATTTCATCTTTACTGCTGAGTAAAAATTCCATCATATAAATGAACCAAATTTTCATTATCCACTCATCAGTTGAGGGACACTTAGGTTGCTTCCATTTCTTAGCTATTGTGAAAAGAGCAGCAATAAACACGGATGTACAAGTGTCTCTGCAATAGGATGAGTTCTTTAGGTATATGCCAAGGAGTGGTATAACTGGGTCAAATAGTAGGTTCTTTTTTAGTGTTTTAAGGGTTCCTCCCATTGATTTCCATAGGATTTGAACAAGTTTGCAATCTCACCAGCAGTGGGTGAGCACTCCCCTTTCCCCATATCCTGTCCAACTTTTGGTATCGTTTGTTCTCTTTATCTTAGCCAGTCTGGGGCAAGCTGAATTGTTAAAATGGTTTTAAATTGCATTTCCCTAATTACTAATGATGTTGAACACCTTTTTAAGATGATTCTTAGCCATCTTTCTTTTCTTCTCTTGAGAACTCTTTGTTCATCTTCTTAGCCCAAATTTTAATTGGAATCCTTCCTCTCTTGATTCTTTGTTTTTTGAGTTCATTATATATTCTGGGTGTTAAACCTCTGTCAGAGGTATCACTGATGAAGATTTTCTCCCATTCTGTGGGTTTTCTCTTCACTTCCTTGGTTGCTTCTTTTGATATACAGAAGCTTTTTGGTTTAATGAAGTCCCATGTGTTGATTATTGACCTTGTTTCCTGGGCAATTGATGTCCGGTTTAGAAAATCATTTCCTACACCTATATCTTGTAAGTTATTGCCAATGTTTTCTTCTAACAGTTTCAGAGGTTCAGGCTTCACATTGAGGTCTTTGATCCATTTGGAATTGACTTTTGTGCAAGGTGAAAGATTGGGGTTTAGTATCATTCTTCTACAGGTGGAGATCCACTTTTGTCAGCACCATTTGCTGAACATTCTGTCTTTCCTCTAGTGAATGACCTTGGCTCCTTTGTCAAATATCAGGTAGCTGAAATTGCATGTACTCATATTTGGGGGCTTCAATTCTGTTCCATTGATCTATGGGTACATTTTTGTGCTAATACCACGTTGTTTTTATGATTATAGCTCTGTAATACAGTTTAATATCTGGTATAGTAATTCCCCCAGCTTTGCTCTTAGTTCTCAGGGTTGATTTGGCTATCTGAGGTATTTTGTGCTTCCATATGAGTCTTAGAGTGTTTTTTTTCCAATTCTGTGAAAAATGTCATGGGGATTTTGATTGGCATTGCACTGAAACTATAAATGGCTTTTGTTAGGATGGTCATTTTCACAATATTAATTCTTCCAATCCATAAGCATGGGAGGTCCTTCTAACTTCTGATGCCCTCCTCAATCTCTTGCTTTAAAGATTTAAAATTTTCATTGTAGAGCTCTTTAATGTCTTTGGTCAAGTTTATTCCAAGATATTTTATTTGTTTTTAGCTATTGTAAATGGGAGTATTACCATGTACTCATTCTCTGATTGCTTGTTATTGGTATACAGAAAGTCTAGAGATTTTTGTAGATTAATTTTGTAACTTGCCACATTATTGAATGTGTTAATAATTTCTAGTTTTCAGGTGGAACTTTTGGCAACTCTTAGATATAATACCAAAACATCTGCAAAAAGGGATCATTTGATGTCTTCTTTTCCAATTATTACTCCTTTAATTTCCTTCACTTGTATTATTGCTCTTGAAAGAGTTTCAAACACTGTGTTAACGAGAAGTGGAGATAGTAGACAGCCTTGTGTGGTGCCTGATTTCAATGGGAATTATTCCAGTGTTTCTCCATATAGAATGATGTTGGCTGTGGGTTTGTTATATATGGCTTTAATTATGTTGAGGTATGTTCCCTCCAGTCCAATTCCCTCTAGGACTTTGAAAAGAAATGCATGTTGAATTTTGTCAAAGGCCTTCTCTGCATCTATTGAGATGACCATGAGGTTCTTGTCTTTGAGCCCATTTTCATGATTTATGATGTTTATTGACTTACATGTATTGAACCATCCCTGCATTTCTGGAATAAAGTCAACTGGCTCATGGTGGATGATCTTTTTGATGTGTGTCTGTTTGCAGTTTGCAATTATTTTGTTGAGAGTTTTGGCATCTACATTCATTAAGGACATCGATCTATAGTTTTCTTTTTTGGTTGTATCTTTATCTGGCTTTGGTATTAGAATGATGCTGGCTTCATAGAAGGAATTTGGAAGGTCTCCCTCCATTTCTATCTCTTTGAATAAATTAAGTAGTATTGGATGTAGATCTTTTTTAAATGTCTGTTAGAATTGTGCTGTAAATCCATCAGGTCCTGGGCTTTTTTTAGTAAGGAGTTTTTGTATTACTGTTTCAATTTCCTTGTGTGTTGTGGGTCTGTTAAGCTGTTAATCTCTTCTTGGTTTAGTTTGGGTGGTCCCCGTGCTTTTTAGTTAGCTGTACTTTTTTTTGTAAGTTTTCAAATTTAGTGGCTTATAGGTTTTTAAAGTATTCCCTTACAATGTTCTGGATATTTTTGGTGTCTGTTGTGATGTTCCCCTTTCATCTCTGATTTTGTTGATTTGGAGGTGCTCTTTCTTTCTTTTGGTTAACTGGGCTAGCGTTCTAACCAGCTCTTGAAGTTGTTGGTTCTTTGTATTGTTTTCTTTGTTTTTATTTCATTAATTTCTGCTCTGATTTTTGTTATTTCTTCTTGGGTTTGGGTTTCATTTGTGGTTGCTTTTCAAGTGTCTTGAGTTGCAACGTTAAGTCATTTATTTGTGTTCTCTCTGATTTTTTTAATGTAGGCATTTAGAGCTATGAACTTTCCTCTAAGGACTGCTTTCAACGTGTCCCAGATGTTTTGTTGTGCTGTATGTCCTTTTCATTTAGTTACAGAATACTTTTATTTCTTTCTTAATTTCTCCTTTCAACTATTCATCATTCAAGAGTGTGTTGTTTAATCTCCTTGTTTTCATGTGGTTAGTAGGGTTCCTTCCAGTGTTCATTTTAAGCTTTATTGCATTGTGGTCTGATAGAGTGCATGGAATTATTTCAGTCTTTTTGTATTTGTTGAGGTTTGTTTTGTGCCCCAGTATACGGTAGATTTTGGAGAAGGTTCCATGGGGCACTGAATAGAAAGTATATTCTTTGGTGCTTGGGTGGAATATTCCGTATCTGTCTGTTAGGTCTATTTGATATATGGTATTGTTTCATTCAGATATCTCTCTGTTAATTCTGCCCTGTTGACCTATCTAATGGAGACAATGGGGTATTGAAGTCCCCTACTATTAAGGAGTTGGGATTAATCTGGGCCTTAAGGTCCTATAGTACTGTTTTTATGAAGTTGTGTGCCCCAGAGTTTGGCAATATATGTTCATGATTTTAATATCTTCTTGGTTTATTGTTCCTTTGATCAAAATGAAGTGGCCGTCTTTATCTCTTCTGATTGGTTTTAGTTTAAAGTCTATTTTATTGGATATTAGAATTGCAACACCTGCTTTTTTTCTTAGTACCATTTGCTCAGTATATGTTTTTCATCCTTTCACCTTAAGATAGTTACTGTCCTTGAAAGTGAGATGAGTTTCTTGCAGACAACAAAAAGATGGGTTTTATTTCTTAATCCATTCAACTAGTCTGTATCTTTTGACTAGTGAGTTCAGTCCATTGATATTTAAAGTTAATAATGAAAGATGTGTATTGAATCCTGTAGTTTTTATTTCTGTTCACATTTTTGATATAGCTGTGCATTTCCACAGTTATACTGTCATTGAGTTTCTTCCCATAACCCCTTTGGTATAGTCGTTCCTTTCTTCTGCTCTTTGTATTGCTTCAAAAACTCTCTGAAGGGCTGGTTTTGTGGACATGAATTCTTACAACCTATTTATGTCATGGAAGATTTTTCTTTCCCGTTCTAATAGACCTTTTGGCTGGATAAACTAATCTGGGTTGAGATCTGTGGGATGCCATTTAGAACTGGGAATACTTTGTTCCAGGCTCTTCTGGCTTTCATAGTTTACATTGAAAAGTCACCTGTAATCCTGATGGGTTTTCCTTTAGATGTGACTTTTTGTTTTTCTTTTGCAGCTTTCAGTATTGTCTCTTTGTTCTGTGCATTTAGTGTTTTTACTATGATGTGCCGTGGAGAGTTTCTTTTCTGGTCCTGTCTGTTTGGTGATCTATATGCTTCTTGTATTTGTATGGGCATGTCTTTCTTTAATTTTGGGAAATTTTCTTCTGTGATTCTCTATTGAGGATCTGGTCCATGCCATTATCTTGGGATTCTTCTCCTTCCTGTATGCTGCCTATGATTCATAAGTTTGGTCTTTTTATGGTGTCACACAATTCTTGCAAGTTCCATTCTTGTGTTTTCTTAAATTTTTCATAATCTTTACTTAAGTGATCTAATTCATCCACTTTATCTTCCAGTGTTGTAATTTTGTTTTCCATTTCATTCATCCTATTGGTGAGGCTTTCTCCCGTCATTTCTAATTGATTTACTGAGTGTTTCACTTCCTTCTTCATTTCAGCCTGAGTATTGTTCTAATTCTTCTGAATTCTTTCAGAAGTTTATCCCTATCTTCCTTCATTTCTTTTATTTCTTTGTTTGTGTGTACTTTAAAGTCACTGAATTCTTTTATCATGTTTATAATTGTTCCTTTGAGTTCCATGTCCTGTGTTATCTCTAGGGGGTTCTCACTGTAGTCCTCTACAGGACTGTTGGTACTTTGTGGGGATATATTATTTGGAATTTTCATGTTATTATTTTTCTCTGTGACTTTGACATGTGGATTTCTTTTGTTGTTTCTGATTCCTGTGTAAGACTCAAACCTTCCTTTGTTGAGTTTAGGTCTGCTTATTTTTGTAAATTTTATTTGCCTTTGTGGTTTTCTTGTTGTGGATGACAAGCTAGTTGGCCTAGGCTTCAGGTTCTCTCTTTTGATCTTATATTGGAGGGGCCAAATTGCTTTTTTCTTCAGGAGCTCCCACAGAGAACCAAGTGAGATGAGGCTCAGTTGCTCTCAGGCTTTCTTCTAAGTTCTGGATCCCTCAAGGAAAGATGCTGGCATCAGGAATTTGGTGGCTGGTCTGGCCTGGGAGCAGGGCCCAGGAAAGATACTGGTCCCAGGAAGCTCGTGGCTGTGCTTCCCAGGCGTGCAAAAGGAGGTGGGAGCAGGAAAAGGCCTCGAAGTCTCCTGGTGACTACAAAGAAGAATTGGGTTGGTCTGGATTTAAAGGATCAGGAAGCAGGGGGATTCTGTGCTAAGAGGTCAGTTCAGGGGTCTGGGGTGCGAAGACAAGAAATGGGCCAGTGCCCAAGATGTGGTGGGCATGAGGAACTTACCCAGGAAAGATGCTGGCCCCAGGAAGCTGGTGGCTGTGCTGCCCAGGGATGCAAAAAGAGGTGGGAGAAGTAACAGGCCCAGAGGGCTCCTGGGAACTACAGGGAGGAATTGGGTTGGTCTGGATGAAAAGGATCAGGAAGCAGTGGGAATTCTGGGTCAAGAGGTCAGCATAGGGATCTGGGGTACCAAGACAAGAAATGGGCCAGTGCCCAGTCTAGGAGGAGAGATGGGTTGGGGGACCTGGGAGAGTAAATGAGGTGGGGGGAGGAGTCAAGGTGCAGTGGGCACTGAGGAACTTACCCAGGAAAGGTGCTGGTCCCAGGAATCTGGTGGCTATGCCACCCAGAGACGCAAAGGGAGGTGGGGGTGGGAAAAGGCCCAGAGGGCTCCTGGGGACTACGGGGAGGTATTGGGTTGGTCCAAAGGTAAAGGATCAGGAAGTAGTGGGAATTCTGGGCCAAGAGGCCATTCCAGGGGTCTGGGGTGTCAAGACATGAAATGGGCCAGTGCCCAGTCTAGGAGAAGGGATAAGGTGAGGGTGCCCTGAAGTTCCATCTTAAATCACTGAGGAAAATGAATGTGAGTGTTCCTCATGTCTTCAGCATAGAGAGACAGGAAAGTGGTAACTTGAGTCATTTACTAATCAACTTTGACCTGCATTTTGTTCTTTCTTCTTCAGAGCACATAGAATACACACCAAATATAAGTCAAGGATTTACACATCAAAACCAACAGCATATATTTCCCACACTATACGATTTGTAAAATTTTGAAACTCTGTCTCAAAAAAAAAACAAAAACAAAAAAATTGTAAAAATATACATTGATCGCCAGGAGTGATGGTGCATGCCTTTAATCCCAGCATTCAGGAGGCAGAGGCAGGGGGATCTCTGTGAGTTCAAGGCAGATCTCTGGTCTACATAGTGAGTTCCAGGACAGCTGGGGCTACAGGGAGACCCTGTCTCAAAAAGACAAATAAAAATACACACACACACACACACACATTGATAATCAATGAAGTCAGCTATAAATAAAGCAGTAGACTACCTGAGTCTCTAGGCCTGTGTCATGACTCTAAGCTGCATTCAGAGCAGATCTATAGCTAAGAATACTGTCCTGTAGTAAATCTTTTAAAATCAAGAGACAAACTAAGAACAGTAACATACAAGAAATATCCATTAAGTCAGCAGACTTGAATTCTTTCAGCAGGTGTTTCTCAGTCACAGTGCCCCTTTTCAAGGGTTCTTATACCCTCTCATTTTCTTTACTGCCTCTGAGAGGCTGCACTCAACATCTGGCACTGAAAAATTATTAGAATTGCAAAATAATTTTTTGTCTTACTATGACTAACTTTGATTTACATAACCCATTAGTCTACTTCTTCAAATCTAGACTTTTAGAAGACAGCAAAATGTTATTGAAAAGTACATTTTTATCATGATAATTCCAAGAATAAGCTATTATTTTCAGCTGTAGGGTGTGGAATTTTCAGGAAAACAGGTTTATAAACAAAAATAGAAGAGCCAATAACTGATTAGGCCAGACCCACAGTAATTACAGATATGAAAGCAAAGCACAGCATGGCTAGAAGAAAAGTCATGATGGTTTCTTAAAATATGCTACTTTATTACAATTTTTAATTTTCATTGCATATATTCATTGTACATAGTATGTTGTTATGTTCAGGACATTTTCTTACAAATGTATAATGAATGTTGAACATATTCGCTCTATATGCTCCTCCCCTCTCTCACCCCATCTCCTTCCCTGGGTTCCTTTCTTCCTCCACACAGTTTTGCTTCTACATTCATGTCATATATGTATACATGATTTCATGTATTTATATGAAATTTAGGAACCACACAGGAGAGAATTTTTTTAATATTTGTGTTTCTGAGACTGGCTCAATTCTGTAAATATGATTATCACCAGTTGCAACCATTTGGCTCTTTTTCTTTATAGCTGAAAATATCTTGCCCTGCTATATAGACATCAGCATCCTTATTTTTTTTTCAACCTTAACACCCCTACAAAGTCTAAGTTATTCTGGTAAGTTCTTATCAAATATAAATGCATTCTTTTGGTTCAGTACTTCCTGGAGTTCCTCATCATGCACATTTAGAAGCTGTGTTTTCTTTATCATACTTCTGATTTTTCTTCTTTGTGTACTTCAGAATCTCTCCTTCTTCCCATTATGCTGTCCAAGGCCTGGACACTCATCAATACTAACACATAATATCTGTAGTACAGACTTGCTCAGTCGTTTAAATAAATGTTATAAATGAATGATAATTATTCTGATGAGTCTCATAAATATTCTGGATTATGTAGTCTTCATTGATTTTAAAAGAATCATTCAGCTAGGCATGGCATGGTGGTCTTTAATCCCAGCAGGAGGCAGAGGCAGGCAGTTCACTATGAGATGGAGGCCAGTGTGGTCTAAATAACAAGTTCCAGGCCAGCAGGGGCTACAGGGAGACCCTGTTGAAAGAAAGAAAGAAAGAAAGAAAGAAAGAAAGAAAGAAAGAAAGAAAGAAAGAAAGAAAGGAAATCCCTCTAGAAGGTGCAAACTACATCTGGCTCCGTCCTGCCCATGGTCCCTACAACAACTGAGGCTTGATTTCACCAAACTACAGTTTGGGGAATCAGTGAGTTTATTGGGCTTCCTTATAAAGCAATGGATGAAAATTTACTTACAAGAGTGTGGGTGCTCCCCTCATAAGGCCACACTGGAGAGTCTCCATTTAGGCATGGATACTGTGACTTCCCGACAGCCCCACAAAATAGGAAGAGACCTTCCCCATAGCTTCTTCAATTTATATTCCCTTTACCCCTGCCCCTCATGCAACTAGGACCAACTGGTTGGGTGGGGGGTGTGGCTGACTCTCCCTGCCCCTCCTTTCTTGCTGAGAGTAACAGCCATAACCTTATCTGTGATGAGCATAGGAAAGCACAAACAGCCAAGCTTGGGAAAATGGCATCTGTTCATGATCTGACAGTCCTATGCAACAGAAAAGAAAGAGAGAAAGAAAGAAAGAAAGAAAGAAAGAAAGAAAGAAAGAAAGAAAGAAAGAAAGAAAGAAAGAAAGGAGAAAAAGAGAGAGGGAGGGAGGGAAGGAAGGAAGGAAGGAAGGAAGGAAGGAAGGAAGGAAAGAAAGAAGGAAGGGAGGGAGAGATAAATATGTTCATATATTTATTTCAAGCTTGAATTAAGTACAGTTCCAACAGTGTGTCTATCAGTGACAAAACTTTATATGGCATGTTGGTTTTTCAATACACCAAAAACCAACAAAAGCGAAGTTTAAAAAGTCAATCAGTTTAATATAAACAAAAGAAGATTACAGTGATCAGTATATTTCTTTAAGACTTCAAGGGATTACACTTCACAGACATTAGGCTTAATTCCACATAAAATATTATTTAGACAATTATTTCTCATTGATGATTTTGTTTCTAAGCAGAAAGTGCTGCTCAGATGTAAGACTTCAAATCTTGGTCTGCAATACTCGAGTGCCCACCTGTAGCTAAGGGAGACAATCCACTAAAAACGATGGCTAAATTCATTTTCTCTCCATATCTAGAAGCCTTTGAGAGGAAATTAACACTGATTCTAGCCACTTCAACAGCTATCAAAGTGCCTGAAAACAAATCCTGAGCCCATCACTCTCGAGTCCAGCTTGGCAGACAAAAGAAAAATGAGGAGGAACCCAATAGTGGGATACTTTTGGAAGCTCTCATCAAGAAATCACAATGAACTCTGATATGAATATTTGAAGTTTGCACTGTTCTGACTTTTTTCTGGTTCCTTGTCTAGAACTTGTAATGCTAACTACTCTTGTCTTTACTTCTCCTTCACATCTCCTAGGCACCAGTCAAGGACTTTCTTTTCTCCCTACAGATAAGGGTTATGCAACTTGGGAGTCTTTTAGACAGACTCACTGAAGGGGTACCCCAATTGCCTCAACCTGCATACCTGTTCAGCATAGAAGAAGCCAGAGCAGTCTGCATCCCAATTCCCTATTGGTAATTTGGGTAACCTTTTCAGAGGATGATATAATAAGAATAGAAGGTAGGAATTGGCTAGGCAGAGTAAAAAGACTCCAAAGTAAAGTAGCCAGTATCTTGGCTAAAAGTCAAAATGTCCTTGGGCCTCTTAGTGGCCTACCCTGCTCCAAAGGCCAAAACCATCAAAATGTTCGGGAGTTTTTGTCTAATCCCTAAAAGATTTTAGGGTTACATCTTCAGTGGGGGGAATGTTAGAGTAGCAAAAAGCCCCATTTAAAAAAGAAAGAAAGAAAGAGTAAATTACATCAGAAAAAAAGTGATGGGGAGACATGAGAGGAGTTGGAGGGGGAGGGAGTGGGCATGGATTTGATCAAAACACCTTATATGCATGTATAAAATTCTCAATAAATTTTTAAGTTAAAAAAAAGTGGCTGCTTTATACAAAATGAAAGAACAACAACAACAACAAAAAGTAAGCAAAGCAATGAGAACAGCATCCTCTGCTCAAAGCAAGTTTATCAGGGTTTCCAAAGCTTTTGTTAAGAGTTAACAGTGCTGCCTAGTGTGGTGGTACATGCCTGTAATCCCAGCACTGGGGAGGCAGAGGTAGGCATATCTCTGTGAGTCTGAGGCCACCTTGGTCTACAAAATGAGTTCCAGACCAGCTGGAGAGATGGCTTAGTGCTTAAGAACACTTGCTGTTCTTCCACAGGACCTGAGTTCAGCTACCAGCACCCACATGGCAGATAACAATTGTCTGTAACTCCAGTTCCAAGGGATCTGACCCACTCTTATTGCCTCTACAGACATTGCATGCATGTGCTAAACTTACATACATGCAGGCAAAATACTCATACATATAAAATAAAAACAATAAAATATTTTATAAAAGACTTAACAATGCTACAATATACATATGAATGTATGTGAATAGCTAAAGATGAACAGCAAAAAAAAAAAACATTGCACTAGGCCAAAACACTATATCCCCACCAAATTCCACCAATCCTGTAGAAGTGCTCTACAAGGAGAACCCCCTAGAGATAACCCAGGACGTTGAATTTAAAAGAACAGACATAAACATGACCAAGGAATTCAATGAATTTAAAGAACACACAAACAAACAAATCAAAGCTCCAAAAGAAGATAGGGATAAACTTCTGAATGAATCCACAGAAGAGATAAAAACATTGAAGAAAACTCAGGCAGAAATGAAGAAGGAAGTGCAAAGCTCAATAAGCCAACTGTAAACAACGGGAAAGCCTCACAACTAGAATGAATGAAATGAAAAACAGATTATCAACACTGGAGAATAAAGTTGAAGAATGGGACCACTCAAGCAAAGATTATGGAAAATTTTAAAAAACACAGGAATAGAATATGCAAGAGATGTGGAACACCATGAAAAGACCAAATCTATGAATCATAAAAATAGAGGAAGGAGAATAATTTCAAGTTAATGGTACTGACCAGATCTTAAACAAGATTGTAGAGGAGAATTTCCCAAAATTAAGGAAAGACATCCCTACACAGGAAGCACATAGAACACCCAAATACACAAGATCAGAAAAGAAACTCCCCACGACATATCACAGTAAAAACACTAAATGTACAGAGCAAAGAGAGAACACTGAAAGGAGCAAAAGAAAAACAAGAAGTCACATACAAAGGAAAGCCCATCAGAATAACAGCTGACTTATCAATGCAAACTATGAAATCCAGAAGAGCCTGGACCAAGGTATTTCCAGTTCTACATGACAATAGATGTCAGCCCAGAATAATTTACCCATCAAAAATGTCTATTATAGTTGACGGGGAAAGAAAAATCTTCCATGATATGAAAAGCCTGAAAGAACACATGTCCACAAAACCTGTCCTTCAAAGAATACTTGAAGCAATACAGAGAGCAGAGAGAGAAACAACAATACCCCAGGGGCAACAAAAGAAAATAAATAAAGATATAATTGAGAAAACACAAAATTAGAAAACACAAACACCAATCAAAGGATGGCAACCAATACACATCTTTCAATAATAACCTTAAATATCAATGGACTGAACTCCAAAGTCAAAAGACACAGGCTAAGTGAATGGATTAAGAAACAAAATCCATCTCTTTGCCATCTGCAAGAAGCCCATCACACTTTCAAGGACAGGTATTACCTTAAGGTAAAAGTATGGAATAGAATATTCCTAGCAAATGGCACTAAGAAACAAGTAGGGCTTGCAGTTCTAATATCTGACAAAATAAACTTCAAAGCAAAACTAATCAGAAGAGATAAGGAAGGTCACTTCATTCGGATCAAAGGAAAAGATAACCAAGAAGATATTACAGCCCTTAACATATATGCACCAAACTCCAGTACACCCAAATTCATAAAAACAACACTATAGGACTTTAAGACACAGATTAACCCCAACTCAGTAAAAATAGGGGACTTCAACACCCCACTGTCTCCATTAGACAGGTCAACTGGACAAAGAATAAACAGAGATTCATCTGGATTAAATGATACCATATATCAAATGGTCCTAACAGACATGTTTCAAATATTCTGCCCAATCACTAAAGAATGCATTTTCTATTCAGCACCCCATGCAACTTTTTCAAAAATTGACCACTAATGGGCCATAAAACAAACCTCAACAAATACAAAAAAAATTGAAATAATTCCCTGCATTCTATCAGATCTCAATGCAATACAGCTCAAAATCAATACTAGACAAAGCACTAATCACTACATGAAATTGTGGCTATTGAACAACACATTCCTAACCAATGAGTGGGTCAAAGGAGGAATTAAGAAAGAAATAAAAGAATTCCTGGAATTCAACGAAAAGGACAATAAACACAGCATAACATCCAGGACACATTAAAAACAGTCCAAAAAGGGAAGTTTATAGCTCTAAGTGCTTACATTAAAAAATTAGAAAGGGCCAGGCATTGTGGCATATGCCTTTAATCCCAGCACTTGGGAGGCAGAGGCAGGTGGATCTCTGTGAGTTCAAGGCCAGCCTGGTCTACACAGTGAGTTCCAGGACAGCTGGGGATACAGGGAGACTGTATCTCAAAAAGACCAAAAAAAAAAAAAAAAAAAAAAAATTAGAAAGGCCCCAAATAAATGACCTAACTCTGCAATTCAAGACACTGGAAAGGCAAGAACAATGAAACCCAAACCCAGCAGATAAGAAGAAACAACAAAAATCAGAGAAGAAATTCATGAAATAGGGACAAAGAAAACAATACAAAGAATCAATGAATCTAAGAGCTGGTGCTTTGAAAAGCTAAACAAGATAGACAGACCCTTAGCCCAGTTAACCAAAAGAAACAAAGAGCAATTCCAAATCATCAAAATCATCACAACAGATACCCCAAAGATACAGACCATTATAAGGGAATATTTTAAAAACCTATACACTACTAAATCTGAAAATCTAAAAGAAGTGGATGGATGTCTGAAATCATGGGAGCCACGAAAGTTAAACCAAAAAGAGAGCAACAGTTTAAACAGAACTATAACATATAAGGAAATTGAAACAGTAATACAAACCTCCAAACTAAAAGAAGCCCAGGCCCAGATAGATTTGCAGCAGAATTCTACCAGACATTTAAAGAAGACTTCCAACCAATACTACTTAAGTTATTCGAAAAAACAGAAATGGAGGGAAAACCAAATTCCTTCTATGAAGCCAGCATCACTTTAATACCCAAACCAGGTAAAGACACAACCAAAAAAGAAAACTATAGACCCATATCCTTAATGGGAATAGATTTAAAAATTCTCAATAAAATACTTACAAACCTCATACAGACACACATCAAAAAGACCTTTCACCATGATCAAGTAGGCTTTATTCCAAAGATGCAGGCATGGTTCAATATATGCAAGTCAATACATGGCATTAATCGTATAAATAGACTCAAAGACAAAAACCACATGGTCATCTCAATAGATACAGAAAAGGCTTTTGACAAAATTCAGCATGCATTTATGTTCAAAGTCCTAGAGGGAACTGGACAGGAACATATGTCAACATAATTAAAGCTATATACAACAAACCCACAGCCAACATCATTCTCAATGAAGAAAAACTGGAAGCATTCCCATTGACATCAGGAACCAGACAAAGATGGCCACTATCTCCACTCCTTTTCAACATAGTGCTTGAAACACTTTCCAGAGCAATAAGACAGGAGAAGGAAATTAAAGGAGTACTAATTGGAAAAGAAGAAGTCAAACTATCACTTTTTGCAGATGATATGATACTATACCTAAGAGATCCCAAAAGTTCCCCCAGAAAACTCTTAGAACTGATAAACACTTTCAGTATAGTGGCAGGTTATAAAATCAGTCTACAAAAATCAGTAGCTTTTCTATATACCAGTAACAAGCAGTTGGAGAAAGAATACAGGGAAATGCTCCCATTCACAATTGCTGCAAAAGACATAAAATATCTTGGAATAAATCTGACCAAAGACACCAAAGATCTGTACAATAAACATTTTAAATCATTAAAGAAAGAGATTGAGAAAGATACCAGGAGATGGAAGGATCTCCCATGTTCATGGATTGGAAGAATCAATATTGTGAAAATGACCATCCTACCAAATGCAATACATATGTATATATTCAATGCATTCCCAATCAAAATCCCCATGACATGCTTCACAGAATTAGAACAAAATAAAATCCTTAAATTCATATGGAAGCACAAATGACCCCAGATTGCCAAAGCAACCCTGAGCACAAAGAACAACACTGAGGGGGTTACTATACCAGATCTCAAAGTTTACTACAAAGCCACAATCATAAAAACAGCATGGTACTGGCACAAAAACAGATGCATATAACAATGGAACATTATTGAAGATCCAAACCTGAGTACATGCAATTTCAGCCACCTGATATTTGACAAAGGTGCCAAGAACACACAATGGAAGAAAGACAGCAGCTTCAACAAATGGAACTAGCAAAACTGGATCTCCACCTGTAGAAGAATGATAACAGATCCTAATCTTCCACCTTTCACAAAAGTCAACTCCAAATGGATCAAAGACCTCAATGTGAAACTGGAAACCCTGAAGTTTTGAGAAGACAGTATTGGCAATAACTTACAAGATATAGATGTAGGAAAGGATTTTCTAAATCAGACAGAAGTTGCTCAGGAATTAAGGTCAGCAATTTACAAGTGGAAACTCGTTAAAATCAAAAAAGGGAAGAGAAAACCCACAGAATGGGAAAGAATCTTCACCAGTGACATATCTGACAGAGGTTTAACATCCAGAATATATAAAGAACTCAAAAAACAAAGAATCAGGAAACCAAATGACCCAATTAAAAGATGGGCTAAAGATCTAAACAGAGAGCTCTCAAAGGAAGAAATAAAGATGTCTAAGAGACATCTCAAAAAGTGTTCAACATTGTAAGTAATTAGAGAAATAAAAATTAAAACCACCCTAAGGTATCATCTTACCCCAATCAGACTGTCTAGGATCAAGAAAAAAAATGATACCAAATGCTGGGGACTATCCTTACCCAATTTCATGAACTCCAATAAATATATATATAATATATTTACATATATGTAGATGTATGTGTGTGCCTGTGGGGGGGGGATCAAATTTGTGTCCCCAAATGCCCTTAGGTGTGTGTTCATTCACTGGAGCCCGGTCAGCCTTCCAAGAGTCTCACCTTAAACAAGATCAACTGTCTTCTGTCTCCTTTCCAGCAGACAATGGTTTCCAATAGTTTCCCTGGCAGGGTCGGGATTTCTTGCCCACTTCCCCATGTCTATGCCAGCATTTTGCCTGGCTTGAGCTGATGTAGGACTTGTGCATGTTGTCACCATTGCTGTGAGTTCACATGAGTAACTTCCCAGCTGTCTAGGAAATTATTTTCTTGTGATCATCTACCACATCTGGGTTTTACAATATTTCCAACCCCTCTTCCACAACAATCCCTGAGTCTTGTGATGCAGAAAGGTGTCCAATTCAGGGAAACCACTTTGCAGTCTCTTATTCTCTGCATGTTGCCAGTTGTAGGTTTCTGTGTTAATTACATCTGCTACATAAGGAAGCTTCTCTGATAAGAGTTGAGAAGCGCATTAATAATCTATGGGTATAACAATATGTCATGAGTCACTTTAATACTATCTCTATTCAACAAAATAGTAGTTTTAGACTCTTTAGACTCTTTCCTATGACCTGTGTCTTGTGTTGACAGTTTTTGTGTTCCATCCATCAACCCAAACTGTAAACAATTCCAAAAACCTAGTCTATATGTGATTCCAAATATATAAACAAGGCAACATTGAAAGTTTGGTTGTCACATTCTCTTTATCTATTGGGCTGCCATGTACTGTGACTGTCTCAATTTTGTTGGGTTTTGAAAATATTTTCATTGACTCTCCAGGGTGCATTTGATAAAATACAGAAAGAAACTACAAGGTTCTTACACCCTAAAATTAGTCATCATGTAACTTCTCTTTATTTCTTTCCATTCTTTGCACAGAAATAGTCCAAATTTAAGGTGGATGGGATGTAACTATACAAATACATGTGGTTGGTCCATTAAAAAGCTGTATTGGGAATCTAATTACCAGTTCCATACAAATATTCATAAGGCCACAGCCAAAGAACAATATTCTTTGTCTCTGAATGTCAAATAGATTATGTAGGGTCAGGTAGTATTTACATCTACACAGAGAAGCTAAAATGCCCTGGTGACCAATGGAATTTATACACACAGTCTGCTGGTCCTCATGCCCTTCACAGAATGTATGATTCATTTTTCATATTTACTGAAATGTACATAAATATTTACTTACACCCATGTTTGTCACAGGCATATTTATGAAGATTGCAAACTGAAAATGGCCTATTTGCCTATTTGCTACATTGGCAACTTAATTAAACTATAGAGCATCCATGTAATACAGTACACAACACCACCAAAAAATTCTTAAAAAGTAATCACATGGGAGAAATGTTTATGCTATGCTAGCTGAAAAATGAATTAACATTATATATGCTTTAATTTTATAAACATGCACTTATGTGTGTGGCTGTATGTGCATGTATTATATACATTTAAATTTATGTATTAAAAAACTTAAAGTTGACTGCATCCAAATATTCATAGTATCTGGTTGGTAGAATCACAGATGAGTTTAAAATTTTTCTTTCTTGTGCTTTTTAATATTTTCTAAGCACTTTTGTGAACTTTTAATTTAGCACACTAAGCAATAGACTTCATTGTGGCATATGCACACATGTATGCTACTGTATGCTGTTATTTGTCTTTCTTTCCCACTGTCCTTTCCCATTCCCCCATCCCCTTGCTGGTTCCTTTACTCTCCACAAATAGGCCCCCTTCTGCTTTCATACAGTAAGTATTCCACTATGCTTGCTTATCCCCTTCCTTTTTATATTTCTTCCTACTTTCTAAATTTTCAGTAAAGTCTATATTAATTATTAAAGAATCTTTGCTATGTGTTTTGATGGAAGATAAGTAGTATTTAAAAAACAAGGAGAAAAATCTCAACTTGAATTTACAATACAAACTTTCACTTCCAAATTTTTCCACTATTGCCAATAAATCAACATTTCATTAAGGTTGTGGTTGTCCTCTTTTTCTACACTAGAATATAATTTGGAACAATTAAATGATAGTATCTTACCTGAAAAAAAATTACTACATTTCAAAATGTGATTAAACTTCAGCAAGCGGAATAATGGCTCAAACCAGAATTTCTGGTTTCAAGATCAAGATGTCAAACTGACACACATCTACTTCTCTTACTTCCAAAATTCCACTAAAATAACTGTAAAATAAGAAGAGGATTGGAAAAGCAAAAGTGGCTACTATTGCAAACCAGAAACTTCAATAGCTCATTAATAGAAATAAGTGAAGTCAGAAAATCCACAGCCCAAAACATCAGAACTGAGCATAAGAACATGAAGGCAATTGCCGTGGGGCACACGCCTTTAATCCCAGCACTTAGGAGGCAGAAGCAAGTGGATCTCCATGAGTTCAAGGCCAGCCTGGTCTACATATTGAGTTCCAGGCCAACTGGGGCTACAGGGAGACTCTGTCTCAAAAACACCAAAACAAAAAGAACATGAAGCAGATGAACAGGAGAGAAAATGTCTGTTGCAGAGCTTGCAACACAGAAACAAAATCAGTAAATAGCAAAATTATTGTTGATTTTGTTGAGGGGGGAGTATCATTTTCTCAAGTCTTATGAGTACCATACCTGCCTATCTAACATCCTCTTAGGCATCTTTACCTCCAGAGACCTCAAATTCAGAAAATAAACACATCATCTTTCCCGCCAAGACTTACCTCTCTTCCTATGGTCCTGATCATCCCAAGCTAAGAGCTTTGTGTATCAACCTCACACCTCCCTCCTTCAGTCACCACATTCCATCCGTTACTACCCTGCTTTCTTTCTATACTAACAATTTCCATTTCTTTTTGTCATCATTAGAGAAGACTGTCTCACAGGATCTTTGGGTTATCTCCAAAATTTTGCCCAAGAGTCCATTTCCTATGTTTTTACCTTTTTTTGTTCTTCATTCTGTGCTCATTCCTTCATTTGTATTTACTGTAAGTTCACAGTAAAAGATGGATATATCTTATTTTTAAATCAGAATACAGATGGAAAACTAAACCTTTTCATCCTATTTCAAGTTCATAATAGGAGTTTCCTAAGTAGAGTCAACAGCAGAGAACAACCACGTTGGAATCATGTGTTTTAAGTGACATAGTCCTTGTCTAACTCCAACACACAAACTCTTCCCGTAAACTAGGAAATCTGGGTTTTCAATTATACCTCTAGCCAATTATGACTGAGATGCCCTTGTCCAGTTTACACTAATCCTACAATCACAGAAAACTTTAACATTATCTCCATACCAAATTATCCACAGTCTGAAAACTAGCCACATGCTAAGTCTCAGGTCCTACTTACCCAGGGAAGATGTCACATAGAGAAAAGGGAACAAGAAAGACATTCCAGACATGATAGGGAAGCTACATCAATAAAATCTCCACAGTATGTTAGTTTAACAAGATCTGCATATGGCAAAACCAGTTGACATACCAAGGTGGATAGAGGAAATTTTAAGGGGCTTCACCTCAAGATGAAGAGTAGCAGGCAATCAATGAATTCTAAGGGAGGGAAAATGCATTTTTCTCCAGGGACTAACTCTCTGAGAGGTTATCTAACTCCAAGTGGGCAGCCTTAATGCAAGTACACAGGAGTACAACTGAATGTATTCAGTACACTATAGATGATGATTATGATGATGATGATGATGAAGATGATAGATATATGGTTCTATACAACTTAGTAAAGGGGGTGCCCATCAGAAAGAAAAAAATC
>NW_008339910.1:649434-685101 GCF_000622305.1 Nannospalax galili | reverse complement strand
GATAGATAGATAGATAGATAGATAGATAGATAGATAGATAGATAGATAGATAGATAGATAGATAGATAGATAGATAGATAGATAGATAGATAGATAGATAGATAGATAGATAGATAGATAGATAGATAGATAGATAGATAGATAGATAGATAGATAGATAGATAGATAGATAGATAGATAGATAGATAGATAGATAGATAGATAGATAGATAGATAGATAGATAGATAGATAGATAGATAGATAGATAGATAGATAGATAGATAGATAGATAGATAGATAGATAGATAGATAGATAGATAGATAGATAGATAGATAGATAGATAGATAGATAGATAGATAGATAGATAGATAGATAGATAGATAGATAGATAGATAGATAGATAGATAGATAGATAGATGATAGATAGATGATAGATAGATTGATTGATGATAGATAGATAGATAGATGATAGATAGATAGATAGATAGATAGATAGATAGATAGATAGATAGATCTAGAGATGTATATGTTTGTATAGGTAATAATAATCAAGGATGGGGACAGGAAGTTGAGAGGAAGTGAGGGGACATGGAAGGAGTTGAAGGGACCTGGGAGGGATGAAAATGGTGTGAAGACTTATACTAATGCATGATGCTCATTAAAATTTTTAGTAATAATGATAGTAAAAGAAATTGAATTTTTAAAATAAAATTAAAAGGATGACCATGGTTGATTGAAAAAATGGTAGTACACTGGCTGAAATATTGCAGTGGTCAGCAGAAGAGGAAACATGGTAAGGGAAAATTTCAACCTCTGAAATACAAAGTGATGGACTGAAAAGTAAAGGACATTTAAGAAGCAAATCCACTTTATCGAAATAAGAGTTGACACGTCTGTTTCAAAACCAAGGTTATTAATCCCTAGCTTGCTTAAAACTAACTCAAGGTATAATTTTTTAAATATTATTAAAGTATAAATTAAGTGTAAATAGGTGCTTTCAAAGTCTAGATTGGGAAAGCACTCTGCATCCATGCTCAGTTTGTCACCTTGATTTAATTCTAACATATGCTTCCTGGCAATTTTTTAAATTTTTTATTGCATTTATTTATTTTATGTTTGTTGTATATGTGTGTTCATGTGCAATTATGTGCCATGGTGCATATGTGGAGGTCAAAGGACATTTTGCAGGCCTTGAATCTCTCCTTCTACCATGTGGGTTCCAGAGATCCAACTCAGATCATCAGGCTTGTCAGGAGGTGCCTTTATCCACTGAGCCATTTCTCTGGCCTCATCCACCAGGTTTTAAAGAACATTTCAAGAAAAGAGTTTTCTTTTGGATTATAGACTGAAAACAGATCTTTATAGTATTGCTCCCTGAAAAGTATAGTTAATCATATAGAAAAAGCTCTATATATCAACAGTTAATCACTTCTTGTTCATCCCCATATATGTTCAAAAAATGATTAGGAAATATACAACATGAAGATTAAAATTAACGAATATATGAAAAATGTATTAAATACACATACTCTGGAGGAAGGCAATTTGAGACAGCATCCTCATAGCCCAAGTTAGCCTTGAATTCATGATTCTCCTGCCTCAGCCTTCTAGTGTTGAAATTATAGGCTTACACCACCATGTCCAGTTTGCATATGTGTTTTATCATGTTATCAATGGTATGATGAAGAATATGTGCTCTAAGACCAAGTCTACATATAGGACTTGCTTAGAACAAGACCTTAAACCTGTAAGGTAAAAGGAAATGCTTACTTTATATATGCCTATATCCAAGTAAATCCTAAATACATCATACTAATTGTGAATTCTTCTTTATCTTAATTATCACTCTATGTAAGTCTTCATTTTTCTACTTTTAGTAACAGATCCTGATTGGAGAACTTTGTCAGTATACCTGGCAATTTTCAGAAGCTCTGAAATATTTTAATCACATAAATCTTCTGCCTTCTGACCATATTTCCCTTGTTAAGCCACACAGACCCTCAGGCATCTGCTAATACTTAAATTTTATGACCCATGATTAAGACAACAGCACTTCCTTTGATGCTCACTAAAACCACTTACGTGCTTCAGCACAGAAGGAAAGGCTAGTTTGTAGAATATTTGCTGCTGCTTAATTTAGCCTACAGCAATTTTGTTGGATCAAAGTAGATATTCTATATTTTGGTATATGGAGAAGGGTAGGCTGTGAATGTGTTGCATTACTGTCACTGTTGTTAGATTTGAGAATTCTACTATCAACTGTGGAGAAGCAAAAGAAAAGGTGAATGGCCATTGTAGAGTGGTGTCATTAGTAATAATTGTGAGGACATCAGTTCTCTGATAACTGTAAGGATTGTTTTCATGGCTTTTTACCAATAAGATTACAGCCACACCTCTAAGTGGAATTTCCATGCTAAAAGCCCTGAGATGTCTATTGTGCATCCTTCAACCAACAATTATGTAGCAGATGGTGAAAATGATTCAAAACAAATACGTTGGATCAATTTTGAAAAGGCAGAAACAGTCATCCAGACTGTTGACTACCTTGGCACTGAGCCTTGTGGATGGCAGCGAGGAACTGTCACTGTGTGAACATGCACATAATCGAAATTGAGCTATGCAGGGTAGAGAGGAAAATTTGAATCATTAAATGGCTTTCCAAGCTTCTATCAGTGTCTTTCCAGTGCCACCTGACTTTAGTGAAGCAGAAAGCTTTTTACATTACAGTTTTTCTTACCTTTCTTAACAGCATTTTCCTTTAAAAAACTGAGCCATGGCTGTAGCATAAATCAACATTCTTCAGATCTATACACAATCTCAGGGGTTATTTTATTCTACTCTTTGTAGAAGAAAAAATTAGACTAATAGGATGAAAAAACTCAAGGTGGCTTGTTCAACTCATGGAGGAGCTTTGTTATGTCTTGTTTAAATTCTCATGCCTATGTCAGATCATTTTTATTAGCAAGTATTGTAACATTTAGATTAGCAAATAAATGGCTAGCATTTAATCTGTGGACTATTTGCCTTAATTAAATAAGGTAAATGAAACATTAAGCAAGGTAAATAGGATAAATAAGAAATTTACACAGTGTAAGTAGTGATTGACACATTGTACTAGAGATTACGTTTTCAAGTTTGTCCATATCACTCCAAGGTAATTTTGAAAGTTTCTTGATAAAAATGGGACTTAGGACCTTAGAAAGAAAGCAGAAGTATTAGTTCTAGAATAAGTAAGCTGTGAGACTATTTAAGAATCACCCTTTCCATGTATAAGTTCCTTAAGGGCACAGGTGCCAGAAACCATTCCCAACTTGGTCATCAAAACCCAAAGCGATAAGCAGAGGTTGTTTCTTTCCTCTTACAATACAGTTGTCCTTAAGATGAACAGAACAGAGAGTATCTAGATACCACTGTCCTTGAAAAAGACTGAATCCTACATAACTTCTGTTTCGTTTCTGTTCACTATTTCAACGCATCACAATTTCGATGGCTAAACCCAATACAAAATTTTCATGTTGCAGGTCAGTGTTACAGTCAAGGTGACAGCAGGGCCATTCCCTTCTGAGGCTCTAATGAGGATGTTTTCTTCCTCCATCCTCACTCAGTAGTGTAATATTTCCCTCTTCTCTGTCCTCTGCCACCCACCTCGTTCCCTCTCTCTTTCTGACTCTGGTCATATTCTATCCCTCTCATAAGGAGCTGTGTGATTACATTGGGGTCACTCAGATAAACCAAAATAACCTTCCAATCACAAGAACCTTAACTTAGTCACAACTACAGAGTCCTACAAATAATACTTCCACAGGTGTCAGGAATTAGGACATGGACATCTTGGAAGACCGTTACTGGGCCTAGATATCTATACTACCCTATGAGAGCAGGGTCTCAATCCTAGAAAGCTAAGAGTTGTGTTTTCTAAAGAAAGTTATCTTAGCCATGAAGCTACCCTGGTCTCTTTTTAATTTCACCCCACCCCATACAAACAGGCCAGTACATAATATCTAGAGGCTCGTGTTTGAGGAAATAAAAATTCAGAAGAAAATAGTTCAGGATTGTTATGAAGTAGCAAAAACAAAGCCAGTATCTAGGAAATTGGGTTCCAATTGAACAGTGGAAGCTTCTGTGGTGATCACATTTGCTAGCAACCATGTTTTAAGTTAGGGGGTAGAAAGACCTTTTCCAGGCCCATTCAAACCTACATCCCACCTCCTGGGGTTGCCCTCTCCATAGTTTACAGCTTCCTCCATTCAGCTCTCTGCTCTGAGCGCTTGCTTATTTTCTGCTACAGGGCTGTTTTCCGTGCCACATGCCATAACTGCTGGCAGTTTATTTCCCATGCTACACTGGAAATAGAGGGAAATATCTGAAACTCCAAACTCAAAGATTTTTTCTAGCTGACCATGTTCCACAACTCAGTTGACTTTGAAGTGGTTATAACCAGGCCTTTAAGATGGACTCAGATTTGAGTCTCAAATAAGAGCCACTGCCTTGCTCCTCGGCTTAGCTAGCATCCACATGCAAAGCATATGCACATGTGTGCACACGCACATGCGCACACACACACTCATGTGTGGGAGTGAGAGAGAGAGAGGAGAGAGACAGGCAGAGAGAGAAAGACAGAGAGAGGCTAGGAGTCACGAATAAGAATCACTTCACTCTCTGCTATGATTTGGATGTGAAAATTCTCCCGTAGACTCATGTATTCGAACACCTGGTCTGCAGCTAGTAGTGCTGTTTGCCAGGGTACAGAGCCTCTAAGCCATGTGGCCTAGCTAGACAAGAGTTGCTGAAGGTGGGAATTGAAGGCAATATCTGCTTCAGGTTCTAGCACAAGCTCTCAATTTCCTGTTTGGTACCATGTGTAAAGCTTGCCACCACGGACTTCTAGCCACCCTGCCTTCCACACCATCATGGACTGTACCCTCTGAAATTATAACCAAAATAAATCTCTCCCCCGATTAAATTGCTTCTGTCAGGTATTGTGTCCCATAAATTAAAAAGATAACTAGATCCCTCCCCTGTCTCCTTTTCTTTTGGTCCTGTCACTCACTCCCCTGGAATATAAAAATGTGGTTTTTGTTGACTTACCTGCACAATACTCCTCTTCTGACTCTAACCAACCCTTAAAGACATAAAAGGATCATTTTTCTTAACCATGAGACCATTAAATGATATACATTACCCAAATTCAGTTATTGATACAATAATTTGGGGCACTGAAATTTAAGAAATAATTTTTCTAATATTTTTAACATGTCATATTTTGAAAAATATCTTAGTCATATTCATCTTATAGACTTTTGTAGCTAACAAATCCTTAATGAAAATGATTCTGTGAAGTACTGTTTATCTCACCCTTGAAAAACAAAAGAGAAATACCTTTCTAAAATTTCTTCTGTTTATGCTGGGAATATAGTTCAGTTGGTAGAGTACTTTCACAGCATGCACAAAGCCCTAGGTTCAAATCTCCAGAACCACATAACCCAAGCATGATAGTTCATTCCTGTAATCTCAGAACTCAGGTGGTAAAAACAGTAGGATCAGAAGGTCAACCTTGGCTACATAGTGAGTTTGAGACCAGCCTGAACTACATGAGGCCCTCTCTCAAAATGAAAATTTTCTTCAGTTTGAAAAGCTACCAAGGTTAATGCCACCAGTGTCCCGCTATATAATGTCATATACCTCAGATATAAAATTAAGCAAATGAAAACCAAACTCTTGGGCACTCTTTCCAAATCCAAATCCCAAAGTAATCATGAGCAACACATTAGACACACCTTGACAAATGGAGTAGTAGTAATAGGCACTCTGCAAAACACTCAGTGTCATAGAGAAGAAAGGTAGACGAAAAGTCAACGCAAACCAGAAGAGACTGAGAGGCATGATGAGAACATGTAAAATGATGATCTAAGTGGGACCCTGGAATAGACAAACAGATGTTAGTGGAAAACTGAGGAAACTGGATATATGGAGTTTAATTGATAATTTTACACCAATATCATTCTCTTGGTTTCAAAAAGCTTACCATGGCAGTTGAAAATGCTGATATTAGGGGAGACTGGGAGAGGGATCCACAAGAATGCTCTGAACATTATAACTTCTCTAAAATTTAAAATAATTTCACAATTTCAAAGTATACAAACAAGAGGAGGAGGGGGAGGAGAGGGGAGGAGGAAGGAGGAAGAGGAGGAAGGGGGACCAGCAACAATGGCACTTGAGATGCCATCTCCATGATTAGGTCGCAAAACACTGTGCTTCTCTCTTATTGCCCCCCTTCCCAGAATCTTCACTCTGGAGAAATAAGCTTTCATGTTGTGAATGGCCTTTTGCTGAGGCTCATAGGAGGGACAAGGGGCTGAAATCTTCAGGTCAGTTTTCAGACCTATAAAAATTGCATGTATGAGCTCAGTGTGACTGTCGTGTAATCAAGCCCTGAGATAGTTACTGCCTCCTCTGACACATCAATTTTAGCTTTTTAGACTGACAAGGATCTAGCTAAGCCATACATGGATGCCTCATCTACATTAAATATAAAATACTATTTATAGTGTTTAAAACTTTGAACTATCAAATTTAGGAATTTACACAATGGAAATAACTCATAGTTTTGTGAGTGATATAAATCAAGCAAAGTTGTGAACCGGGCCATTTCTTTGACTACTCAACCTACTTTCCAGGCACAAGGCCAAGAAATAGATATTAAAAACAGGAAGGCTGAGTCACAATTAGTTCTCATAAAAGGGAAATGAAGGAAAAATAAATTAATAGAAATTGAGTTCCTCATATATCTGTAATCCTGCAGGTGCTTCTAAGAACATTAGTCATTTGTTAGCATACAAGAACTTAAAGAAAAGGAGATCTGTTACACTGCAGATTCCTTACAAATTGTTAAAAGATAAATATTTCTACACTTGGCTTGGTCATTGAGTATTAAGTTTGAATCCTAGAGAATTATAAAGAAGGAATAGTATATGTTTCATTAAATACTTTTCTAGTTCTTAACAAATACCTGATCTACGAGGTCAGTTCATTTCCTGAAAGCTACAATAAAATGTACACAAAATTTATAAATATGATACCATAGTGAAAAATTCTACTTCACTCAATTATAGTTACCAGAACTATTAATCCACCCTAGAAATGGCTTTGTCATTCATGTTTTAAATAGCTGCTCTCTTCTCTAAACTCTAGCTTAGCAATCTCTAACAACTGGGAATAAGAAAGAAAATTATTTAATTAAGAAAAAAACCAAGCAAGAGAATTAACTTTTTAATTATATGGAAAAGTTATGATTCAAGTAAAAATTGAAATTGGATAGTCCTGAGATGTCAAGAAAGAAATTCAGTATTTTGAACAAAAATAAGAAAACTAAAACCTTATCATCAACAAAATAATGACTTAAATGGCAATTTGGCACTGTCCATCAAAATTCAAAAGCAAACCCATTGTATAGACAATCTAATTTCTACAAATTAATGCTAAAGAAGCACACAAATTTATCTGTAACAAAAAATAGTCATTGCAATATTAGTTATGCCTGTGAAACCTTGAAAATAAGCAAATATTGGTTCTATCATGTCATGGTTAGCACCCCAGACTGTGAGTAGGCAAATATTGAGCAAGAAAGAGTTACTTCTTGCATCATTTATTCAAATAAAGACAATAAAGCCTTTCTTTCGTTCATAAAAAAAATGAGTTTTTTATCTTATGAGAATGTGTCCAAGGTATAAACAAAAAAAATAAGATACAGAATATTAATTATATATCTCCACCCCAAAATATTCTTCTTTACAAATCTAAATAGTTTGTATTCTTAGAGACAATCCAGATATAAAAATAGTCTTCATGAGGTGAAAACATCTTCCTTTAACCACTCATATTAAATTAAGTACCCACGGACATCTACCATCAACACATTACTTTTCTGTATACTAATTTACATCTTCTATGACTTGGCATACTATTTTTTCTTCATTATCTGTCTTATCCATGAATAATATGACATTCATGAAAGCAGGAACTTGTTCTGTATTTGCTCTAATTAATATTTATTTAAAGAAAAAGAGGATTGTGCAGGTATCAAATGAGAGTAGTGAGGTAGAAATAATTAAATGGTTTACCTGAATTTACATGTCTAGTAGCATTTTACATTGCAACATGACCAAACATATATATTCTCTCCTTTTTTTCTTTATCTCCAAACCTTCTCTTCCCTTCAATGAAAGCATGAGAATTTGATCATCATATTTTATAGTTCATGGCACATTAGCAGCACCTCAACCATTGTAAAATTCTGTTCCTGTTAATCCATTTAGCCCATCAATTTAGGAGTACCCACAGTAACATGTCTCACTAAATCAAGAGCTGTGTATGCCTCCTTGAAGGGTGCGCCTTCCTATCAACCATTTATTTTTAACTCTCTTTAGACTTACTTTTTAACTTTACCTAAGGAGATGTGAACAAATGTCTATTAATCTCTGACAGAGCACCAAGAGCAGACCAAAGAGATAATTCCAATCAATTCTAGCTTGGTAAGCTGGGATTGCTGGGATTGCTCACAGCAACATGGGTAAGGCTCTAACTACAGGAACATGGATGTCTCAAATGTAGCAACATTGCAAAAAAGCCCACCCCAGCATGAGTGATAGCTCACAAAAGATATATTCCTGAAGTTCCTCAACAATTTGGAGGCAGCTGTACTCAAAGGCTCCTCCCTCAG
Source organism: Nannospalax galili (assembly GCF_000622305.1). Lineage (NCBI taxonomy): Eukaryota > Metazoa > Chordata > Mammalia > Rodentia > Spalacidae > Nannospalax > Nannospalax galili. Next base: position 676,401 of record NW_008339910.1, on the reverse strand, counting down.
TGATCACTCACTGAAAAGGTCTTGTCATTTTCAAAGCTTCCTGAATGTTGCTAACACAACTTCCTGGGCCTTCTTTGTTTTGTTAGCTTCCTGAGTTATAAAAGCTATCTTCCTCTCTCCAGCAGGGAATATTTCTATTCAAAGGACATAACTACACAACATTTAATCCTTTCCTCTTTCTTTTACATTCCTTTTCCCCCCTCTTCTATAATGTTCCTTGAACATTGTAGGAGATGCTATAGATGTCTGGTTATTTTCTCCCACTTATGGATGAGCATTAAGCACCTATAAAACAACAGCCATTTGTTCTCAGCAGCCTGATTTGTTTTGAGTCTCTAAGTACTGTCCATTGCAAAGAAGAAATCTCCTTCCTTCACCAAGTCTAATAGTGGCAGTAATCTGTGGGGATAAACAAACATTTAGAAGGCAATTTGACAGTCATACCACATCTGTTTAACAACCAAAATTGGATGCAGTTGCTTTTCACTGAGGCCTATGGCCTCCTAAGCTTTTCTTTTGGATTACAGTACCAGAAATGAGTTCCTGCAGACTGGGCCTTAAACCCACTAGAAATCAATTGGTTATACACGTAACATCTGTGCCACTACTGCACAAGTGGGCCTGGCATGTTGGTAATGTCAGATGCATGGTCTATATTTAAGCATGGCTGTCAGTAACAGTTCTTCTCTAGCAGCCTTCTTGACACCTTCGGGCACTGCAAACACAAGCCATCAAGAAGGAACCTTCTAATTCAGTCCCAGCCTTATTTCTCCAACTCTTACAGCCAGAGTATGTGGTAGCATCAGCAACGGAAACTTACCATATATTTCTAGCACATGACTAATGGCAGTGTTGATAGTTTTTATGGTTTGGGATGCCTTATGTGTGTGCCCAGATACTGACTTATAGTGAGGTACCCTATTCCTGGCATAAGGATTTTCATTCAACAACTTCATGACCTGTGTAAATTCCTTTTCCACCATTGTTTGTACTGTCTGTGTTTAAACTCTTTGCCTGCTGTTTTAACAATCCATTCTTTCTTTAAGTTAATCTAAACCCTATAGAATTGTAAGTTAGGAAGAAATATAAATGCATCTGTCTGTCCTAAGCCCAGTTTTGTATATCATTGCTTATGAAATAAATATCCATCCTTCTCACATCAGTGCTCCATATGTGCCCATACAGGGCATTAGGTGAGCCCCTTGATGGTCTTCATCCATTGCTCCCTTGCATGGAAATGCCAGACAGAGGTCTGCAACATTGTCCACACAAGTGAGGCATTTTTTCATCATTTCTGGAAGGCACCGGGCTTATGAAGTCTACCTGTCACCCCCACATGAAAGATGTTGCCTTACGTTCTTGTAAAAATATCCGTGTACTGGGGGCATACTCAGGAACAAGTCTCAGATGTTTAAACATCATACAAAATACTGGAAATTTTCATAGGAATATCAATGTCCTTCACTGTTTTCTAGCCTATATTAGCTCCCCTGGCCAGACTTTATCTGAACCCAGTGAGCAGGCTCCAAGGGTACCTGTGGGCGGGTGACCCATATTTAGTAAGGGTATCTGCTTCATAGTTTTTAGAAGCACTCAATGGGGTAAGAACTGCCACATGGAAAACTATCAGGGTTCCGATCCCTGCTGTACACTATTATATCTTTTCTTCCATATCTGCTATTCCCACATTGACTGACCCAGCACCTGCCAGTTCTCCTTCTTTCCCAGTGGACTACCCTCATGGCTATCCTCTGAATACAGCCCAACTGTCAGTATAAATTGTCATAGGCTAAGTCTCTGGAGTTACTATTATTCACATTGCTCTTAACTCAGCCCACTGGCAACAGTTTCTTTTTCTCTTCAGCCACATGGTGTAGTGTAAGTCAAATTCACTGCTGGGAGGTGCATGGCATCCAATCCCCTCCTCCCACAGTCCTTGTGACAACCTGAGGAAAAATTTCTCCAAACCTTGGTTTGAAGAATTTTAACGAGTTTATTGGACTTGCTAACTGAGCTTGGGGTGCAGGTTTACTTACCCACAAGCAGGCGCCCTCCTATTCACGGTTATGTTCCAAAGTCCACACCCAGACATAAATCCAGTGGTTCCAGACAGCCTTACAAAATGACGAGGGACTACCCTCGTGGTTTTCCCAGCTTTTATAGCCTTAGCCACCCCCCACCCCCGCCCACTCGCGTAAGTGGCTATGGTCAACCGATGGACTCATTGACTGGAAGAGGGAAGGGGAGTGGTTTCTTCTTTGCAGAGCGTGGGAAGGAGGCAGGTCCATGGCCTGTCATCACAGGGTCAGAGGAACATCTTACCAGTCACATGTACATTTATTTGTGTGTCTGCAAAACTTACCAGTAGTTTCTCGGTCCTTGAGGCTGGGTGCCCCAGCAGGTGGTGTAGTCCCACAGTGGCTATCTCACACCAGAGTGTCTGAGAACCTGGCAGTAGCTCAGTCCACAGGGCTGGGTGCCTCAGTAGTCCCAAAGAAAATCTCAAGGGTTCCTGCGGAGTTACTGATCCCTAGCCAGTCATGGAAGCATGGAAATGCTACTTCTCACATCAGTAAGCAGCAGCAGTAGCAGCAGTAGAAGCAGGATAACTGAGCTAACAGAGTGAGGGAAGGCCAAAGGAGCAAAAGGCAAATCATCTTCCTTTCTCCATGCCCCTTTTTATCTGGGTTGCTACATTTGGGGTGGGTTTTCCCTCATCAGTTAAGGCAATTAAGACAGTCTAGTGAGACTGTCTACTCAGGTTATTCTAAATTTGTGTCATGTTGCACATAAAATAAAAATAATAATAAAAAGAACCCAACTGTCATACCAATTCCATCATAGAGCTGGAGTCACCAACAGGTGGTTGTGAGGCACCAACGTGGGTGCTGGGAAGACCCTAACTAAGGTCTTCTGCAAGAGACGTGCACAGGCTTAATCACTGAGACCCAGTAGTCGCACGACACTATCTCATCTTAGTTGCATGCCCCTGCTACCATCTCATCTTATTTCATAGTTTTCCACCTGATGTAACGTTTACGTCTTTAGGATCCAGTACTTGGCCTGAAAGATGTACATATTTGTGAAGGTTCACTGAATGGTTTCTATCCTCTATTCTCAAAGAAATTGGACACTGGAAGTATTTCTTACCTGCCTGCCCCAATCTGTCCTCACCTCTCTTCTTTTGCTTAGAGGAATTAAAATCTCTCTTAAGATTTTTTCTCAGAGCACATTTTTTTCAAATTCCATTCTCAGAACTTTGAATTTTATTCAGAGTTGTTTATACCATTGTAATGCTTCATGAAGCAATTGTGATTTTGTTGACATAGTTTAGAAAATTGAGATTATTCCTACAACTTTATCCAGTCAATACTATTCGAGCCCAATCTAAAAAGTCCTGTTTAGGACAGAACAAAGCACAGCTCCCCCTATTTAACCTTTGCCCTTGCTACTAAGGCAGCCAATAAGGCACCAATTAGCAATAGAGCTGAAAGTGAACCTAGAAGCTTTCAGGAGCTCTGCAAATGATCAAAGGCAGAAAAAGAAAGGAAAGCTACCCAAGGTTATTTCTTTGACATAAAGTAATAGAAACTTTCTCCTTCAGGCCTATAACATCAAGTTTTCAAAAAAGAAAAACAAAGAAAATGGAAAAGAAGAGAGAAAAATGGAGGTTTCCAACCAGCAAATCACATGTAATTTCTATTCCAAAAACACTCTCAAGAGATTCTCAAATGTCTCATTCATTTAAATTCATTGAATTTTTATTGTACACATTTGTGTAACTAACAATGATATTATAAGGATAGTATCTAAATCTTTTAACTTCTAAATACCTTGTGGCTTCAGGTACATTGAACAATCAAAAAGACCAAGGGTATTTTACCAGAGTTTAGTGAAATCACCATTGTGTAATAAGGTTGTGCGATTTATTTTTTTGTTATTTCTAATTCAGTAGAATATATTATTTTCACTAATCAAACACATATTGTTGTTGTTCTGTGACACCTTCTCCTAACAATGGTTATAAAAGAGACTCTAACAATAATTGTAAAATGATGAAATTATATCCTGAAACTGAATAGCCTACAACTATTAAATTTTATCCAAATTTATCTTTGCTTTCATTCTGAAATGTGAACATTAAAATTATACCTAGAAAAAATGCTTCCTCATCCTAACTATGCTACCAGTTGTGTGTCCTTGGGCAAGTCACCTACTACCATTTAGCCTCACGCTCTTCAGACCATAAACTATACCGAAATTAACTCATACCTGAGTTTACTGTGCAACAGAAACAAACCTGTTTTTTTTCAGTAGTACAGGGAAAAAAGCAGTAGTGGAATAAGTAGAATAATTACAATTTTTCACACTGGATTTGAAAAAATCTTGGTAGCAAAAGTAGAATATAAATATAGAGTAAATGAATACAATGTATAAAAGCAATTACAATGTGCTGATTCTAACAAAATATGACAGAGTGCAATATTTCCAAGCACTTTTTAAAATTTACTATAACACCTATATAATGCAGTATTTTTGTAAATACCACTGTTTTTTCTTTATGAACTGTATTTTTCCTCTACAGTTTTCTGAACTATGACCAAATGTGTTTGAATTTTAATCTTGAGACATATAAATGTGCAGTAATAATACTGAAAATTGGAAGTAACTACAAGTCATTATTTTCTTAGCCGCCTTATACAGTCACAGCCCAGATAGTTTTATATAAACAAGACTATATATACATGGTTTCCTTTTGTTTTAGAAAATACCATATAGATAAAAACATTGTAAAAACTTGTCCAAGGTATATGTCTTGGTTAGAAATCTGAAATTGATAGTAATATAAAAAACCTTTAAGAAAAATTAGAAATATTTATTACATCTACAGCATCATTACATTACATCTAAATGGTCTTTTCCCAAAACTGTCTCTCTGCTTTTCAGCTCTCTAAGACACAGACAACCCCAAGCACAGGTTAATGGCATCCTGTCCCTTACCAAAACTACATTCCCCCATGGTTGCCCTTCATGAATGAAGAGAAAAAGCTGAGAAGGAAAACCATGATAAACATACCCCATGACACTTTGTGCATTATGATTGGCTATGCATTCCAACCTTTACTTTCACCTTGAAATTATGATTATTTTTCTGATCATGCCTAGAATAAAATTCACATCTTCTTCAAAATCTCACAGATTTTAAAAGGAATGCCAAGATGTCTCTTCATTCTTTGCACATTTTTCTTTATTAATTAAATTTGTTCTTAGACAATTTCACACAAATACACAATGCATACTGATCGTTCCAACCCTCAACCCTCTCCCAGCTCCCTACCATTCATGTACATACTCTCTTTCCTTTCAATTCTCTTTCCCACAGTCATGTCTACTCCTTTTACTTTGTGGTCTACGAACATTAGCCAGAGCCATTTATATGGCCATGAGTTGGAAGTTATGTATTGAAGCCTCTAGGGCTAAGCACTGGGAGCACAACTAAAGACATTGATCCCCCATCTCCCAGAATCTATGAATAGGCAATTGTGATAGTTCAGTAGTAAAGGATAGGGCCTCCATCAACCTCTCCCCCTTCCATGACTGATTAATATCATGTCCAGTCTTCTGTGTGGCCATAGTTTTTGTGAGCTAATGATTGCAGCAGTTGTATGGAGTCTGGAGGGTGGTGTTCTACAGCCCTTCACCCTGTCTTCCATCTCTTACATATTTCCTGCCCCCCTTCACAAATGTTCCCTGGCCTTGAGAGGAGATGTTAATGTCTTGTTTAGGGTTGGAACCAAAACTGTCACTTATTCTCAGTATCTTGGGAAATCATGAATCTCTGCATTCTTAACCATTAATTGTAAGAAGATGATTCTCTGGTTAAAGTTAGCAGTACCTTTAGTCTACATCTAGTAGAAGTGATATTTCAGAGCTGGATAGATGGCTCAGCCATTAAGAGCACCAGCTGATCTTTCAGACCAGGGTTCTATTTCAAGCACTACCACATGGTATCTCACAACCATCCATAACTTTAGCTCCAGGGGATCCAAAGCCCTCTTGTTGACCTCTGGGGGCATTGCACGACAAAAGTGCACTTACATACATGCAGGCAATACACTCATACACATAAAATAAAAATAATAAATAAAACATTTAAAAAATAAAGGTTCAACTTGCCTTGAAAGGCCTATTACTTATCAAAGAGGAGAAAGAGAAAGATATGTTTTTGGGCAGCACACATGGGAAGATGTCAAGGCTACAAGTAGAATCATGGTCAGTAGGTTTTATAGGTTAGCAAGCCAAAGACACTTTCCATCTCACAGCAGATCTCTGAGAAATAGCACAGAAAGACCTCATGGAAAAATGAGATTGCTGTTCATTTAAGAATGCTAAATATCAAGGCTGAGAAATCCCAACATGAGAAAAAAAATATTCTTTGTCCTACCTGGAGATATTTTTTGAATCTGGAAATACAAATGGGAGGTCACATGATGACAAGTTGTATTGTCTTCTAGTCAAGCAGGATGATTTGAATTCAAATTAAGTTTAATTTTAAAACAAAGAATAAAATGAAGTTTTTCCTGAACATCTATGACTTCAATTTTGTGTCTATTGAAATTCTCTTATTTTAACTATTATATTCTCTTACCCCATTTAGTTGTCAGTCTTCTGTTCCATTTCATTCATTTCATTCAACATCAGTTTCTCAAAGGAGAGTCTGCACAAACTAACTCTCTTTCCACATCCCTCCAATAACTCATTTTTCATTCCAGGATTCTAGTTCAATCTGATAATGAAAAAGTATTTGCCATGATCGCTAATCTCCTGATCTCCTATTTGCCAAAATTAAAGATACCTTCCTCATACCTTAAAAGATTTTCTAGGGAAAAAAAAAGATCTTCTAGAAATCAATTCTTACTGTTCTTTCTGGAACTTGCTAGCTTTCATTATCCTTGACTTTCTTTCCTGGTCCCTTAAGTGTTGTTGCTCTTTGAGTTCTTTTACCTTTCTCATCTGTCAATTTCATGCCTGATCACATTAGTTACTATGTCTATATCAAATATTCCTTAAATGTTACTTATGCTTCTATACGTTAATATATATATATGCATATATATATGTGTGTGTGTGTGTGATTACATATATATAATCTATGTAAGAGTTTCCTATTTCTTATCAGCATCAAATCACATGCACTACTACTGAGAAGCTATTCCCAATTTAATGCCATTCTGCCTTCTCAAAATTTCAGATAAATCAAACATGCCACTCACTCGTTAGAATGCCTTCTTTCTTCATTCCCATTCAGTTAATTGGGACAGACGCTCTTGTGAATATCATGTCAGGGGTAACGTATAAGGTGAGTAGAACTAAACTGATTCACTTTAGCCAGCTTACTACAATTCATGAAGTGTATATTGTTTTTCTATTTTATTACTCCACAATCAGAAGGAACCAGTAATAACCTCCCTTCTGTCATCTGCCTTAGTTAACAAACATGAATGTAATACAAATGTCTAGAAGATATCCCAGTAGGTGTACTATATTCATTAAACAGTATACTTGTGATGGCTTCCCCATTAGGGCCTGTAGCCTTTCTCAACACAAGGTGTTGGCCTGGTCTACAGCACCAGATGTGTGTTCTGACTTAGGAGCGGGTCTTATCCAATTAGAAATTTGTCAGTTGTACATATGTAGGTTGAACCATTATTGCACTTGCAGGCATTGCTTTGCATGTTCATAGTGTGCAGCACATAGGGTCCATTGTTGAGTAGAATCAGAGGGGATTTTTTCTTTTCCAATCATCTGCATAGTGCCTTTTGGCAATATGAACATCATCCATCCAGTGGCATGGAGTTTTTTTTGGTTTAGTCTCAGCTCAATATCCTCTTCTTCTCCCTTGCTCACAACATGCAGTGTCTTCAGCAACACAGCCTTACTGACATTTCTAGTATACAACCAACATTAATGGCAATAGCCTTGGTGAATTTAAGGACCTCTAGGATCTCTCTGACCAACAGCTCATAGGGAGGCAACCCACACCTGGTACTGTAGATTTTCTTAACAGTTATATAAGTTGGGAGTCTCTGCCTTTCTTGCCCAACCATAAAAAACTCCCAAGAATCTTACAGCTACAGCTGGCCTTTGCTTCTTCAGCTATCTTTCAAATGGGTTTCACATCTGTAAAACACTCAAGGAAGGTTAACATTATACATTAAATCAATCATAAACAAGGTCTCACACAGCATGGAAAGGTTTTGTCCATTTGTATTAACTGTTTTCTCCATAGATCTTCATTAATGTATTAGTCACTTTTCTGTTGCTGTGGTAGAAACACTGACCCCAAGCAATTTACAGAAGGAAGAGTTTTTCGGAGCTTACAGTTCCAGGGGAATTACAGTCCATCATGGCAGAGAGGCATGGTGGCTGGAGGTGGCTGGAGCAGGAGCAGCAGAAGCTAAGCTCTCACATCATCACACAGACACAGGAAGCAAGACAGCAACTGGAGATCTAGCCAGGCTTAAGAACTCGCTAAGCCCACCCCCAGTGATGTGCTTCCTCCAGGAGAGCCACACCTTCTAAAACCTCCCAAAACAGTGCCATCATCTGGGGACAAAATATCCAAATACTTGGAGCCTATGGGGGACATTTTCATTCAAACCACCACAGTTAGGTACCATAGCATGGGTATGAGGCATTAATTTGTTTAGCTCTTTATCATCTTTAGTTATCCCTTTGGAATCACTTTACACTTGGGGGATTTTACACAGAGTCCCTTTGTATTCTCTTATTCTTTATAGACTTACAGGTGTTGGCTCCAGTTGCCTGACCCTGCACTCTAAGGAGGCAGGGGGTTTCTCCTGTCCACGCTGCACTTGATGGTTCCCTGAGTCAGGCAGGCCCTGGGTCTGCCTCCTGACTGTAACTTTCTCCTGTCCACGCTGCACTTGATGGTTCCCTGAGTCAGGCAGGCCCTGGATCTGCCTCCTGACTGTAATTATATGTGTCATCTTCCCATTGACCACACCAGGTTGCTGGAGGAGAACTCAGTGGGAAAACCTGCTTCCACCCCTAGTATTTATCAGAAGAGAAATGCATCTTATTTAATCCTTGGGGATTCTTAACCACCCTGGGACAGTTTTTATCCTTTGAATGTCTTTTGCAACCTGTTCTTCTGATTTTAAAGCCTCCCAGAAATGCCTTAGTGCCAAATTTGGTTTTCTATCAATTTTTCTCTGAGAATTTGGGCTTGACATAAGTCTTGCCACATTTGTCTTTGAGTAACCCAAGTGGACCATTTCTTTAGTCTGGTCTTTTTTATAGCTCTTATAGGATGTTCTGTTATTTTACAGACACGTTTTACATGCTGGTCAGAATCATGTAGATTTGCCAAAGTCTGTCTCACTTTACAAAGACCCTGTCCCTTTAAAGGGCTTAGTAAAACCAATAAAGCCCCATACCATTTTTGAGGTCCCAGTTGAATTAAGATTGCCTTCAAATCTCTGGTGAACATAGTCTTTTCTGGCCCAGTGAACTGGACATCATATATTGCTTTTTGCATACCTAATTCTCTCAGTAATGCCTGCCCCTTCTTTACAGTCCTCCAGCACCTGCTAATCATGTTAATATCCCTTGGTGATGACCATGTATCTTTAATGCCTTCAACCAACCATCCCATTAAGGACTACTCTCCCTCTGCATTGGCCTAGGTTGAACATCCTATGTCTCAAGGATGGATGGGTGGTTATAGAACTCAGCTGTGAAGCTTCTGAAGGACTTAGACTGATGTCATTTTCTCCCATATCCCATACTCTCACAAGCCATGTGGCTAGGGGCTCTCTGCTTGCTTGCTTGTAAGTTTTTCCTAGTTTTAATAGTTTTAGAATGGAATATTTCCTAGCTACAGCACTGTTAGCTTTTTTTTTCCTTTTGTATCAATGGTTGAATCTGAGGGGCAGCCTTAGCTACTTTTATTTTTAGGTCATTTTCTTTTTTACTATTACCTGTCTTTTCCTCTGAGTCCTTAGACTTTACACAAGTCAAAGTGTCCTGCTTTTTTTCTCTCTCAAGGGCTGCAACTGGATCTACCAGGACCTGCCTAGCCTTTTCAGCTTCCCCTGCCTGGGGCACATCTTTTATTATGCAAAATAGCCATGCCCCCTCTCTGGGTGCTCCATTTAGGTCCAGAGGCAGTAAAAGATTTTCTAACCTCTGGATAATCTTTAACAAATCTTCACATACCCTCAACATACCCCCACATTTACAACATAGCTGTGGCCCAGGCTTCTGCACGGCTGGCCTCTTTTTAGTTAACTTTATAATCCATTGAATAACCCATGTGACTATCACTAACCCCATTAAGCATATGGGGTTTAATTGCCCTCTCCCCTGGGTTCTTGGCAGCTGCAACTGGATTTGAGAATCAGAGCCCAGCTGACCCGCCACAGAGGCAGTGAGCATAGCACTGCTTTCCCAAACCCACATCCCCAAAGCTGTGGTTCATTTATCTGGGTTAGACTATGCCAATTTTGTCACTAGAGTTCTCTTGGGGTCTCTTGTGCAATCAGCCAAACCATATAATATATTTTTAAGTGAATTTATTATGGTTTATGCCCTTCGGGAGGGAGGGGGTAAATGAGGGAACTTACAAAAAGACACTTTTGCACCACAGCTCAGAGCCTGCCAATCCAGACTGCTCCCTCGGCCTGCCCATAGTCTCCCTTAACTTTTACTCATGCATCTTGGGCCAGCAGTCTCACCCTGGGTCGGTAAGTAAACCCTTCTCGCAACCACGCAGGTGAGAAGCCGGGGCCATCTTTCTCTCCGCACCCACTACCATATGTTCCTGGCAACTCTCAGCTTCTGTCCCAAGATGGCACAGAAAAAAACCCTCCCTGGTAAATTCTCCACAGAAGGCTCTGCCTGTTGAAGGAAACAGGCAGTTTGGGAGACAAGAAACCAGAAAGATTTTAAGAGCTGGGGTCGGTCCATGAACATAGGGAAACAAAAGTTTTCAGGCCACTGGAAACTCACGTGGATTTGTTACAATAGTGGCATTGAGCCCAAGACCCATGCCAACATGGTCAAACAAGGACCCAGAGTGGAGCAAGGGTCATGGGCAGTGGGTTAGCCTTAGCCTGGGAACTGTTGGAGACTGATTACTGCTGGGTGAGTGAGCAGAGACCTTCCTTAAGATCTCTAGATGGGCTGAATAAACTCCAGTGGATAAACTTGCACAGAAGGGTATCTGTCTAAAATGCTTAACAGAATAAGACTTAACATGTATGGCAGAATGCATGAGGCCCAGGGTAGGGGGTTGGCATGGATGGGGGGAGAGTCTAAATTTGATTAAGAATTGTTATATGAAATGTAAAAAGCCTCAATAAAAAGCTTTTTTTTTGTCTTTTTAAGACAGGGTCTCCTTGTAGCCCCAGCTATCCAGGAACTCACTATGTAGACCAGGCTGGCCTCAAACTCATGAAGATCCACCTGCCTCTGCCTCCCAAGTGTTGTGATTAAAGGCGTGCACCAACACACCCAGCAATAAAAATATTTTTTAAAAAAAATAAAATTTTTTTAAAATGACAGTGTGAATCCAAGGTGCAGTAACTGCAAGCAATAGAGAAGTTGAAATCCCAAATATGTGATGTGGAGCCTGAGCTCCAGAAGGGCCACTCTATAGAATGTAAGGCAGAGGATGAGAAAATGTCCCACTTGCCACTGAGTGCTTGACCACAATTCAGCAGAAAATAACAGTAGAGCAGCCACTGGCTCAGAACAGTCAGGCCCAAGGGCAGAGGACCACTACAGAGCACATGTCTTTCAATCCTGACATGATGAGAGATGTGAGAGCTGAGAAAGTAGTACAGGCAGAATCCAGGAGAGCTAGTCCCTGTTTCGCTGCTGCTCTTCTGAAACAGTTGTGCAGATAGTGTCTTGTTAAGTTCAGAGTAGATGGAAAAGTTGGCTTCCATCACCACCCAGCCCTCTCTAAAGCAATGCTTGCAGCTCATGCAACTCCAGAATCAAGGAGAATGAGCTAGGGAACAGTTGGAGCTCCTCTATATGGACAATGTGAATTGCCAGAGATGGTAAGTAGATTTCTTTTTTGAATATTTTATGTATTGTTTTTTATGTGTTTGAGTGTATTGCCTGCATGTATGTGAGTGCATCGCTGTCATGTAATGACCATGGAGGTCAGAAAAGGGCGTCGGATCCCCTGGAATTACAGACAGTTGTCAGCCACCATGTGGGTGCTGGGAATTGAACCTGGGTCCTCTGCAAGAGCAGTCAGTGCTCTTAACTGCTGAATCTTTTCTCCTGCTCCAAGTAAGTGAAATTCTTACAGGAACTTGATGAAGATAGTCTGAGAGTTGGAAATGTTCCAGGAGCACAGTGTGTTTCACACATCCAGATGTGGGTAGACCTCATTCTTGCCAGAATCCATAAAATAGTTTGCCAGTCAGATGAGGTGCTGCTAGCCCTATGAAACTAATTGAAGCCCACTCAGCAGTACCAGAGGGTCCCTATGGAAAAGAGCATGAAGTCCAGGTCAACAAGAGTACAGGTAGTCTGTTCACCTATGTCAGGTGAACTCACCCTTTGGGGCTAAGGGCAAAACTGAGGTTCCTGATTAGGGAGAACCCCAGAAGACCAAAGGCATTATGTTGAGTTCATTTTTTGCAGCTCCTCCACCAATATGCAGAAATTATTGGCCCTTGTTGATAGTGGAGCTGACTGAACTTTAGTCCCTGGGAACTCCAATCTGTTACCTGAGCTGGCTGCATAGATAACTAAAAGAGCCATATAATCAAGGTCAAGCCAGTGACTGTGACTTTGGGTATTTACCAATTGATCCCCTGGCTGGCCATATACAGTGTGTATCTCTCCAGTAACTGAATATATCCACTAGGGGTGGACATCTTGTGAGGGCTGGCAATCCTCCACAAGACTGTTAAACCAGTGTTCCAAGGCCATCCTATCCACTGTTCATAAGTGCTAACAGCCCCCCCCCCGCCCCGCCCAGGGGGTGATCCAGCTATGTCAAGATCTGGGAGCCTGAAGAGATTACGCAGACTATTTTGCAGTTTGAACCAGCTGATATAATATGAGAAGTACATAGTCCCACAATCCTCCATGAGGCCAGTGTAGAACAGATGGAGAGGATTAGGCCAGATGGAACATGGAGCATAACTGAATAAGGTGACTGCACCCATGCATGCTGCAGTGCCGCCCATCATGGACCTCTGGGACCAGTTGATTCTGACTTTGGGTTGACACCACTAGGTAGTGGACATGGAAAATACCTTTTTTCTCCATTGACATTGCCCTGAAGAGTCATGAGCAATTTGTTTTCTCATGAGAAAGCTGACAATGGACATTTGTTGTTTTACCCCCAGGGCAATCTGCATAGCCCCACCATTTTTCATGGTCTGGTAGCTCAGAATTTGGTGTTGTGGAAATTGTCAAAAAGAGTCACACTGTTTCATTGCATTGATATACTAACCAATGATTCTCTTGCAGATTTGGAATCAGCTGCTGTGAGTCTGAGAGCTACCCTGGAATGGGCGATGAAAGACTCCAAAGTACAAGAACCTCATTTGTCTGTCAAATTCTTGGGAATTGTTTCGTTGGGTAAGACTAAAGCTATATCAGAGCCTATAATTGATAAGGTTCAGGCACATCTTCAACCAGTGGTGACAAGCAATTACAAGTTTGTGTGGGGCTATTGGGGTATTGAAGAGTATTAATCCCCCACCTGTCCCAGATATTATGTCCCTTTTATACCTTATATTAAAAAGAAATAGTAACACTAGATTGGATTGAGGCAGCTAAACAAGTGTTGATAGCTGCCTAGCTGCCTATTGGCCAAGCACAGATGCATAGGCTCATGAACCAGACTCAATCATTCTAACTGAATGTGACCATTAACATGACAGTTTTGGGTTTGGGCCTGTGGTCAAGTACAGGAGAAAGGTGACTGACCTTAGGATTTTGTGTGGGAAAGGGCTATGACCCACTACACCCTTATGAAGAAGCAGTTGGCAGCAGTATATGCAGCTTTTTAGGCTTTTGAGTATCACTGGGCAAAGTGGAGTCCTACTGGCATGGGTAAGGTCTTGGATATCCACTCCCAAAGTCAGGAGTCACCAGAACCCCTACTTTGGCTAAGCTGAGAGCCTACCTAGACCAGAGGGGAGCCCTAAGTAGCAGTTCTCAATAGCTGAGTTACAGGAAGTCCTAGGACCAGTAGAATATGCGACAATGCCAGAAATTGGTCTCCCAGAAACAGAGCCCATAGAACCAAATCCCTATTGAAAAGAGACTGCTCCATGCCCAGTACACTGATGGTTCCAGAAGGAGGCCACAAGCAGTGGCAATTCAACTGTGCACCAACATTATATGAATTGAGACAGGAGTTGGTCAAAGCAGCCAGTGGGCTGAATTAGGGGCTATATGGCTGATAGTCAAGAATGACCCTTCTCCCCTTTCATGTTTGCACCAATAATTTGGTTATGTACAGGGGGCTTAGTCTGTATATACTTACACAGCACCAGGAGGATTGGGAAGTGTCCTTTTGGTCCCTTGGGACTACCCCACGTAGAGGGACTTCTGATGTATATGAAAACAGATGCCTATGACAGTTTATCATGTGGCAGGCCATATACTACTCAATCATAAGGGAATATTTCTTTCTTCATGGTCTAGGTAGGCTCATGATTTACCAAAGTAGGTGTTTAGACCACCCCTGACTTTGGAAGTAGATAACCAAGACCTTACCCATTCCCCAGTGAGGTATACAGTGCTCATGAGGACTTTGCCTCACTGTGATAGACTCACAGGCCTTCAAAACTACATACATTTCTCTGAAGGAATTTGCAATCATCAGGGAATGATGAGGCTAATGCATTAACCTATGTTCACTGGATACAAAGGTTAGTGACAGAGGATATCACTGGAGAGCTGCACTGATGGCTTAGGCACACAAGAAGCAAGACTATAACATAGGTAAATGCCCAGTGGAGACCAGGTATCTCCTAGGAATAGATGTGAAATACCTGCCTGCAATACCTTCCTGGTATATGCCCAGGCATTCCCCAAGTGGTGACAACTGGCAATGATGCCCAATCAGATCATAGCAGATAAATGCCCCCTCAATAATGGCAAGTTAACAATGTATAGCCCCTTCTTCTGTCTGAAGATTGTGCTTATGCCCTTACCACCATTGATATAGCTACAGGTCTCCTATCTGCTTACCCTACTGCCCAGGCTGATCAGAAGGCAACAATATGGTCCTTAACAGACCTGTCTGATATATGGTTGGCCACATACTGTGGAAAGTGACCAAGGGTCACATTTTACTAGCACTCAAGTCCAAGCTTGGGCTATAGAGAAGATCACTGAATGGCAGTTGCAGGTGCCAAGGGTCACATTTTACTAGCACTCAAGTCCAAGCTTGGGCTATAGAGAAGATCACTGAATGGCAGTTGCAGGTGACGTACTGCCCCCAAGTTACAAGGATGATGGTCTGATAAAAGACAAGCTACATTTAGGAACAGATTTCTCACCCCTCAAAGGATGAAAGAGACATCTCAATAGAGTGATGTGTACTCTAAACCTCAGAAGAGTGACCTAGCCTCATTGGAGGTTCTGCTACTGAAATCACCAGCTTCCTTGAGAATGCCTCCAAGGAAGTGGATCCCTTCCTCTCACAGTTGAGGCGTCAGAGGCAGTTGTTGTTGCCTGAGCATACCGTGATAAAAGAAAAGGACACATACAGAAATGGGACTGTGAGATTGATTGCTCTGAGCACCATTGGTTAGGGCTTGTAATCCCTGGGGCAATGATGGAATAACATTTCCCTTAGCTTAAAGTGGACCCTCCTAACCTTAGGAGGTATGGCCTGTTTATTGGTCATATGTTGTTGTTCCCTATCTTGTTGTCATGGACTAAGGGTCCAAAGAGTGTCCCAATAAAGCATCTAATGTCTAAAAAAGGTGAAATGAAAGGAATAAAGGCCTTGAAGTTCAGATAAAGGTTTTAACAGCATGGCAACAGTGTGGATTTCCAGGATGACTTAGTTAAAATAGTTACTCCCAGTGGTCCAGGGAACCGTGAGTAAACAGTAAACATTGTCTTTATGCAACTCATTATATAACCTGTTTTGGAAGAATCTGCTTTTGTGTGATTTCCTATAAAATGTCCTTGAGACCAAGGGTGCAAGTTCTTTCCTGGAGAAAATGAAATATGTCACACTTGCCAGTGGTTCAGAACTTCTTTGTTCTCCCAGCTGTGTGGCTCTCCACCTCTGGCCCCCAACATGGCCCCCACAATAACCTATATCAGAGTCACTAGAAATGCTTGTTAAAACCATTTCTTCATACCAATTCCACTGCTTTGCAACCCCTGAATAATTTTTACATTTTTAAGCACACATCACAATTGTACAAACATATGAGAAATACAAGCTTAAATATACTAAATTCCATTCCTTTGTCTACAGAACATATAGCTAAAAATCCACAGAATTTTTTCAATATTATTCTTTAAAGTGTCTTTACAAAATTTGAAAGTTAAGGGAGATCTTAATATAGGATGAATAATAAAAACATTTTAGTGTACTAGAGGTGAGGAGTCTATTTCCTGAAGTAGATTATCTTTTTAAATTTTTATTAAATTTTTGTACATTTCATACTATACATATGGATCACATTTAGACCCACTCCCCTATCTGTACCACCCACCATAGCCCCCTCCACAGGATTTCATGCATTCTATCATATATCTTAAGCCCTATTGAGATAAATTTGTGTCCCCAGATATCCCTCAGAGTGATTCCATCCACTGGAGCATGATCAGCCTAGTGTCACCCTTTTAAAAAAGAACAATTCTCTGTCACCCAGCAGTAGTCAGTTGCCAATAGTTCCTCAGTTAAGGCTGGAGTTTCTTATTCATTTCTGCACTTCTATGCTGGATTTTTGTCTGGTTTAAGCTTGCATGGGTCCTGTGCATATTATCACCGTTGCTGTAAATTCATATGAGCAACTTCCCAGAAGCCTGGAAAACTCTGTTTCATATGGTCATCCACCACCCCAGCTCTTACAATCTTTCCACCCCCTTTTCCACAGTGGTCCCTGACCCCTGGATGGCAGAGGTTTAATATAGGAGTCCTATCCAAGGACATGTGTTCTACAGTCTTCTTCTCTGCATTTTGTCCAGTTGTGGTTTTCTGTGTTAATCACCCTCTGTTGCATGAGGAAGTTTCACTGATGAGAGCTGAGGGATGCATTAGTATTTTCTCCATCCCCTATTCTGCTGTGTTCTGTGAATCTTAGGTATAGAGTTTCCATTGCAGATGTGTCACTTAGGGATTAGCATCTCACAGACACTTTTGTCTTCATTTGACCTGTTGTGGAACTCTGTAATATTCTCCATCTGTTGAAAAAAGAAGCTTCTTTGATCAGTGGTAAGAGATATACTTCTATGTAAATATAAGGGTATTATTTAACATACAGTAAGAAATTACATTTGTCTAGGAATGTGACAGACATTGGTTTTTCTCTAGAATCTATGACCTCTCCAGCCATCTATATTTGACTATGTTAACAGTGTCATACATGAGCTCTCTCCCATTAAGTCTGATTAGATAGCTGTTAATTACCTTAAGATAAAAGTGCTGCTAAGGTACCAATACAGATGAATTACTGTGATGGCTTTTGTTGTGGTTATTAGGTTTCACAGATGGGTTGGACCATTGATTGGTTTTCTCCCTTAGCATCTTACATAGTATCCTCTTATGCTATGAGAGCTATTCCTGAAGTAGCATGTCTTAATTACTTTTATGTTCTTAGCTATTGTGTGATGGCTAATAGCCAACAATATATGAGATAAATATGTCACTGTGCAGAAATATGCCTTCCATGATCAGGAAGAATGCTTTCTACTCAAATACAATAATCCATTTTATGAAAAAATTTAATTGAAATATATTAAGCATAAATGAAGGTTTTTAAATTTCAGGTCTTTTATTGTAAATATAATCTAGCTAAAACTCAACATGAGCAAACATATAAACATGACTGTGAGATTTGTTTTTTGAAAGTTTGTATAATAAATTTGACAACCCAGTGTGTGAGTTGCACCTTAAATATTTTTATTGTCACATTTCAAAGTGCAAAGGAAACAAATGCCTTTTTCCTGGCTGCTAATCCATACATATAAAGCAAACAGAGTCCAGCTGTCTTCTTGCTGCCTCACCATAGACCATCTGGCTGGCATTTATCCTACATATAGAATTCTATATGCTGAATATAGAAATGTTCACATAAATACATATTTTTATCCTATGGAAATTGGACCTTCAGGAATATGAAACCAACCAGTCCCATTAAAAAACCAGGCGTGGTGGTGCATGCCTTTAATCCCATTACTGGAGAGTCAGAGGCAGGCAGATCCCTATGAGTTCAAGGCCAGCCTGTCTACATAGCAAGTTCCAGGCCAGCTAGGGCTACAGGGAGACCCTCTCTCAAAAAGACCAAAGAAAAAAAAAACCAATGTATACAAATCTAAATATATGGCATCCATTTCTTAAGTGATTTGTATCATTTTTTTCAGGGTCTCATCATTTACCTATTACTCTTATAAATTCTTATTTTTTACTGGACTCCGGCTTAGACATAGAAGAGTTTAGTGTATTCTGAAGCCTCCTTCTCATTTTCCTTAGTGTGTTGTTTCTTGAGAACAACATGTTAGCTTTTGTGTTGCAGGATACATGGAGTAAGAAGACAATGGATCTTGGGTGCTTTGATCCTGGGTTTCTTACCTTGTTTATGGGCTTTCAGACAACATACTGGCAGACATCATCTTTAGAGAGACTGAAAATTATGAAGATTCTGTTAGATTTTCTGGTCCCCAGCCACAGATGCCTGAGGCACAGTAGTATCTGTCGGTCTAGGAATACCCTTCTCTGTTTTTTTACAATAATTGAGAACACTCAGATTGGCATTCACAATGCATCCCCCAAACAGAATTGCACTTTCTCTAGTACCTCTTGGTCTAGAGAATGTCCCTTATTCAACTGCAGGCACAGTCTGCTATGGCTCAAGACACCCTGCTAAATGGAAAAAACCTTGCTATTGTCCCCACCACTGATTCAGGCCACATAACCCTTCCACTCTTCATGCAGAGCATCAGTAACAACTTCTGTGGCCATATGCTTCTCATCAGAAGCATCCAGTCCACTTCAATGACTTTCTGACAGCTGCTGACTGGGAAGGAGACATTAAGCTTCACCTTAATGCAGGTGACCCTGTAGGAGCCACCACCGAAGAGAAAAAAAAAGAGTGCATCTTCCTCTTGTTGAGATAGGGTTTCTCTTTGGCTTAGAATTTACCAACTAGGCTGGCTGACTGGCCAGCAAGTCTAGGGATCCACCTATCTCTGCCTCCACAGTGCTGGGATCTCAAGCATGTGCCACCATGCCCAGATGTTTTATAACGTACCAAATAAAGTAGTTGATGTAGAGTTTGAAGGACTTTAGCAACTGTGCTATCTCTCTAGCACCTACTTTTCACTTAAAAAAAAAAAAAAACCATTGGCAAGGCATCAGTATGGATGATATGTCATATTCAAAGCCTTTATAGATCTTGTCTTTCTCCTCATTCCACAGCTGCCTTCACCTTTTCCATATTGATGTTCATCTGCTTTTCTCTATCACTTGTGACTAGATGAAGAAACAGCTGTAAGTTCATAATCTGTCCATCACATGATGTGTCTTAAAATTTAGTCCTCCAAAAGAGATTTAGTCATAAAAACAGGGATTTCTTTTTATAGAGACCACCTTCACTTGGTACATTTGGTTCAACCAATTAAACTTACAAGATTAAATATCGGTTGGTTGGTTGGTTGGTTGGTTGGTTGTTTGGTTGGTTTGGTTGGTTGGTTAGTTGGTTGGTTGGTCTGTTTCTTTGTTCATTCCAGCTGGCCTGGAACTCACTAGGTAGACCAGGATGGCCTCTGTCTCACAGAGATTCACCTGCCTCTGCCTACCAGAGTGCTGGAAATAAAAATGTGCACCACCACACCCTAATAAGTGCTGTTTTAAATATAAACATTTTATTTTGTCAAATTTAAATTCTTGCACCTACAAAATTATCAAACTATTAGTTCCTAAAAGTGAGCAAAAATAGGACTTGAAAACTGAGGACATTCCCTACTCATGTAAATCATCTTTGGTAGGATGACTGTGAAGATTTTTATGTAAAAAGTAGAGTGAGTCAGAGCACTGACAGTAAAGAGAATTAGGAAATTTGAGTTCTGGTCTCACAACTCTCTACCCTGAAACAGAGGTGATTTAATTTGAAACAGAGAATCCCGTGTATAAAACAAAGATGTGGAACAAAAGCTCCTTCCTTGAATATTAATATTCTAAATTAAAGATGGTTATTTATACTTGGGATATCCAGACATAATATTTATTAAATTACTTGGGGAAATGCCTAGGACACAAAGTGCTCAAATTTTAGTTTGTGTCTGAGCTTTAATATTTATTACTTGTTAAGTATATCTTCATTGTGAAATAATCACCTTTAGAAGACTAAATGCTTCATCTTTTTATTAACTTCTTTCCTTTGACAATTGGAAGATTAAATATGTGTTCAATAATAGAAATTCATGACAAAATATACTACAAAAATCTGGCACTTTTATTGGAAGTGACTAGAAGAGGAAAGAAGAAATCTACACTCATAGTTTTGTCCTGACATTTAACTATCTCATCCATGAAGTCGGTGAAGAGTTGCTGTACTGCATGATGAATACACAGACAAAAATCACTTTTTCTCTAGGAAAACATTCACTTTTTTAAAGGGGTAGACTGCCAAAATGGCATCCTCAGTGCTCCTGCCACTATTTCCCTCAGGCAAACTGTCACTAGCTCTGCTGGTAATGCTTAGCTGGAGCTATTTTGAAAGCATACTTTTACTATACACATTCACAACACTAAATTAAAGCAGAATCCATGAAGTTTTTCATTAGTACAGGCCAGAGTTATACAAACTCAGCCATGATTTAGTATATCTAATTGTGAACCACTTACCTAGGTTACACCACCCTTCACTAAGGAATAGAATTACAAGTTATCACTTTCTATACTTTGCTTTACCCACAGATTTGGAAGCAAGACCCCCAACTCTTCAGGCATCCTGAAGACGAGAACTCCAGCTCCTCAGATATCCTGAGGAGAGGCTGTCTTCTCTTCTTTCTTTCTTCTTGCCTTCTTCCACAGCAGATATTAAGAAACTCAACAGTTCGTGTATTTAAAAATAAAAGAAAGGAATGGGAATCTCAAGGGAGAAGCAATCTTCACCTAATTCAGCATTTGATCTTCTAGCGTCAGTCATTGTTGCGACTTGTCCATTCTTTCCAGTGGAAATTCCTTCCAGCTTTCTGTTAAGCCCCAGGTCCAGAAGGTCCCATGAAGTCATGGAGAAAGCACTTTACAAATACCTGGACTTGAGTTACAAGCTAAACCCTATCATGAATTTACTGTGTGGCACTGGCTAAATTCATAGATTCTTGATCTTAACCAATTACATTTTATAATGGACAAATACATGGCAGGTATTCAATAAGAGGATTATCAATTAGGGAATTGAATTATTTCTTAACAGTATAAATTTTAGACTATAAAGATAGATATTTCAAAAATATTTATTTTTTCTTTCTCATTCAAAAATATTGTTTGAATCCTAGTCCCCATACAACCAGAGTAGCAGGAGACTCAACCTCATGTGGTTGATATTGATTTTTGCCCCTCTAGGATCACAACAAGGTCCTAGAATCATACGCAGTGCTAGAAAATAGGAGGGCAGATCTGGGCATTGTGGTGCACGCCTTCAATCTCAGCACTCAGGGTGGGGGCAGAAGCAGGCAGAACTCTAAGAGTTCAAGGCCAGTGTAGTCTGTATAGTGAGTTCCAGGCTAGTTAGTTGGGACAAAAGGGAGACTCTGTCTTAAAAAGACAAAGAAGAAGAAGAAGAAGAAGGAGGAGGAGGAGGAGGAGGAGGAGGAAGAAGATGAATAAAATAGGAGGGCAAAGGTCTTCAATCACCCTTGTGTAAAGATCTTCATACTCTCATTGGTGAAGCTTCTACCAGCTCAATGAACTATGAAGCTTTAAGCTTTCCTTCCCTGGGTTCAGGAAAGTAAGTAATCTGCTAAATTCAAGAACTGATGTTTGTATTTTTCTACTGTGTACAGCCAGACAACAGGCTGCTTTACAGCAAGGCCAGCAAACAGAGAGCATTGTCACAGTTGGCTGTCAGGTCCCCTGTGACTCAAGAGCCCAAGTCTGCAGACTCATACACTCCAGTCTGAATGCTGTGTGCCTTCTCTACATTAAATATGCTTTGTTCTTCCTGTTCCCTTCCAGAACACACCTTTTGCCAAACTCTCATGAACACAACCTAAGACGTAAATCTGTTTAAAGGCACAGTACTGTATTCTTAACTGTAGGAGCAGTGTTGTACAGATCTCTAGAACTCATGAGTCTTGCATAAACAAAACATTTATACTCACTAATATTAACTCTCTATTTTTGCATGCCCCATTCTCCTAGGGTTCACAATTCCACCATCCATTTTCTTCAATTTTATCCATTGGGGTTTTTTTTACACAACCAATATGAGTAAAATCATGCATTTCATAAGTTTCCTCTGAGTGATTGTTTGACATTTCACAATGCCTCACACTCATTCATTATAAGACTGAATGGCATTCCACTGTGTGTATCTATATCACATTTTATTATGTACTTATCAACCAATAAGTGCCTAGGGTTTGTATGTTGCCTGTTATAAATATTGTTGAAGTTAAGAATATCTCTTTTAGGGGCTAGAGAGATGGCTCAGCAGTTAAGAGCACTGGCTGCTCTTGCAGAAGACCTGGGTTCAAATCCCAGCACCCACAACAGCAGCTAACAACCATCAGTAACTCCAGTTCCATGAAATCTAACACCTTCTTCTGTGAGCACTGCACAATATTCAGATGATACATTCATATATAGAAAATAAACATAAATTTTTAAATTTTTGAAAAATTTTTTAAAAAGAAAATCTCTTTGAGATCTTGATTTTAATTAGTTCCTTTGGATATATGCTCAAAAGTAATATTGTTACATCATATTGCAGTTCTATTTTTTCATTTTTTAAGAAACCTCCTTGAAGAGACAGCCTACATAATAAGATGAAATGTTTATTAACTACTTGTCTGAGTTCATATCTGCAATACATGAAGAACTCAAAAAATAAACAGTATGAAATCAAATAACCCAATCAATTAGTGTTATAATTAAATGAACAGTCCTTTATCAAAAGATAGAACTCAAATGGCCAAGAAGCACCTAAAAATGTTCAATTTCACAAACCATCAGAGAAATGCCAATAAAAACTACAACAAAATTCCATCTTGACCTAGTCAAAATAACAGTGCTAAAGAAAACAAACAATAACAAATATTGGCCAAAAACAGATGTGCCCAAGGGCATCTTTATATACTATTAGTGATATTGTAAATATTCCTGCCACTATGGAAATCAGTGTGAGTTCTCAAAATCTGAAAATAAATATACCATATGACAAAGCTATATCACTCTTGGCTATTTATTCAAGGAACTCCATGCTAACACATTCTAGAGATACCTTCATACCAATATTTATTGCTGTAGCTTTCACAACAACTGAATAAGAGCCAATCTAGGTGTTTACCAGCAAAGGAATGGATAAAGAAAATGAGGTATGCATACACAGTCAAACTTTTTCAGCAATAAAGAACAATAAAATTGTGTTACTACATGAAAATGTTACAGGAAATAATAATATAAAGAAATCAAGCCAATTTCAGAAAAGCAAAATGTTTCTCTCATATGTGGATCCAAAATTTTACATAGATAAATAAAATCATGTATGTACATATGACATGAAAGTAGATGCAAAACTATGTGGAGGAACAAATGGTGACTACTGGGAAAAGGATGAGTGAGAAAAGAGAAGCTGTGCTGGATAGCTTTAGTGTCAACTTGACACACCTGGGTTGAGGGAGCCTCAATTGGGAAATTTTCTTCATTGGATTGGCCTGTGGCCATGTCCATGTGGCATATTCTTGAGTGTTGAGTGATGTGGGAGGGCCCAGCCCACTGTGGGTGGTGACATCCCTAGGCAGATGGGCCTGTGTTGCATAAGAAAGCAGGCTGAGCAGGGGACAAGGGAGCAAGCCAGTAAGCAGTGTTCCTCCATGGCCTGTGCTCCAGCTCCTGCCTCCAGGTTCCTGCCCTGAGTTCCTACCTTGGGCTCCCTGATGAACCACGACTTAGGAGATGTAAGATAAAATAAACCCTTTCCTCCCCAAGTTGGTAGTGGTCAGAGTATTTTGTCACAGCAATGGAGAAATAAACTAGGAAAGAAGGTAAAGGCTATAGAGGAGGAATATGCTCATCATACAATATATACTGGTATATACATGTGTGAAAATATCCTCATGCAGGGGGCTGGAGAGACAGCTCAATGGTAAGAGCACTGGCTGCTCTTACCGAGGTCCTGAGTTCATCCCTTGATGCGAGCCTGGTCCCACGTAGTCATCAGTTGCCAAAAATTCCTCAGCTAAAGTTGGGGCTTCTTAACCATTTCTTCACTTCTATGTTGGGTTTTTGTCTGGTTTGAATTTGCATGGGTCTTGTGCATGCTGTCACCAGCAAGTTCCCAGCCACCTGGAAAACCCTTGCTTATACCCTTGTTTCTCACAGTCTTTCTGCCCCCTCTTCTGCAATAGTTCCTGAGCCTTGGGTGGCAGAGGATTGATAGAGTAGGTATCCCACCCAGGGACAAACACTCTTCAGTCTCCTATTCTGTGCATTTTGGAAAGTTGTGGCTTTCTATGTTAATAGCCCTCAGTTGCATGAAAAGCTTTGCTGGAAAGTGTTGAGAGATACATTAATATTCTTTCTGCCCCCTCTTGCACTATTTTCCCTGAAACTTAGGTGTCGAGGTTGAATTGTAGATGTATCACAGGACTGGGATCTCACAGACACTCATTCTCTGCATTTGACCAGTTGTGGAACACTGCAATAATCCATTCGCATTGCCAAATGAATCTTTTTTGACTAGTGGTGAGAGGTACACTTGCCTGTAAATATAATGATACATATTTATAATACAGTAAGAAATTGTCAAAAGTACTTGAGAGCTCTTATCTAATACCTAAAAGATTTTAGGGTTACCTCTTCAGAAGGGGGAATGTTAGAATAGCAAAAATCCCCAAACATTTAACTGGTCAAAACTATAAAATCTCCAGTCTATCTGTTGGAATATCCACTTTTCCAGCTTCACTGGTCAATCATCTGGTCATAGGATCACCCCTAGGAAGGCGGGGCCACCTTAAGTTATGCTAAGTAGATGGGCAGAATACCTAGTGCGTTAATGAGATAGCAAAATTTTCCTGCCTGGAATCCCACCTCCTAGCGCAGAAATTTTGGACCAGCCATAGTCATGTAGTCTGTAAGTCTTCCCACTTTTCTGAATCTCCCTTTTCTTCTTCATGGCATTCTTTCTAAACATGCTTTCTTTAAGGCTTTCAGCTGCACCTAGCATCTTGCATTCATTTACCTTTTTTCTAAAGCTTCCTTCTCCCAGCCATGTGGTTGCCAGTCATCTATCTGCCTGACCTCCATGCAGACTCTAAATCTGTATAGCTTCATGGCTTTCTTTCCTCCTTCCCTCCATTCTCCTCCTCAAGGCAGCTGCCAAAATTACCAGCTCACCTGCCCTGAGGAATTTTCTTTAAAATTCTAATAAAATTGTAAAAGCTTCTGGTTGAGTCCATTCCTAAATTCTTTTATGAACGAGACTAAAAAATGTCTCCCCATTTCAGGTGTGGGGGGGTAAATAATGTAAAGCAGGGTAAGTACACTATACAAGGGAACTCATCAAAGAAGTTTCTTTTTGCAAAAGATGGAGGCTACTACAGAGCTGCATATCTGGTCAGACAGAGAGAACATACACCTGGGAGATGCCCAGTACTAGGTGACACTAGGTGTAGGTCAAAACTCTACAACCAAGGCTCATGGAACATACCAGAATAACAGGTAGAAAGAGAGCTATGCATCCCTCAACTCTCACCAGTGAGGTGTCCATGTACATCAGGATGTGATACACACAGGCCACAACTCACCAAGTTTTGGAGCATAAGAGACTGTAGAGTACAGGATGGGACTCCTATATGGATCCTCACCAACCACAGCTCAGGGACCATTATGGAAGAGGAGGCAGAAAAATTGTAAGAGCCAGGGCTGGTTCATGAACATAAGGAGGTGGAGGATTCCAGGTTCACTGAAGGATTACTCACAGCAGTGGTGGCAGCAAATGCGGGACCCATGTCAGCTCAATTAAGCAAAGGCCCAAAGGGGAGGTGAGAAATAGGTGGCAGACCAACACTAGATTGAGAACTATTTGAGACTGATTTCTGCTGGGTGAGGGAGAGAATGACCTGCATATGACCACTGGATGGGCTGACTAGACTACAGTGGATGCATTTACATTGAAGGACAGTAATTTAAAAAAAGTCAAGACAAATGTAATTATAAAGTTACAGTTTTAATACCAGTTCAAGAAAGGTAACAAGTGCCTATGGAGAAGTGCTAAAGAGGAAATGTTACAATTCTGAGAGAAAATGAGGACAGTGACAAACTAACAACTACACTGATACTTAGACATGCAGACTTCTAGCTAAAAGACTGATTGCATAAGGGATGTTAAGTATGTGTTTAGTATAAGTCTTGGCATATGTTTTACTCTCAGAGAGATTCCAATGCAAGTTCAAACAGCAGTGGTTGTAACTTAAAAATACACTAAAAACACATAATATATGTATGTGTGTGTATGTGTGTATGTGTGTATGTGTGTATATGTGTATGTG
>NW_008339910.1:643277-649348 GCF_000622305.1 Nannospalax galili | reverse complement strand
ACACACACACACACACACACACACACACACACACACGTACATCACAAACAATAATTTAAAAATACATATATGTGTATATATTGTAGTGAAGAAAATATGAATCAATTTTAAAATGCTACTGAGTTTGTGATGGTATATTGTGATGTAGAAGTAAATTTTTCAACAGCCTGGGCTTGAATTCCAGCTCCATCACTTTGTGTGTGGTTAGGAGTAAATTACAATCCTATTTATGCCTCAATAATCTCATATAAATAAGTACTATAATTCTAAAGCTGATTAAGCAGATTAGGGCTATTCGCATGCTACATGTATCTATTAACTAGTTGACAACATGTAAATGATACATTTTTTTCACTTTATATGCTTTCTTTGCTAATGGAGATTAAAAGAGCCTGTTCCAGTTTGATTTCTGTTACTGTGACAAAGCACTCTGACCAAAAGCAATTTAGGTAAGGACAGGATTTATTTGGTGTAAACTTTCAAGTCGCAGTGCATTATTGAGAGAATTCAGGGCAGGAACTCAAGCAGGACTTGAAAGAGAAAGCATAGAGGACCAGTGATTGTGGGCTTGCTTTTAGGCTCATGTTAGCTAGCTTTCTTATACAGCCCTGGACCACCTGCCTAGGGACAGTGTCACCCACAGTGGGCTGAGCTCTCCTCCATAAATTAATAAGACAATCCCCCACACACAGACTTGCCCACAGGCCAATCTGATTCATTGAAGCTTTTCTCCCAAATGACTCTAGGCTGTGTCAATTTGACAATTAATACTATCTAGAAAAATTCCACTACTGATAAATGAGTTTAGAACGTCTGTAAAATATTTTAAAATTTTTGTTGCTTTTAAAATGCTTGCAAATCATGGGTTTAGACAGAAAAAAAAAGTTATTTACATGCAGAAAAAAATTGAAAATTTGTTATTTATATATATACATATATGCAGTGTAGCATACAAATGTGTACGTAAAGATTGACATTTGTAATAAATCTTTTAATTGATCTTCTTTAGCTATACACAATAATTTTTAGACTGCCAATGTCATTAATCTATATTTCTTTATTGAAACTGAATTAAAATTACATGATTAAGGCAAACTTCATCAATATTTATCATTCATGAGTTTAATGTTTGAGCCTTTGCTTTTGCAATTTCAAAAATATTTTCCTTTTTGTCTTGAAAGGGGGTAAAGAAAATCACCTTTAATTTGTATTCAAATATTGAGTCTCCCCATTGAGCTTAAAATGACCTCCTATGAGGGGTTAAAGAGGAATAAGGTATGATCCTCAGGTATCTACCACACTCTTGCTTTAATTGCATTTTCTATCTGTCTCTCACCAGAAGAAAGAGGGAATATTAGGTTAAAACAAGCCTGACTTCATATGAGATTATAATGATGTGCATTTCCAGGAGAAAGAAAAGGAAATGGAGCTAAGCATTGATTGAACAGCAAAGGTGGCTAAAAAATCACCATTTTGAAGAAAGAATTACAGGAAACTTGAATAATACGATGAAGATATTACTCACTGAGTTCCTATCCTGAATATCAAATTGTCCTTGCTTTACAAAGTAACTTATTTTACCACAGGGACATGGTAAATGCTATTCTAGATCACCTAAAGTACAAAGTAGTAAATGAGTGTAATGACTAGTCATAAATATTCATGAAATCAGGTAATTACAAGCATAACCACTGCTTTTTGATTGTTTAGAACTGAACTGATTACCATATGAAAACCATTCCTTTTGAAAGAAAGTTCTTTCCATTTAAGCATTCATACTGGGTGCCACTCTTCCTTCAGAAGGTGCTGTAATCCCTCATTTAAAATGCAATGCCATCTTTGGGGAGGGCAAAAGGTAGAAATATCACTTTTCAAAGTAGTTTGCTATGGTCACAGACAGTGATCTAAAAAGAACAAAGGCTATTAAAAGCAAGGATGGAAGACCTTTAGAGACTGCCTGAGAGTGCCTGACTTAGGTTCCAGGGGTGAGCTTCTCAAAACCCACCATGCCCATCCCCCAGCTTCAGGGCCATCTACAATCCTTCTCATTGCCCCAGGGATAGACTAGCTAGTAGGGCTTTTGGAAACTGACTGAGAGTGCCTGACTCTGCCTCCAAGTGGTAGCTTTCCAAATCTTGCCATGTCCATCTGTAGTCCCTGCCACTGGTTCAGGGCTTAGGCTTCTCTAATGACTAGTAGGGATAAGCACATCCATCTCCTTATCTCCTCTACTTGGACTTTGGCACTATCCTTCTGAGGTGTCTGAAGGGCTCCTAACTTATATAAGGCTGTTTTGCCCTCCTGGAGAGACACTGAGTAGCCTGACAGGATCCATCTGACCCCTCCAATATAAAATCAAAAGACAGAACCTGAAGCCTAGAACAGCCAGATTTTCATACCCAATCAGAAAGCAACCAAGGTACATCAACAATACAAATGGAATCAGATTTCAACTTAAGAAATGGAATCAGATTTCAACTTAACAAAGGAAAGCTTGAGTTTCATATCAGAATCACAAGCAACAAAAGAAATTCACATGCCAAAAAACACAATGAAAAATAATAATATGCAAAACCAAAGTAATATATTTCCACCAAACACCACCAATCCTATAGAAGAGTTCTGCAATGAAAACCCACTAGAGATAACCCAGTACACAGAATTTAAAGGAACAATCATCAACATGATCAAATAATCCAATGAATTTAAAGAACACACAAACAGGGGGCTGGAGAGATGGCTCAGCAGTTAAGAACACTGGGTGCTCTTGCAGAAGACCCAGGTTCAAATCCCAGCACTCACATGGCAGCTAATAAGTGTCTGTAACTCCAGTCCCAGGGGATCCAACAGCCTCTTCTGACCTCTGCAGGCATTGCACGACATGGCTGCACTTACCTACATGCAGGCAATACACACATACGCATAAAATAAGAAAAAAAATTAAAAAAGAACACACAAACAACTAAAGAAACTAAAAGAAGATAGGGATAAACTTCTACACTGAATTCACAGAGACAGAAATATTGAAAAAAAGCACAGGCTGACACAAAGAAGGAAGTGAAAATTTCAGTAGGCCAATTTGAAACGACAGAAGAAAGCCTTGCCAAAAGAATGAATGAAATGCAAAGACTGGACAACAAAGTTGAAAAAGTAAACCACTCAAGCAAAAAACATGAAATTGAAAAAAACAAAAACAGGAATGGAATAGGCAGGAAATCTGGGACATGATGAAAAGAGCAAATTTATATATCATAGGCATAGAGGAAGGAGGAGAATCTCAGGTAAATGGTACTGGCCAGACCTTTAAGAGGATTATAGAAAAAAATTCCTCCAAATTAAAGAAAGATAAATCCTTAGAAGTAAAAGAAGCACATAGAATACCAAAAAGGCAGGACTAGAAGAAAAAAAAAAAAACAGTCCCCAAAGCATAGCATAGTAAAAACACTAAATGTACAGAACAGAGATAATACTAAAAGCTGCAAGAGAAAAACAGTAAGGCACATATAAAGGAAAACCCATAAGAATTACAACTGATTTCAATGCAAACTATGAAAGCCAGAAGAGTCCAGACCAAAGTTTTCCCAACTCTAAATGACTATAAAAGCCATGCCAGAATACTTTACCCAACTAAACTACCCATTATAGTTGAAGGGGAAAGAAAAATCTTCCATGACATGAACAGGTTAAAAGAAATCATGTCCACCAAAACAACCCATCAAAGAATGCTCTAAGCAAAACAAAGGACTGAACAATGGAATGACTATAACTAAGAGGCATAAGAAAGAAACTAAAAGATCGTATAAAGAAAACACAAAATTAGACCAAGAATGTAAACAGAAATTAAAATGATAGTAACCAATACATATCTTTTAATAATAACTTTAAATAAAAATGGCCTGAACTCCCCAATAAAAAGATACAGGCTAGTTGAATGGATTAAGAAACAAAACTCAGCCTTTTATTGTCTGCAAGAAACTCATCCACCTTCAAGAATAGGCAGTACCTTAAGCTGAAAGGATGGAAATAATATTCCTCACAAATGGCCCTAAGAAACAAGCAAAGTTACAATGCTAATATATGACAAAATAGACTTTAAACTAGAACTAATCAGAAGAGATAAAGAGGGTCACTCCCTTTTGATCAAAGGAACAATTGATTAAGAAGATACTACAATAATGAACATATGTGTACCAAACTCTGGTACACTCAATTTCATAAAAACAGTACTACAGTACTTTAAACGACACAGATTAACTCCAATTCAGTAATAGTAGAAGACTTCAGTACACCACTGTCTCCAACAGACAGATCAAGCAGACAAGGACTAAACAGAGAGACAGCTGAATTAAATTATACCATACATCAAATGGACCTAACAGACATCTACCAAATACTCCACCCAAGCACCAAACAATACACTTTCTATTCATCAGCCCATAGAAGTTTCTTTAAAACTGACCATGTACTGGGGCATAAAATCTCAACAAATCCAAAAAATTGAAATAATTCCATGCATTAGATCAGACCACAAGGCAATAAAGCTTAAAACAAACACCAAAATAAGCTCTAGTAACTACATGAACTGATGGAGAGTAAACAACACGCTCCTGAATGATGAATGAGTCAAAGAAAGATATAAAAGCATTCTTGTAACTAAATGAAAAGGACAATACAACACAACAAACCCTCTGGGATGGGGAGGGGGGTGCCGGGGACTTGAACCTGTGAACCCCAGTGAGGTGAGGATTGGGGATGAGTAAGCATGCCATTCGCCAGCCCATGCCGCCCCCATTACCTGGGGACACTCAGACGCAATGGGGAGCCTAGCCAAGCTGGGACTCATTTATTGCAAGTGTTCCAAAGCTTATAAAGGCACCTGGAACTCCCCCCTCCCCCCTGAGGGTGTATCTTAAGGATGGTCACACGCTGATCATGCATTCCTCAGCAGTGTGGAAGTATTCTTCAGACTTTCAAAGCAAGCCAGGCCATGCCCCCAGTAACTTCCTTTCGGACCTATGAGAGGTGGGGCTTTTAGGTCCCCAAATATCCCCCTTTTTATTTTTATTTTAAGGTGGACTGACTTTATTTCACGGGTTACCCACTTCATAGGCGGCTCCCTGAGGAGAAATGGCTATCTCCTTCCTCTAATCTTATGCATTTTGCCTGTCTTAGGTTGTGTCACCTCTTATCAAGCCTTGCCCATCATTGGATCATGCACCTGGCCATGTTCATGTCCTGTCTTAGGAGTACTTGTCATGGGACATCTTATCTGCCTTTGGCTAAAAATGCGTCATGATTAAGGGCAGCCGCATGGTTAATGCCAGCCCGTGACAGTCTTACTCTGCCTAACTCGGTTAGTCAAACATGGGCAACTGGAGGGGGTCCTAGGGAAGCCCGTAATCATGAGGAGGTGGGCCATGGCAGTTCCAAGGGTCCTCTGTTGCTGAATTATCTGGTAAAAACACTTAAAGATAAGCATTATCAAGAGAAACAAAGCAAGTCATGATGTAGTACAAGTTGAAATACTTCTGAGACCATGTGCCTTTTAGTCAATCAGCCAGTTGTAGAGGCTGACTGGCAATGAAGCCAAGGAACTGAGTCCTTTACCTCAGATGGATACAAATAAAGAGGAATTTTTTTCTCATGAACTATTGTCCATGGACCGTCATGCTAGTCAGTCGGATCCTGGCCTACCCACTTAAGGTTTTTTCCAGGCACCCATATGGGGTTTGAATCTCCTGTAGGGTAGACACACCCAAAGCCTTGACCCATGGTTAGCAATGGATCTGGTCCTTTCCATTGCCTGGTGATGGGATCTTTCTGTCTAACCCATACCTCAGGTCTCTGCTCCTGTCATCCCCAATGCTCCTGAAACCGGGATTCCAATTGATTGTTTTGAAAATTAAGAACATTAATAGTGAATAAGGCCATACCCAACTGTTGGTGGGGTCTTGTTCCCCCTTTTTTGTTTTTGTAATTGAATTTTTAGGTTTTGATGGTTGTGTTCTATAATGGCTTGACCTTGGGGATTGTAGGGAATTACTGTATTGTGTTGAATTCCCCAAAGTGAG
>NW_008339910.1:629484-641507 GCF_000622305.1 Nannospalax galili | reverse complement strand
TATAATTCCTGCAATTGGTGGAGATTTGGTGCCCCCCAAATTATATCATCCATGTAGGCATATACAGTAGCATGTGGCAAAGACTCTGTTGGGCTCAAGAGAGCCCTTATGAAGCTCTGACAGAAAGCTGGGCTATTGGCCATGACTTGGGGCAAGACTGTCCATTCGTACCTTTCATAAGGCATGCTAAAGTTGATGGAAGGCAAAGAGAAGGCAAACTTCTCGCAATCTTGGGGTTGTAGGGGGATAGAGAAAAAACAATATTTAATGTCTATAACTATAAGAAATAAATCTGAGGAAATAGCAGGGATCCAAGGTAGCCCCCTTAAGGGTGTACCCACCAGGGTCATTCTAGCATTGACTTTACGCAAATCTTGCAACATTCTCCATTTGTCAGAGGCTTTCTTAATAACAAATACAGGTGTGTTCCATGGACTTACAGAAGGCCAGATGTGGCCCAACCATAATTGTTCCTGCACAATTTCCTTTAAAGCCTGTATCTTTGTCTCAGGTAATGGCCACTTCTCCACCCATACTGCCCCCCCAGGGGACCACTGGATAGCCAGAACCTGAGGGGCAGTGGCCCTTAGAATTGTGGGTGAACCCAATGCTCTTTCTTTGGGTCCCCTCTTTAATTGATATGGCGAGACAATCCTTGAGTTGCTGACTCAGGAAGCCTATCAGACTCTTCAAGATCCAAAAGGTCATCATAAAAGGCCCTGCTATCAGTGGTTATGCAGTCCTGTGCATCCCCCAAAATATCTTGTCCTATGAGGTTGGCAGATAGCCCTGCCACCACCAGGGGTCGCACCTCCCCTTTAGCTCCATCTGCATCCTGCCAGGTAAACCATTCTCGAGTCTCTTCTGATGGGGTGTAACCTCCCACACCTAGGATTTGGGGCCCAGAAACTAGGTGCCATCATGATGGGACCTCCTCCTTTCTAAGAATGGTTCTATCATCCCCCGTGTCCACTAGGCAGCAAAACTTCCTGCCACCTATTTCAAGATCCATCTTGGGCCTTACACCAGGGATAATAGGTTTTTCTCCTCTCCCAATCCCTCCCCAAGGGCATTGTAGATGTATCCGATCATGGGGAAGTCCTCCTTTAGTCAACGGGGCTGGAGGCTGCCCCCCACTTATTTTAAAGTCTTTCCTTCAACATCAAATCTGGATTTACATTCCTTTTGCCAATGGAGCCCTTTGTGACACTAGGGACAGGGCATAGATGGGGGTCTTTTTGATACCCCACCTCCATGCTTAGGCCAGTTCTCTCGCTGAGGGCAATTTCTTTTAATATGGCCAGTCTGGCCACAGCCAAAACACGGACCTTTTATCCCTCTAGGCTCTATTGTTACCTAGATTAAATGAATTAAATGCCTGGGTTAAGGCATGGGTCAGAGCCTCTGTTTGTATTTGTAAGACAGCAGCCATGGCTTTGGTTTGGGGCATGGGTCAGAGCCTCTCTTTGCATCTGTAAGACAGCAGCCATGGCTTTTGTTTGCCCCCTTTGGGTTCCACCTCCTTGGAGGTCTCAGCATCCATTCCATCCCATACCAGGAGTTTAGTGAATTGCTCCCTCAATAGGTCTGGGGGTAATTTTTGTTTTAAGCTCTTCTCCACTCTGTCTATAAACTTGTAGAGGGGTAAACCAGGCTTTTGATTAATTCCTGCAAGGGGGGATTCTGTAGGCCCCTCGTCCAATTTCCTCCACACATTTAATCTTATGACCCTGACCTGCCTTCTCCACTCTGTCTATAAACTCGTAGAGGGGTTCACCAGGATTTTGATTAGTTCCTGCAAGGGGGGATTCAGTAGGACCCTCATCCAATTTTCTCCAAGCATTTAATCCCATGACCCTGACCTGTTCTGTATATGGGGCTGGAATGCCCAACTATTGCTCCCCTGTGGCATAACAGTCACTTGAACCAGTCAACACCCCAAAAGTAATGGGGACCGGTGTATTGACACTTGCATTCCTCTCAGCATTCCTCCTTAAAGAGGGCACACCATTTAATATATATAGGGCTAGGAAGGACTGTTGGCGAGGTCCAGCCAATCCTTTGTAGTACACTGCTGATGAGGCAAGCCTTGGAGGAGAATATCTACCCAGGTTGATTCCAGACCATCCTCAGCCACCGCCTTTTTTAATTCTTTCAAATCCTTCACCTCCCAGGGATACCAGGGGTCAGGGCGTGCGTCTCCTGGGTTTACATTAATAGGATACGCTTCTACCCATGGCCTCATAGAAGCCTCCTGAGCGGGGCCAGAATCCTGGAAATAAGGATGGTTTTCATGGGTTTCAGGAAGCCCTGAAGCTGGCCAGGGCATACCCAAGGTGCTGCTTGGTACTTTGGCTGCTTTTGGATTCACTTCTGTTGCATTTCTGCCTTCTTCCTCAAATCCTTCCCATGATTCCCATGCTGGGGTTTCTGAAGGCTTGTCAGGAGGTGGCGCTAAGGGCTTAGGGCTCTTGGGCTGAAAGCACGCCTTTAAGGCCAAAATAATAGGGTAGAACTCCAGCAGTGGATCAACCCCTAATTGAATCTCCCTTTGTCGAGCTAGATGTTCCACATTGAATCATGTCCCATAGAAGCCTGTGCTAAAATACATAGTGTATCAACCAGACAGTCCTAGAAACCAACGATGCTCAATCACCATGTTCTTAACCTAGAATACAAAAATAAATAGACATACACACTTCTGTGAAATCACTCTCTACATTAAAAAACAAATCTACTAAGTATAATAAGGGTATGAGGACCAGGGGTGTGCTGGAGGTCAGAATACATTACTGCAAATAGTATTACATTTTTGACCCTTAATCCCTGTGTCCTCCTTCTCCTGGCCTCCATGCCTCTTTCCTTGATCTTCAGTGGGTTTTTTTTCCTTCTTTCACTCAAAACCACCAGGACTCCAGCCCAAGCCCCCAAAATGCATGTGGACTCATCATGTCTCCTTTCTTTGTATTCTTCATCTAAGACAGATGATACCAAAATAAACTTAGATATTCTGCCTTGATTGCTTGACCCTCTTACCGCTAATGTCAATGAATTTGCCTACCAAACTAATTCTGCTTATCTTACTGTCTATTGCCTCTCAACTGTCAATGCCACTTAGGTGAGCAAAGTTTCATTATCTAGTAATGACTCATTTTATATTCCCAACAAAGGAATGTCTCTGTGCTATCCATTTTTCTTGTGTCTGCAATATCAGTCTATGTAAAAGGCAAATAATTATATTGCTTGTTGTGATGCTTTTACAATTGTGCTGCATGACTGTATAAAAGCTTGCATATTTTAAATATGTGCAAGTTTGCTGCATATCAAATGTACTTCATTAAATCTGTGACCAAATATTAATTCCTTGGGGGCTGGAGAGATGGCTCAGCAGGTGAAGACAGTTACCACCAACTCTGATTACCTAACTTCAAACCCTGGAACCCTTATGGTAGAAGAGAATCAACCCCTTCTAGTCATCCTCTGACACCCACATGAGTGGCCCTGGCATGTCCATGTACTTACACACACACAATAAACAAATAAATGTAGAAAGTCATTCCATGGCACACAAACTCCTACATGATTA
Source organism: Nannospalax galili (assembly GCF_000622305.1). Classification (NCBI taxonomy): domain Eukaryota; kingdom Metazoa; phylum Chordata; class Mammalia; order Rodentia; family Spalacidae; genus Nannospalax; species Nannospalax galili. Next base: position 637,921 of record NW_008339910.1, on the reverse strand, counting down.
GATACTACTTACCTTCCCTTACCTCATCTCATGCCAGTATCCTATGTTAAATGAACCAGCAGCACATAACTGCTTCTGATTCCTCAAGTAGGATGTTACCCATGCCCCTAAAACATTTTGTAAATGCTGCTGCTACTGCTGCTTCTGCAACTCCTCCTTCCCCTCCTCTTTTCCTCCTCCTCCTCCTTTCTCTCCTCTATTCATCTACTTAGCAGTACCTAACTGTACCAAGATGTTTTCAGTAAGATGTTGCCTGAACCAAGTCCTGACATTGAGAATGAACTCCTACTAAAAAATCCTTGTACAGTTAGGTGCTATTCTTATCCCAAAATTCATCTTCCCACAGTTTTATCAAAATATTACACATTGATTTTTCTTCCTCTCCCCATTAAACCAGTTCATTGGAGAGGGTGTGCATTAAACAGCCTTAAATCCTTCATTCCTACTCTGTGCCTGGCACATACCATGCATATATTACTTGCTTCAAAAATCTGTTATGTTGAAAATTGGTTTGTAGCTAAGGATGTGGCTCAGTAGTAGAGTGTTTGCCTAGAACACACACAGCCCTGGGTTTGACCATAAGCACGACACAAAAAAAAATGGTTTATGGACTTAATTTATCACAAATAAAAGTGAAAACTGATCCTGCAAATGAAGTAAGTATATATAGTCTCTAAGAGGGATACAAACAAGGGGCCATAAGGAAAAAAGAGCCAGTGATGATTGTAGAAACATTCCACAAATGATCCAACAGATTCAGAAAAGACTGAGCCCCATCCTACCTTTAGACACAAACGACTACAAGGTAGTGATATTAACATATAGGTATTTACTCATGCTCAGGCTTCTAAAGTGTGACTTGATTCAGCTTTGCCTCTAAGAATGCTATAGAATGAATGGAGGAGTCTTGTTCATATAGGTAGGACTAAAGGAAAACAATGCTCCCATGAGTGTCAATGTGGTTTCTTCCAAATATGCAACAAAACAAGTACCAAAATTTTCCCCTAAAATGCCTTCAAATGTTCTCTTCCAAAATCCAGCAGTAAAATAAGCTGAATTCTAGTAATTAATTGATTAATTATTAAAAGGAATGAAATGGTATTCAGGCAAAGCAGGGTGCTTTTTGTACTATTTCCCACACAAACAATAAAACACAAATTGAGGTAACAATTTTGGCTTCTACAAAAAATACATTTTTGAAGAGTTTCAAGTGATGGGCAGTAGCAGAAGGAAATTACCTGAAATACACTCAATGAGAAAGGCTACTATACTCAGTAGTTTATAACTTTGAACCTGCACTCCTTGCCTTCCCAGGCAGAGTTTTCATTTCAGCTTGCTGAACATTTTTCTCTAAGACATGTATCAAGACTGGAAGATAAAGTGGACCAATTAGACCACTCAAGCAAAGATTATGAAAAATTTAAGAAATCACAAGAATGGAATATGCAGGAATTGAGTGACACCATAAAAAGACCAAACTTATGAATCATAGGTATACAAGAAGGAGAAGAATACCAAGATAATGGCATGGACCAGATCTTCAACAGAATCATGGAATAAAATTTCCCAAAATTAAAGAAAGACATGCCCATACAAATACAAGAACCATATAGAGCACTGTGACCCATCCCTATCATATAAACCATCTCCTACCATTTTGTAAGGGTTTCCAGAAACATAGGATTTATGTCTGGGTTTAGACTTTCAAACACAGCCAAATTGGGGGGGGCACCCATTTGTCTGTAAGTAAACCCACACCCCAAGCTCAGTTAGCAAGTCCAATAAACTCATTAAAAATTCTTCAAACCAGGGTTTGGAGAATTATTTTTCCTCAGGCTGTCTCAAGGACCTTGGAAGGAGGGATTTGGATACCATGTGCACCTCCCAGAAGTGAATTTGACTTACAACTGGCATAGCCTGGCAGGATACAACAAAGCTGAGAATGAGTTTTGGGAGAGTGTTGATGATGTCCCTGATATGGGGAAAGAGACCAACAACCGAAGTAAAGTGGGATGATGGGAGAGTGTGGGCTGAGGAAATGTTAACCTGGCAGGCCATTCCCATAGGCTTGGTGGGGGTGGCTGCAGTGGCATGGTTAATGCAGTGGATAGTGAGATATGTAACTAGGGTGAGGCTTTCTAAACAGTCGAGGGTGATGGGAGAGATCCCCGAGTGGCAGGCATCTTGTAGACAGTATGGGGTGGCACACCTACTTGACCAGTGGGGGCCACCATGTGAGTATGGAGAGGCTCTGAAAACAGCAGAAGGTCTGGAACAGATTCTACAATCTCTGGGAGTAGCACACCAGGGACAGAAATGCCAAAAGGCAATGGCAGAGGTTACTTGGCCACTGCTATTGATAACAAGAAAGTTGTTCCAGGCAGAGGCCTTAGACAGAAGGGAAACTGAAGGTGTTAGAAAGGAATTAGAATGGGAGAGGGATATGAGGTTGGCCTCTTTGATACTGGCCTCTGACCTTGCCAGTAAATTAGATAAGAGAGAAAAGGAGATGGAGGTGTTGGCATGCTGTTTTTTACATCTAGGAGGTCAAAGGGGAAGAAAAGCCCAGATCAGAATGATAATAAAAAGCCCATCCTGGGATCCTAAAACCTGGAACCCCTGGGAAGAGTCAGGCAGTGAGGAAGAAGGAAGTGACTTATAGATAGTGGGAGATGCTCCTCAGGTCCAACCTCTAATTCAAAGAAAGGGAAAATCCATGGTCCAATATGCAGCTGGAGGTCTTAACAATAGCCCAGTGCAGGAGACCATGATAATCAGAGAGTACTCAGCACCAGAACTGTTAGAACTGGGAAAGGCATTTAAACAAGCTACGAAGGAGCCTGTGGCCACCTGGCTTGTGAGGCTATGGGATATGGGGGCAAATGGAATCATTTTAGGTTCTACAGTGTTGGGGTCCTCTGTTATGCAAAGTAGAAGTCTCTTCACGTCTGGATAGCTCACGAGCTCGAAAACCATGTGCTGCAGATTCCTTTCATAGCAGAGTGCCTTCCTGGCACCCTCCCCACAAATACATGCCCTCCGGCACAGGAGCTACCAGGTTTTTAATCAGGCATTGTCTGATAGCCTGATAGAAGCCCACCGCCCTATGTAAATGAGGCATCCTAAAAGTACCTATCAGCTAAGGCTTCTTCTGCTGTCTCTACATTATAAATAGTTCTAGTTTTACCCCAATAAAGCTGGAGCTGGAGCTGAATCACTGAGATCTGAGCTGAGTCACTTGTCTTGAGCTGTAACACTAAATCCTGTGATCCAGTCTCCCCGGGGGGCACTATTCCTCCGTCACTGACTCACAGACACCCTGGCTTTCGCCGTCCCTCATACGCTTCCCGTGTGGTCCAAGTGGCCAGTGGATCTCACATCCTGAGGAAGGTATACGGGTAAAATAGGGACGGGATCAACTGAGTAGACCTCAGTAGCGGAGGAACTTTCACTGCCCAGGAGTGTGCGCTGGGACCCTGAGAGCCCAGCGCGTGCTCGCCTATACTACAGAAGCAGAGAAGTTAAGCAACATAACCACTCATCCCTCTTTGAGACAAAGACTTCACAATTTAAGACAACTTGAGGGAAACCAGTCCATGATGGATTGGCTCATATGAGCCATTCGGGATATGTGGGTATCTCCAGCTGAGATTCCCATGAATATTAGAGATTGGAAAACCATTGAGGAAGGACAGGCTCTATTGAGGGAACTGGGTATGAGGGAAGCTGTCTTTGATGCCCAGTTCACAGGCCAGACAGGACTGTGTTTACAGGAGACTTAAGGAAGAAACTGATTCAGCAAGGTCCATGAGACTGGTATGGAGCTTTGGTGGCAGTGCTAAGCCCCATCGTCGGGTGTGACCTGTATGAGGTTGGCAAGGCTCTGGCAGACTTAAATGATTTAGACCAACATGTAAACAGAGTTCAAAAGGGGCTGAAGAGAGTAAATACAAGGAGAAAGAGCCAGAACTCAGCAAAGGGGCCCCTCTGTGTCTCCCAAGCAGGAGTTGCTAGGGACAGGATAGATGGGCATCCAAATGCTGTATTAGTGAGTCTGTGGAGGGCTTTAAGACCTGGCCATCAATTCACCACAGAAGCAAGAGAAATGGGGGACCAGGAGGTGCAGGTGACCCCAACTTCACCCCCCTGCTCCAGAGGAAGGCAGCCTCATGGGATGGGGAGTCATGAGATGGAACCCTCCCCCCAAACACTGCCTTGAAAGGGTGGCCAAGGTTACCCACAGGTGAGGGCCATAATGGGTGACTGGAGGCCACATGTCGAACTGAGGATTTATTGGTCCCCCACTAATATACAAAACACATGGGCCCTAGTGGATTCTGGGGCAAAGTGTACAGTAATTCATGGCAATCCCCACAAATATCAGGGCCAGTGGATAGCCAGTGGATGGGTATTGGGATAAAACCATACAAGTAAAATGGAGTAGACTCATTCTGGAGTGGGCAATTATCCCCCCCCAAGAGTACAAGGTGTGCATCTCTCCCCTTCAAGAGAACATTTTAGGGGTGGATGCCCTGCTGGGTCACACCCTATATACTACTGTGGGAGAGTTTCGACTGAGAGTGAACAGTAAAGGCAATTGCTCAGGGGTGGGCAAGATGGGAGCTGGTCAGATTTCCCACACACACACACGGAGGGTGGTGAATATCAAACATTACCGGCTGCCTGGGAGTCAAGATGTAATTACTGAAACCATCCAGGAGCTTGAGAGAGAAGTTATCTGCCCAGCCCAAAGCCCTTTCAATAGCCCCGTATGGCCCATCAGGAAGCCAGATGGCTCCTGGAGAATGACTGTAGATTACCGGGAGTTAAATAAGATGGTGCCCCCCATTCATGCAGCAGTGCCCAACATTGCACTGCTAACTGATCAGCTGGTACAGGAAATGGGGTCCTTCCATGCTGCAGTGGACCTTGCTAATGCTTTCTTTAGTATCCCCCTAGCAGCTGAATCCCAAGATCAATTTGCATTCACATGGAAGGGATGACAATGGACTTGCAGAGTACTTCCCCAAGGTTACCTCCACAGCCTCATGGTTTGTCAAGGGATGGTGACCGGGACCTGGCCCCGTTACCCTGCCCTCCTTCTGTAAGGAGGTTCTACTACATAGATGACATAATGCTAACTTCTGAGTGCCCTTACACATTTGGAAGCTCATTTGGGGAACATGCAAGTGCACCTGAAGGAGCACAACCCACAAAAAATCAACCCACAGAAAATCAGCCCAAAGGAAATCAACCCACAGAAGGTACAAGGGCCCAGTATGGTGGTAAAATTCTTAGGAGTTTTATGGTCAGGCAGAACTCACATGATACCCACTGTGGCAGTTGAGAAAATCTTACAACCACCCATACCAATAAATGCTAAGCAGTTACAGGTATTTTTGGGACTTCTTGCATATTGGCAAATTTTTATACCTCACCTTGCTCAGGTTACCCGCCCCCTGTATAATCTAATAAACAGAGGTGCTACATGGGACTGGGATGTAAAGGCCCAAGAGGCTTTTGAGCAGGCCAAGATATTGGTTGGGCAAGCTAAGAAGCTGTGTGCCCCAATACCTCGGTGTCCCTTCCTCTTGGAAGTCACCAGGAGCCCTGAAGGTTATGGGTGGGGCTTATGGCAACAACAACCTGAACAAACAGTCCCAATTGGGTTCTGGTCCCAATCGTGGAAAGGGGCAGAGTCCCAGTACACAGCACTAAAACAGCAACTGCTGGCTGTGTACAAAGCATTACAACAGGTGGAATCCATTATAGGCCACACCCCCATTATTGCAAAAACCACATGTCTCATAAAAGGATGAGTGGAGGGCCTGTTAGCCAAGCCCTTGTCAGGGGTGGCCCAAAACCAAATGCTGCAAAGATGGCATGAATGTTTGCAACAGGGAGGGGTGGTGTCAGGAAGCCCGATTACTAATGCCATGCAAGCAGTACTCGGACTGGTGTCATTTCAAGGAACAGAGCCTCTCCCTTCACCTCCTATAATTGACCCTCCAGCAAGACCTGACTGAGTGCTAGAAGGGACTCCCCCAATTCCAGCTAATGCCTGGTATACTGATGACACTGGCAGGGGTGCCAGACAAGAATGGGTAGTAGTAGCAATACAGATGAACACTGACACTATGTGGTTAGAGAGGGGAGAAAGAGAAAGCAGTCAATGGGCTGAATTGAGGGCTGTATGGATAGTAATAATGAGGGAGCCTTAACCACTTACAATTTGTACTGACAGTTGGTCTGTGTTCAAGGGTTTAACCTTATGGATGGCTCAGTGGGAGAAAGAAAACTGGCAGTTGATGGGACGGCCCCTATGGGAACGACAAATGTGGAAGGACATATATAATAAAATGCAGGAGGAGCTAGTGCCTCTGGTAGTTTACCATGTGGCTGCTCACTGCCTGGTGAGTCCCCCTGGGAATCAGGAAGCTGATGCCCTCACCAAGGTGAGGGCTATCTTTCCTCAGGTTCCCCTAGAATCAGCTCACTGGATTCATATCAAGTCAGGCCATAGAGGAGCTGACACTGGATAGAGAATAGCCAAAGCAGCTGGCATTCTGGTAAAATATGCTAACATCCAACAGGCTGTCCTAGCCTGTGAGGCACGTGCCCAGTTACGGCCCTGGAGGATGGATGCCATGATGGGACATGTGCACAAGGCAGCCTCTCCTGTGAGAGACTGGCAAGTAGATTATATAGGGCCCCTGCCAGTCAATGACGGGTGTAAATATGCTCTCACTTGCATGGACACTGCCACAGGCCTTACACAGGACTTTCCTTCCAAGAGAGTGATGGGCAAAGCTACTATTAAGGAGCTTACTGAACTCAGAGTCATGTATGGGTGCCCGAGGCAAACTGATAGCGACAGAGGCACTAATTTCACACGTACGGATGTGCAAGCTTGGGCTGAGGATAATCAGATTCAATGGTATTTCCACCTTCCATACAATCCTACAGAAGCAGGATTGCTTGAAAGAACAAAAGGATTTCTAAAGCAACAATTGAAAGCCTTAGGCCCAGAAGGAATGCTACAGGAGTGGAAAAAGGCCCTTCCAGAAGCCATAAGGTTGTTAAATGAAAATCCCAGTAGCAGGGGTGGGTTGCTTCCCTATGAGCAGTTGGCCAAAGGGACCCCAGAGGTCCCCAAAACTAAAAAGGCTATTGCCAATAATGTTGGTTGCACACCTGAAGTAGATGGTAAGACCCTATTGCTGAAGATGCCCCATGATGTGTGTGTGTGAGAGAGAGAGAAATCAAGCTTGGACTAAGCTGGAAACTCCCTGCCACTGGATGGGTGGCTTTCATAGTGCCAGAAGGTGCTACGCAAATGGCTGGGGGAGAATTATACACCATTATCCTGTTCAATGAAGGACCCCATGTGTTGCACTATCAACATGCAAAACAAGATGTTCCTCCTGGTGCAATAGTGGCTCGTCTGGTGTATGTGCAACAGGCTAATTATTGATTGGACTTAATGCCCACTCCTAGGGATGGAACACACATCTGGTATTGTAGACCAGGCCAACCCCCTGTGGAAGGAGAGGTTATAGGCCCCAGTGGAGAAGCCACAGTAATTATATTGTTAGATGGTTGTGATGCGCCTCCTAAAGAACCATCCAAGCATTTGTGTTTATGCCCATGAGCTATTATTGCAGTTACTGTTAACATGTTCTTCCTTCTTGCTGTTTGTGTTTTTATAGTAAGTGGAATGCCACTAAATTGAGGCATCATCCATGACAAACAAGATTCAGAAACTTGTAGAGTCCAGTGCCCTATTACAATGGGAGAAAGGTCACCCCACCCCTTCTGAGGCTCAGGGATATTCGCGGAAGAGGTGGGCAGAAAGATTAGGAGAGCCAGAGGAGGGGTGTAGAGTGTTATCCTGAAGATGTTCCTCTGACCCTGTGATGACAAGCCATGGAACCGCCTCCTTCCCACACTCTGAAAAGAAGCCACTCCCCTTCCCTCTTCCAGCAAATCGTTTCACTATAGCCGCCTGCCAGGAAGGGGCTAAAGGTATAAAAGCTGGGAAAACCACAAGGCTGGTCTCACCATTTTGTAAGGCTGTCCAGCACCACAGGATTTATGCCTGGGAGTGGACTTTCGGCACCAGCTGGGAATGGGGGAGCACCCACTTGTCTGTAAGTAAACCCGCACTCCAAGTTCAGTTAGCAAGTCCAATAAACTCATTAAAAATTCTTCAAACCAGGGTTTGGAGAATTATTTTTCTCAGGCTGTCTCAAGGACCTTGGGAGAAGGGAATTGGATACCACATGCACCTCCCAGCAGTGAATTTGACTTACAAACACCAAACAGACAGGACCAGAAAAGAAACTATCCAACGGCACATCAAAGTAAAAACACTACACATACAAAACAAAGAGACAATTCTGAAAGCTGCAAAAGAGAAACAACAAGTCACATATGA
>NW_008339910.1:627318-629138 GCF_000622305.1 Nannospalax galili | reverse complement strand
AATATCAATGAGCTGAGCTCCCCAGTCAAAAGACACAGACTATGTGAATGGATTAAGAAACAAAACACTTTTTTATTGTCTGCAAGAAACTCATCTCACTTTCAAGGACAGACACTATCTCAAAGTGAAAGGATGGAAAAAAATATACCATGCAAAGGGCACTAAGAAAAAAGCACGCATAGCAATTCTAATATCTGACAAAATAGACTTTAAACTAATACTAATCAGAAGAGACAAAGAGGGTCACTTCATTTTGATCAAAGGAGCAATGAATCAAGAAGATATTACAATCATGAACATATATTCACCAAATTCTGGTGCACCCAATTTCATAAAAACAATGCCACAGGACTTTAATACCCAGATTAACCCCAACTCATAAATAGTAGGGGACTTCAGTACCCCACCATCTCCATTAGATAGGTCAACAGGGCAGAGAGTTAACAGAGAAACATTTAATTAAACAACACCATATATCAAGTGGACTTAACAGACATCTACCAAGTATTCCACCCAAGCACCAAAGGACATACTTCCTCCCCAACACCCCATTGAACCTTCTCCAAAATCGATCATATACTGGGGCACAAAATAAACCTTAGCAAATACAAAAAGATTGAAATAATTCCATGGATTCTATCAGACCACAATGCAATAAAGCTTACAATCAACACTGGAAGAAGCGCTAATCACCACACGAACACATGGAGATTAAACAACACACTCCTGAATAATGAATCGGTCAAAAGAGAAATTAAGAAAGAAATAAAAGTATTCCTGGAATTAAATGAAAAGGACAATACAACACAACAAATCCTCTGGGGCATGCTGAAAAGTGGTCCCTAGAGGGAAGTTTCTAGCTCTAAGTGCCTACATCAAAACAATTGGAAAGAACACAAATAAATGATTAACACTGCAACTCGATGCACATGAAAACCAACAGCAAATGAAACTCAAACCCATCAGACAAGAAGAAATAACAAAAATCAGGGCAGAAATTAATGACATTGAAACAAAGAAAACAATACAAAGAATCAAGAATTCCAAGAGCTGATTCTTTGAAAAGATAAATAAGATCAACAGACCACTACCGCAGTTAACCAAAAGAAAGAAAGAGTACCTCCAGATCAACAAAATCAAAGTTGAAAAGGAAAACATCACAACAGGCACCAGTAAGATACAGAATATTATAAGGGAATACTTTAAAACCTATATGCTACTAAATTTGAAAATCTAAAAGAAATGGGCAGATATCTAAAGGCATGGGAACTACCAAAACTAAACCAAGAGGAGATTAACAGCTTAAACAAACCCATAACACAAAAAGAAATAGAAACAGTAATACAAAAACTCCCAACTAAAAAATGCCCAGGACCAGATGGATTTACACCAGAATTCTAAGAGAAATTTAAAGATCTGCATCCAATACTACTTAATTTATTGAAAAAATAGAAATGGAGGGAGAACTTCCTAATTACTTCTATGAAGCCAGCATCACTCTAACACCAAAGCCAGGTAAACATACAACCAAAAAAGAAAAATATAGACCCATATCCTTAATGAACATAGATGCAAAAATTCTCAACAAGATACTTGCAAATTGCATACAGACACACATCAAAAAGATCATCCACCATGATCCGGCTTAATCCCAGAGATGCAGGGATGGTACAATATACATAGGTCAATAAACATCATAAATCATATAAATGGGCTCAAAGACAAGAACCTCATGGTCATCTCAATAGATGCAGAGAAGGCCTTTGACAAAATTCAACATGCATTTATGTTCAAAGTCCTAGAGGGAAATTAGACTGGAA
>NW_008339910.1:625053-625883 GCF_000622305.1 Nannospalax galili | reverse complement strand
ACAAATGAACCTACCATTTGACCCAGTTATACCACTCCTTGGCATATACTGAGAGAACTCATCCTGCTGCAGAGACACTTGTACATCCATGTTTGTTGCTGCTCTTTTCACAATAGCTAAGAAATGGAAGTGACCTAAGTGTCCCTCAGTTGACGAGTGGATATTGAAAATGTAGTTCATTTGTACCATGGAGTTCTACTCAGCAGTAAAGAACGATGAAATCATGAATTTTGCAGGTAAATGGATGGAACTAGAAACTTTTATACTAAGTGAAGTAACACAAACTCAGAAAAAAATCAACATATGTTCTCCCTCATATGTGGATCCTAGAACCTGATTCTGATAAATAAGTATGCAACCAGACATAACTACAGGAGCCAGGATAATAGAAAGGAAACAGGGAGTTAAAGGAAAAGAAGTAACCTGAAAGAGAAGAACAGTAGGTGTATTAGTCAGGGTTCTCCAAAGAAACAGAACCAGTAGAATGAATATGTATAGAGATTTATCAGCTTAGCTCAAAGGATAGAGTCCAAGTAGTCCAACAATGGATGCACCACACTGGAGAGGCTGGGAATCTGTATTCGCTCAGTCCACAAGCCTGGATGTCTCAGTAGTCCCGGTGCTGAAGGTCTGACAAATTCTAAAATATCAGCTAGTCTTCGGTCTACAGCAGCAGGACGAACCCACCAGCAAGAGAGAAGGCAAGCCGCAAAAAGCCCCATGTTCTCCTCTGCCTTGGTCTTTTATACCGGCTGCCATCAGAAGGTAACGCCCACATTTAGGGTGTGTCTTCCGGCTTTAGATGATCCAATCAAGAAGATCTCTTTCAT
>NW_008339910.1:607187-624565 GCF_000622305.1 Nannospalax galili | reverse complement strand
TTCTTGGATGTTTAACAGACATACTTTGAGGCCTATAATAATTTGGTCAGAGGGACATAAAGGACAGTTTTTGCTCCTTGCCCTCCTAGGTCGACTAGTTCGAGGGGACTATGAGCATCTCCCAAAATGTCCTGTAATTATGGTGGGACACCTGTCCTCTTGATCAAGAAGGCCGAGGAGACCCCACCAGATGCACTTGAACCAGTGTCCAGTCTACAAAGAGAAGGGTCAACACAGAGAGATCATATCCTCCATGCTTCCAAGCAAAGCCAGCCATGGTCGATCAGGACCTTTGACTTATCTTCACATAGGTGGAACTGGTAAAAGAAAGGAGGCCAGGGGCTCCTCTCAAGCCCATGTGACCCCTGAGGAACAGATCCTCCAACAACCATAAGGGAAAAAATAAATTGGTTTATCTGGACCAACTGTATGGCCTTAAACACCCAAAAGGAAAGTATAACCAAAGTTTAAAGGGGCTAATATAATTTCATAAAAGTCTATATGTATAGCTAAAGGCTACATAACAAGCAACAATGCCAGAAAGGTGATACCTTCTTTTGATTTGTTGGCCAGGGTGACTAAATGGATTCCCAGATAGTAACCCAGCATAGAACTGGGAAAATGAACAGCAGACCCCAATCTTATCCAAAGTAATATTGACAATTGATTGCCACTAGATTAGGAACAGCTGACCCTCCTAAAACAAAGACCTTTAGATAGGCTGACCAGAAGGGCAAGTAGTGGGGAATGGCTGGGGGTGCCGACAATACAGCAGACTGTAGCAGGGATATCAGAGCATAAGGGCTGTAGTGGGGGGAGGGAGGCTATAAAAAAATTATTCTATTAAATACTGTTCAACCTTAGAGATTTTTTCTATAAGTTGAATAGTACATTTTAAATTTGATGTTCATTGATTGTGTTTGAGCTATTAAACAAACTTTGGTCAGGATAGCCAAAGTCATATTCATTTACAGAATCTTTGAACACTCAAATATTATCCTAGCACACTGGAAAGCCATATGTATTTATACCAATTCAATTCATTAAAATCACAAACTGGAACTTGCCCTGCCCTTCAATTACTAAGTTAAAAAAAAAAAAAGAAAGAAATTTGACAATATTGTATAGAATATCCCTCTCCCTGCCAATTTATGACATAGGCAATATGATCCACCCAGTATGGTATGTTCACAACACAAAAATGATTAAGGTGTGACTATGCTAGTTTTTAAAAAGTACATTCTGTGGAAAATATGAGTGAAAATATGGTGAGCAAATAAATTAACCAATTAATTCAAAACAATGTTTCAAGTTTAACAATATAAAGCTACACGTGATCGACAGTTAATATAGAAAAGAAACTAACAAAACTCACAAAGAAAAAAGTGGGAAAGAAGCACCAATTGTGGAACTAAATATTGTAGAATGATTTAAATGAAGGTATAACAAAAAAAAAATCGAAGGAGAATAAGGCCACTCTGTTGAACAGGTCACCAACATGACAAATATAGAATATGTATGGACATCCTTAAATAGTTTTAGTGTTACACCATAGATTTAATAAAATGACTGGAGTTGATGACTACAGGAAGAGGAAAATAAAAGCAGGTAATGTTCAATTGCTTTAAATACAGTTAAATCAATGGGAGGAGTATCAAGTGGATAACACATATTGAGAACTTACTATGTGCTAGACCCAGAGCTGGATTTGTTACCTCCATTATCTGATTTTATATACTTCATGTCTCATTTCATACACTAGAAAATTGGATTTCAAACTGATTGGACAACTTTCCTGAAATCACACAATCAAAAGCAGCACACTGGGTACCTCTGTTTCCTAGCATAGCTTCCACCATGTTTTGTAATATTTATTAGTCAGACCCAATACCTGACTCCAAAGCAGTGATTCTGGACCAGCAGTATCACCTTATTTAAAATGCCCCTATAGGGGCTGGAGAGATGCCTCAGCTGTTAAGAGCACTGACTGCTCTTGCAGAGGACCCAGGTTCAATTCCCAGCACCCACATGGTGGCTATGAACCATTCTTAACTCAAGCTCCAAGGGAATCTGAAGCCCTCTTCTGACCTCCGCAGCATTGCACGACACGGATTCACTCACATACATGCAGGCAATACACTCACATACATAAGTCTGATGGTTTGAATGAAAATATCCTCCATAGGCTCCAAGTATTTGAACATTTGGTCCTAAGATGATGGCACTGTTTTGGGAGGTTTTAGAAGGTGTAGCTATCCTGGAGGAAGCACATCACTGGGAGTGCCTTAGAGAATTCTTAAGCCTTGCTGGATCTCCAGTTGGTCTTTTGCTTCCTATGCCTGTGTGATGATTTGAGAGCTTCACTTCTGCTGCTCCTGCTCCAGCCACCTCCAGCCACCATGCCTCCCTGCCATGATGGACTATAATTCCCCTAGAACCGTAAGCTCAAATAAACTCTTCCTTATATAATTTCCTTGGGTCAATGTTTCTATCACAGCAACAGAAGAGTGACTAATACAGTAATGGGTACCAGAGAGTGGGCTGTTGGCTGTGAAGAATATGACCATGTGTGGTTTTGGAAGAATGTGGAAGACTTTGGAAGTTTGGGCTAGAAAAGCAGTTGATAGCTGTAAGCAGAACTTAACAGGCCAGTCTAGTAGATGCCTAGAAGAAAGTAGTGCTGAGAACAATGTAGTTCCAGAGGGAAATAAGGACTCAAGCAGCAATTGGGATATTTTGGGAGAGTCTGGCTGGAGTCTGCCCTCAACCTAAAAGCTTGCCTGAGGCTAAGTTGAAAAGCAATGGACTAATTTCTCTGGCAGAAGAAATTTCAAGAGAGCCTAATGTAGAAATGGTGGTTTGGATATTAATGGTGAATATTATGCAGATCTACAGTGAAAGAGAGCAAATGGGGCAGTTTGGATTGAAAAAGATCCCTAGGAAGATAACTGTTGGATCCCTGGCATGTGATGGAGAGGATACCATTGATAAGGAGATTAATGTGATTAAGGAGATTACAGTGATTAAGGAGGGGCCTAGAGATTCAAACTTAAACAATGGAAAGTGTGTCTCCAGGGCAAGACCACACCCAGTTAAGCCTCCAACTTGTGAAAGGAAAATGCTTCAGGGGCTATGGAAGAGAAAAGCTTCTAAAATGGATAAGGCAGGATGGAGTCCACCCCAACCTTGCAGTCAAACTTGGCAGTGTTGTTCACCCATTCTTGGCTTTAGAGGCATGAAAGATGGAAGAGTGAAGGGGTCATCAGTTCTTCCTCAGAGGTTTCAGAGTGCCTCAGAGGCCAGGCAGCCTGAAGTAGGCAATCCCCTGCCTAGAGAAGGACCTGATAGGCCTTTGTTTGAAGCTGTGAAGATGAAGCCTGGTTGGCAATGGAGACCCCAAGAATTTTGTGATGCCAGAGCTGTGAGGCATTTGCCAAGAAGACCTGCATACAGGGAGTGGTACCAGCACCTACCAGTGGTACCAGAGAGATGTGTGTTGCATGCAGCAAAGCTAGAGAGGCTGAGCCATCTAAGCCCTTTGGAAGTAAAGTCCCAGAAGTTGGACATGGAGCTACTGGATTTGGTGTTTGCCCTGCTGGTTTTAGGTCTTGTTTTGGTCCGGTATTTCCTTACTATGCCTCCATTCCTCCCTTTTGGAATGGTACTGTGTATTCGGTTCCACTGTATGTTGGGAGTATGTAATTTGTCTTTTGATTTTATAGATGCTTACAGTTAAGATATTTACCTGAGTCTCAGAAGAGACTTTGGACTGTGGACTTTTGAGTAGTATTGAGACTGATAATGACTATGGGGACTTTTAAAGTTGGACTCAATGTATTTTGTATTTTATATGATCATGAGCCAATGGGGGCCAAGGGGTGGGTATTTGGACATTTTGTCCCCAGATGATGGTGCTGTTTTGGGAGGTTTTAACAGGTGTCGCTATCCTGGAGGATGCACGTCACTGGAAGTGGGCTTAGAGAATTTTTAAGCCCTTCTGGATCTCCAGTTGGTCTTTTGCTTCCTGTGCCTGCATGATGATGTGAGAGCTTCACTTCTGCTGCTCCTTCTCCAGCCACCTCCAGCCACCATGCCTCCCTGCTATGACAGACTGTAATTCCCCTGGAACTGTAAGCTCAAATAAACTCTTCCTTATATAAATTCTTAGGTCAGTGTTTCTATCACAACAACAGAAAAGTAACTAATACAATAAAATAAAAATAATAAATAAAATATTTTTTAAATGCCCTTATAGTTACAGACACATATATCTGCTACTACTCATCAAAGAAACTTCTTTTTGCAACAGGTGAGGACTATTACAGAATTCCACAACTGGTCAAACACAGAGAATAAGTGTCTGTGAGATCCTTAGCCCTGAGTGACACATCTGCAATTGATCTGCTATATGTAAGGCTCATAGAACATAGGAAACAGGGGGTAGAGAGAATAGTAATACATTCCTCACCTCTCACCAGTGAAGCTTCCTCAAGCAACAGAGGGTGATTAACACGGAAAGCCACAACTGGTCGCAAAGTTAGAGACTGAAGAGTGTGTCCTTGATAGGAATCCTATGTTGTACCTCTGCCACCCAGGTCTCAGGGACCATTGCAGGAGAGGGCAGAGAGATTGTAAGAGCCAGAGGTGATGGATGACCACAAGGAAACATAAGTTTTCCAGGCTTCTGGGAACTTGCTCATATGAACTTACGGCAATGGTGGCAGCATGCACAAGATTCATGCAAAGTCAAACCAGACAAAAAGCCAGCATAGAACTGGGGAAACGGGCAAGAAGCCACAACCTTAACCAAGGAACTATTGGTAGTTGATCACTGCTGTGCAAGGGAGAGTTTGTCTTCTGTAAGGGAATGATGCTAGATAGGATGTGCAGGCTCCAGTGGATGAACTCACACTAAGGGATATCTGGGGACACAAACTTGACTCAGAAGACCTTAACATATATGGCACAATGCATGAAATCAGTGGCATTGCTATTGGATGGGTGTACATAGGGGAGATGGTCTAAATATGATTAAGCTATATTGTATGAAATCCAAAAAAATTCAGAATATGTAAATATATAGAGAGAAAAATAAATAAAATTTTAAATGTCCTAGAAATGCAAACTCTCATTCCAGTCAATGAAAATTTGAGTCAGAAATATGGAAGTAAGAGCCTAGTGGTCTGTATATAAATAAATTCATGTGCTTCAAAAAAAACCCCACTAAATTATAGGAAAAGTGCAGATAATTATAGAAATTCCAGAAATAGGCAGCCAGGTTTTTACCTCTGCTATCATTACACAAGACAGACTTCAAGAACATCACCTGTAACATTTTGTGATAAAGGAAAACAAAGAATTTCCATAGAAAAATATTTCCTGAATTTCAATGTGCAAATGAATCAACTAAGGATCTTATGAGGTTTTTTTTTTTCCTTTTTTTGTAGTTCTAGAGGCCAAATCCAGGGCCTCGTATGTATTAGACAAGAACATTACCTCTCAGCTAAACTCCAGCTCAGGGATATTGCTAAAAGCATTTGTAGGGGCTGGCGAGATGCCTCAGCAGTAAATAGTATTGGCTATTCTTGCAGAGGAGCCATGTTTAGTTCCCAGCAGCCACATGGTGGCTAAGAACCATCTGTCACTCCAGGTCCAGGAAAGCCAATGCTTCTTCTGACCTCCACCACAGTATTACATGAATGGATGAACTTACATATATCCAGGCAGCACACTCAAGCATATAAAATAAAAATAAATAAGCAAAAAAATTCTAAGACAGTTTTCGTATTTTATTTTTTTTATTTTATGTGTATGCGTATATTGCCTGAATGTAGGTATGAATGCAATGCCCATGGAAGACAGAAGCAGCTGTTGGATCTCCTAGAACTGGAGTTATGGACAGTTGTTAGCTGCCATGTGGGTGCTGGGATTTGAATCCAGGTCTTCTTCAAGAATAGTATTCTTAACCACTGAGCCATCTAAGGCAGTTTACAATTCAGTAAGTCTAGGAAGAACCCAAGATTCTGCATGTCCAACAAGTTCTTTGATGACTCTTCCTGTGGTGTGAGGACAATTTTTTTGAATAGAAAAAAAATATGGGAAAGAAAAGTTTTATATATCTGAGCATGGTGACTCATTCCAGCACTCAGAAGACTGAGGCAGGATTACCATGATCCCAGGTCAGCCTGGGAAACAAAATGAGACCTCCATTTCAAAACACAAAATAACACAAAAATGTTATGCAGGCACATTCTGTACTTTTTGCACATTGACTAACAAAATTATTTGCTTATTGTGTATAACATGATATACATGGCAGAATAACTACATCAAGCTAATTAGCAATCACTATTGTGCAACGTTATCATTTTGTGGCAAGATTATTTGAAATTTACTCTCCATGTTCTACAAAAATATTATACTCTGTAACTATAGTCATTGTGATGTTTAAAATAAAATTTCAACTTCATACAACCTAGAATCAACTGGGAAGAGAGTCTCATGAAAGATTCTCAACATCGGGTTAGCCTGTGTGCAGGTATGTAGGGGACTGTCTCAATTTTATTGATGTGGAAAGACCCAGCCCACTGTGGGCAGCATTGTTCCCTAAGCAGGGAACCCTGATGAGCACAAGCAAGAAAGACAGCATGTGTGCATCTGTGTCTCTCTGCTTTTGACTGTTGTCCTGGTTTGTTTCTTCATTGCTGTGACACAACACTCTGACCACTACCAACTTGGGGAGGAAAGGGTTTATTCAGCTTATATCTCCCAGGTCGCAGTTCGTCAGGGAGCCCAAGGTAGGAACTCAGGGCAGGAACCTGGAGGCAGGAGCTGGAGCACAGGCCATAGAGGAACACTGCTTACTGGCTTGCTCCCCTGGCCTCTGCTCAGCCTGCCTTCTTATGCAACACAGGCCCACCTGCCCAGGGGTGGCACCACCCACAGTGAGCTGGGCCCTCCCACATCACTCATCAAGAAGATGCCCCTCAGACATGGCCACAGGCCAGTCCAATAGAGGAAATTCCCCAGCTGAGGCTCCCTCAACCCAGGAGTGTCAAGTTGACACTAAAGCTATCCAGCACAACTATGGATGTGATGTATCTAGCAGTTTGAAATTCCTGCCTTGACTTCCCCACAATGACAGACTGTAACATGGAATTGTAAGCTGAAATGAGCACATTTCTTCCCTAAATTGCTTCTCATCAGTATAGTTTATCTCAACAGAAATGAAACCAGAACAGTCACTATATTGTGTAAATAGTATCTTGAACTTATTTTCCCATATAACTGAAATCTTTTTTTAAATTTCTTATTATTTTTATTTTATGTGTATACATGTATTACTTGTGTGTAGGTAAGTGCACCCATGTTGTGCAATGCCCGTGGAGGACAGAAGAGACTGTCAGATATTCTGGAACTGGAGTTACAGACAGGTGTTAGCTGCCATGTGGGTGCTGGTATTCAAACCCAGGTCTTCTGCAAGAACAACCAGTGTTCTTAGCTGCTGAGCCATCTCTCCAGCCCCCTAACTCAAATCTTTGACCAACATCTCCCCAACCTCCCTCAACATCCTAGTTAATTCTAGGTTCTGCTTTATTTCAACACATCAAATGTTTCAAATTCCATGTGTTGAGTGTGTAGTATTAGTCATATATTGGCACAATTTTATTCAGACATATATTTACGTTTTCAAAAATGAGAGAATTTCCTTATGGCTCAACAGTAATCCTTTTGATGTACAAGTATATGATAATGTGCATATGCTCTGTACACATGCACTCACAATATTTTCTTCTTCCATTCTTCTGTTGATGGATATTTAGGTTAATTTCATATTTTCCAACTGTGAACAATGCGGCAATAAACCTGGTAGTACAGGTATCTCTTCAATATACTGATTTCATTTCTTCAGGTATAGACCTAGATATGGGATTGCTGAATCATACAGCAGTTCTGCTTTTCAAATTTTGAGGGAACCTCATTATTTATTCATAATGGATAAACTAATTTGCATTCCTATCACCAATATACAAGATTCCCTATTCTCTATATTCTCACCAATTTTTTTGAGTGTATGACTATTTTACTTGCATGTGTGTAAGTGGACCAGATGCGCACAATGCCCAGAGAGGCCAGAAGAGGCCAGAAGAATGGATTGGATCCCCTAGAAATGAAATTACAGATGGTTGTTAGCTGCCATGTGGGTTCTGAGAACAGAACCTGGGTCCTCTCCAAGACCAGCCAGTGCTCTTTAACTGCTGAGCCATCTCTCCAGTCCCAACTGAAATTTTGTTTAAGATTTATTTTATTTATAATTGTGTTTACATGTGTTTCTGTTTGTGGGTATGTACATGTGAGTGCAGGTGTTTGGATATCCCACATTGTCAGATTCCACAGTGTCAGATTCCCCTCAAGCTGGAGTTAATAAGCAATTGTGAGCTGCCTGCCATAGATACTGGGAACCAAACTCGGATCCTCTGTGAGACCAGTAAGTGCACTTAGCCACTGAGCCATCTTTCCAGCCCTAATCAGCAAACTTTTATTTGGTTTTTAGCTGCCATGTGGGTGCTGGGAATGGAACCCAGGTCCTGTGTAAGAGCAGTCAGTGCTCTTACCCACTGAGCCATCTCTCCAGCCCCTCTTATAATTTTTTTTAAAGATAGGATCTCCCTGTGGCCCTAGCTAGCTTAGAACTTGCTATGTAGACCAGGCTGTGCTTGATCTCACAGAGATCCACCTACTTCTGCCTCCCAGGTGCTGGTATTATAGGTGTGCATGAAAACACACAGCTCTTATAATTTTTTATTTCAGACTACTAAATATACAAGATGTATATATTGTCAGATTCCCCACTCACCACTTCTGTTTCAAATTCCTATATCTTTGTATTTGGTTTGTTTGTTTGTTTGTTTGTTTGTGGCAGGGTTATACTATGTGGCCCAAGCTGGCCTGAAATTCACAATCCTCCTGCATTCACCACCCTCATGCTGGGACTGTAGGTATGTGCCACGATGCTTAGCAAAATTTCCATATACTTACAATAGAGCACAAAGATGAATCTGTAAGGAACTAAATCCCTAATAAGCAGCAGGGTCAGTGAGAAATAATAAAGATGACACATTTCCTGTTTCTTCTTGGTCTCTGGCAGGAAGGCCTTATCATTTATTCTAATAGGGCCCCTTCAGATGCCCTGCTTAGAGTCACCTAGACCTGTTCAACTCATCATTTGGAGTCATAAGCCTATCAACACCCTCATCTTTGTTTAAGTTGGCCAATCCAAAATTAATAAAAGAGAAACCACTGAAACCCTTAAAACCCAGATTATCCCCAGGGGACACTGGATTTCGGTGTCCCAGTCAGTCCCCTCTCTACTGTAGAGAGCTTCATCTTTCTGTAGAAATCTGTGTATGCATGTGTGATTCTTTATCTGTATGGATGTGATATTTTTTGGGGGGGGGTTCTTTTTGAGACAGGGTCTCCCTGTAGCCCCAGCTGTCCTGGAACTCACTATGTAGACCAGGCTTGCCTTGAACTCACAGAGATCTGCTTGCCTCTGCCTCC
Organism: Nannospalax galili; assembly: GCF_000622305.1. Classification (NCBI taxonomy): domain Eukaryota; kingdom Metazoa; phylum Chordata; class Mammalia; order Rodentia; family Spalacidae; genus Nannospalax; species Nannospalax galili. Next base: position 615,004 of record NW_008339910.1, on the reverse strand, counting down.
CGAGTGCTGGGATTAAAGGCATGCACCACCACACCCGGCTAAGTGATTTTTATCTTTTAATAAAAGTTTAACTGTTGCTCTCTCCTGGTCTGAGATTTTTCCTGCCTGTTAATTCTTTATTGGCTGAGCAAACAAAGCCAGCATTACCCCTAGACTGATAACTAAGCCAACTGAAACAGATTCACACTGGAAAATACCAAAAACCAATCACCCAGGGAATTAGAGTATAACAGAAATGCTAGAGTAGGATCGTCCTTCGGCGCCTCCACTCTTGTATTAAAGACCTCAAGGAATAAATTCCCTGAATTTCTTAGCTGTACACATCAGTATCTAAAACCCTTTTTATCTCAGTCCTCTTGCTGCAATCTCAACTTCTTCCTCATCACTGTAGAAATGAAGAACAGCTGACTCCAATCAGCTTTAAATACATGCTTTCAATCAACGTTGACCTCAGTCATAATTATTTCTGGCTTTGCACCTTGACAGGCTAAGATAATTATTTGATGTGATTGCCTGAGGGAATGACAGATGACTTACCATGCTATCTCACTACAAGCAGCTTGGAACCACTCAGTGAGCTGTTTTAATGGCTTAATTATTGTGGTTCCTCAAATATCTGAGGCAACCAAAAAATTAAAGTAAGCAAACCAAACAAGCAGGTAAACTCTTAGTTGAGACATCAGAGGATTTTATGAGAAAGATTCATCACATTCAGCAAAACAGCTCCACAGTGAAACGTGTGGCTTTGTCACTGGTGCTCACAGTCTATGCTCAAATCTAATGGCAACACATACAGCTTCACAACAATTTTCAGTGCAGACTTCTACCAATTAAAATCCTTTTGGTGAAAATGTTATTTGTTGTATGTATAATGGGCTTAAATTCTGACCAGGCTCTCAGTGCAACACTCCTCACAGATCTGCAGTAGTTTATGACCAAAAAAGTCAAGAGATACTTCTCCCATTGACTACAGCACTCTCTCAAGAGTCCTACGTCATTTTTTAATTTCAGTTTTTTTCATGTTTATTAAGTCTTCCTTGGCTTCTTTGACTCTCTCTAATGCTGAAAGTGATTTGTACTGATAGAGGCTTAGCAAAATAGTGCAGTAGGAATTCTAAGCAAAGTAAATGTAGATGCAATACAGCCTCACCCTTTAGAAAGTGGCCACTAAATATGAAAAGCAGCAGAATATAGAAGAGCAGCTTCCAACACCAGAGTCTGAGTTTGACTTTCATCTTTGTCTTTTCCTGTCTATGCCATTACATAATAATTTCTGCCTCAATTTCCCCATCATTTTAAAAATAAGGAAGTGAGGCAATGAAAAGATGTTTTTACAGATGAGGGTTAGTTAACATTTGAAAAGGTCCTGAAAAATAATTTCAAACATCATAAATGTGCGATAATTTATGAAAGTATGCAGAAAGAATGCTTAACCTATAAATCTAAGTGTATAAAAAGTCCCCCAGTGGTCATCTTAATTTTCTTAAAAACTAAAAGAAACCTCTTTCCCCACTCCAAACAGGGCTATCATAGCAAATTTCCTTTCAGTCTACAGTCCAGTCAATCTTTTATCTGAATTTGTGCCTAAGCTTGTAAGCATTCACAGGATGCCAATCAAGACAGGGAAAGGCAGAAATAAATGTATGGTTTTCTCTGCTCTCCATCCTTACAATGTTACTATGTCAACATTACAGTTATACCTGAATAAACAGCCTGACTCTTAACTATTTTTCAGAGGGGCCCAAACTCAGAGGAAATCCATTCACCTAGATGTCTCCTGGAACTGTGTCATTGAGTCAGGCCTCACTCATAATTTTATGCAAAACTGTTTCTGTAGCTTCAATTGGGGAACTATAAGCTTGGGTTCACCCTTCTTTCATCAGACAACCTTGTTCTTTCATCCCTAAGCCTAAAACATCACATGCATACACTATCAAATATTCTCAGTCTTAATTGTTTTTAATGAAAATGTACTGTTTTCTGTGTTTTGATTTGTTAATTCTCAAACATACCTATATTCTTAGGAGAAGAAGCAAACTGAGGTTCTGAAGGATCAAGGTCTGGTGCCTAGGTCACCAGAACACATGGCCCAGTGAGTTTGTTTGCAGCAACTATTTGGTTGCAAGGTTAATTAAAAGTCACTTGTCAGATTCTATACATTTTATAAACACATCCCCTGGTATCTGGTATCTCATCTCAGCCCCTAGCCTAAGGAAGTGGTAAACAGAGCTGTCCCTGCCTCTAGTCCAAAAGATCTCTTAAAGCCTGGAGAGTATCTTTATTTTAAGTTTATGGAGGTAAATATAACATTTATTCCATATTGAAAATTATTTACAACTACTTGAGAACAAATAGGTTATTTTCCTTCTGCCCAGCTATCCTCCCAGAAACTTTCATGAGACACCAACCCAAACCACTATACACATTCTTCCTTTTCTATCTCAGGACCCAAAGCCTGAAGCAGCAACTTCCCTTCATTCACTTCCATTCTGTTGTGCTTGCCTCTGTATCCTGCCATCATCTCCTAGAAGAAATGTTTTTTAATGATGGAAATGTGAAATCACTCCCTGTTCAAAGCCTCTACTCCTTTCATTAAATTATGAAATTACTGCAGTTTGTAGATGGCTTAATTTAGGAAGCCAAAGTTATACATCCTTGATTCCTGAAGCCAGGCTCACTTCATAGCCTTACAGATTGAAAGGGAAATTGAAAGAAGGAATATGTGTGAATTATGTAAAATGCTATCAAACCAGGTGTGGTAGCAGATACCAGTGTCCAGCACTGGGAAGCTTTAGTTCAAGGCCAACATGGGCCACACATAGCAAGACCCCATGCTGGAGAGATTGCTCAGTGGTTAAGCGCACTGGCTGTTCTTGCAGAAGACCCAGGTTTGAAATCCAGCACCCACCACATGGTAGCTAACAACTGTCTATAACCCCAGTTCCAGGAGATACGAGGCCCTCTTCTGTCCTCCATGGGCAATGCACAACATGGGTGTGCTTCCATACATGGAAAAAATACACTCACACACATGAAATAAAAATAAATAAATCAATCAAAAAAAGTTTTTAGAAAGAAGAAAAGCATACTATCCAGAAACAGCTATGTACAATAAATAACTATGATGCAAGGTAACTCATTCTAAGTATAAGAAAAAGATGCAGAAGAAATTGTAGGATTCTTAAGAGGAAAGATCCTGTGAGTGGGACAATGGTAGAACAGGAAAGGATCTGGAGAATGTTGCATTTAGACTGCCACAGGAGGCCCTTACTAGCAGAGATTGACAAGGGAACTTCCCAGATAGGGCTTGGACAAATGGTTGAATCCCGGAAAATCTACTTTAATAAAAGGCAGTTTCTACTTAGACTAAACCATCATAATCATTTAATTTTCCTAAATAGTGATAACAGCAAGTTATCCCCAGTGAACCTAGTTACTATTGCTGAAAGCAGCCTTTTAGGGACCCCAGAATAAACCAGGCTCTTAGGGAGTCATAATGATTCTAAGAAAGCTTTTCTGTCAGTTTAAAAGAACCATTGCTGTGCCATAAGAATTAGATGAGCTATGCTCTGTGAGAAGGTTACAGAAAAAAAAAAAAAAAAAAAAACATAAAAGCTTTATTCCCACCAGTCGCCTACCATGAAGTACATCTCTAGTTCAGCATAAGGGAATTGATTCATGCATAATAAATGTTTTTCATTATGACCACTACATCTTTCCAACCCCTGTGGCTTGGCAAGGTATGTAGTACTGAAACGTTATGAGTAGTGCAATTTATTTCTTCCCAACTGAAGTGTGTGCTCTCATCAGACCCATCATGTTGTTTAGATGTGAAACTTTTCTATGCTTTCTTCTCTTACAGGCATCTATCAGAATATTTTTATAGAGTCATGATTCAACCTCAGTTGAAAGAAAACACAAGAGAATAATCTGTATAATGAAATAAGTAAATGGGTTTTTCTACAGAAGAGGAGTCAAGGTTAAGAAAAGTTCTGTGTGGAACTAAGATGTTTTTCAGTATTATATTATTCACAAGCATTTGAATATACAATTGGAACATACAATATACAATTGAAAAATAGTATGGAAAATTGGACTCAACACTCCAAAAAGAGAATTCCTGTCAGCATTGGTCTTATTCAGTGTTTTCATTCTTCATATCTCTGCACAAACTGGCATTTATCTATCACCATTGGGTCATGTGGAAATTGCATTATAGTTGCTTTCTCTTTATCATATTTGCAGATCTTAAGTCTAACGCACTAGAAAAGTCCTTCTGCAGGTTAATAAAGATGAAAAGCACGGAAAGATAAAATCTAGGAATGTGAAAAATCAACAGAACAATATATCATTAAAAAGTTTTTCTTACTGTCAAGAATTTTCTAGTATTAAAAACTTCAACAGAGAAAATGTTAACTTTATAAACACAGTTTAACTTCTTCAATTACCTTCATTTCTAATTCTTCAGTTGTAAAACTAGACTGAAAAAAATATCCTTCGTGTTTTGAGTTTCTCATTTAGAATGCATTTTGTCAAGCCAAGAGCAAATGTAGTATATAATAAACCTACTAAAAAATACAAATATAAATTTAAGTGCCTATGTATAGCTGAAGGCTATATAACAAAAATCACAGTGCCAGGCAAGGAAATTCTTCCTTTGAGCTGCTGGTCAGAATATCCAAAAGAATCCCAAAATAATAGAGGCTATTGCCACTGCCCAGAACTTGAAGGTAAGACCCTATTGCTGAAGACAGAACATACTTCGGGCACAGAACTTGGAGCAGTGGAGCTGGAACTGACCTGGAAACCTCCTTCCTGAAGAGCTCCCATAGTATCAGAAGATACTATACAAGCTGACGCGGGAGAAAACCAATCAGCAACCCTACCCAACTGTAAAGCCTAAGAACCACAACGATGACTGGCCCAGCACATAATTTCTTTTGGTACAGTAATGGCACTTTCATCTTGTGGGTAATCAAAAGCTATCTAATTGGACGTATGGGGAGAATTGCTCAAGGGGAGGGAATTTGTGTCTGGTACTGTAAACATAGCAGGTACACATGGCTGGAGTGGTCACAGAACCTAGAGAAGGACCTACTTTTTCATGTCCCTGATCAACATAATTTCTTATTATATTCTATTAATTAATTCTTATTAATTTCTTATTATATTCTAAATATATTATATATATTCTCTTATATTTACAGAGAAGTGTCCCTCTCACCACCCATCAAAGAAGCCTCTTTTTACAACAGATGGACTATTACAAAGTTACACAACTGGTCAAATGCAGAGAGTATGTGTCTATGGGGTGTCCATCCCTAAATGATACATCTACAGTGCAAGAGCCAGAAGGGCAAGACACCTGTGAAACTTAAAACAATGACCTCCAGTTCTATCTATCTGGTAAATGATAGGATAGCCTTCATTCTATGACTGAAATACCATTACCAAGATAAATATAATTTTTCTTTATCCATTGATTATATCTCCTCCTCCACTGCACACAAAATGGATGTAAGGCCTAGAGGTCTTAACCTGAAACTATGAAATTACTAAAAGAAAACAAAGGAGAAATGCTTCAAGACATTTGTGTGGGTGATGGGTTTTTTTTATTATTCATTTTTGTTGAATTCTTTGCGTTTTTCATACAAAACATCTCAAACAATCTTAAGGAGAAATGCTTCAAGACATTTGTGTGGGTGATGGGTTTTTTTTATTATTCGTTTTTGTTGAATTCTTTGCGTTTTTCATACAGAACATCTCAAACAATCTTAATCATCTTTATACTCCTGTACTGGCACCCTCCCATAGCCCCTGGCCCCCACTGGGACCCGTATACTCTGTCAGCCCTGTTAAGGCCCACTGTGTCATCAGTGTCCCCAGACATTCCCCAGTGCAAGTCCATCCACTGAGGTATAGTCAGCCTATCCAGAGTCCCTTGTCTTAGGAAGATCAGCTCTTCTTCATCTAACAGCAATCAGTTGCCAATATTTCTTCAGACAAGATTGGGGTCTGCTGTTCATTTTCCCAGTTCTTTGCTGGGTTATTGTCTTCCTGAGTTTGCATATAATGTCTAACTGATTTTTAAAAACCAGAGGGAACCATATTAGCACATCAGTGTTTTTTATAGCATTATTCAAAATACTTAAGTTTTAGGGTCAATCTGTGTCTATCATCACAGTAAATGAATAAAGTATGATATATACACAATTCAATATTTTTCAGCCATAAAGAATGAAAGTATGTCATTTGCAGGAAAACAGTTACAACTGGATATAATCACATTATACAAATTAAGTCAGCCACAGTAAGACAAATATCCTGTTTTCTCTCATATGTAGTTCCTATATCTTTATATAGATACTTGAAAGTAGAAGCAAAATGTCTGTGGTAACAAAGAAGACTAACAAGAGGAAAGGGCAAGAAAGGAGAGGGAGCGTATGTGGGGGAATGTATTCAAAGTACATTGCAAATATATGAAAATTCCCTTATGTAACATGAAGGAACTGGAAAGTATTATACTGAGGTAGCCCTGGGCCAGAAATACAAAAGTCGTATGTCCTCTATTACAGAGAGATCCTAGCTTCAAATGTTTAGATTTCTGTGTTTAAACTGGAGTCTACATAGAGGCAAAGAAGCAAGAAAAGAGCTATGGTGGGGGAAGAGGGAAGCAGAGAGGGGAGGGTGGGAAAATTTGTAAAACACATGATATATGAAAGTCGGGGGACATGCTCAGTCTGGAAAGGTTTAAACTGAGGTAGGGTGGGACAGTGGAGATAGGAGTCGGGGTAAATTTCACAAAACTAAGGATGCGTGGTAGAGCCATATAGAAACCTGTAACTTTATAAGCTGACTAAAATATATACCTTAAAAAGAATTTGAACAGAAGTACATGCATGGTTTAGATAACACTCCTCTCAAAAGCACTAGTTTTTTGTTGATTTCTTCTGGGTTTTTTGTTGTTGTTGTTTTTGTTTTGTTTTACTTTTTTACTGAATTTTTGAGAATTTCATACAATGTGTTTTGATCATAGTTAGACCCCCTCTCCTATCAGTACCCCCTGTTACTACACCCGCCCAATTTCATTCACTGTATCATATATATTTTTAAGGCCTCAAATTTGTGTCTTCAAATGCCCTTTGGTGTGGGTCTATTCACTGGAGCTTGGTTAACTTACCCAGTGTCAGACCCTTAAAGTAAACTGACTCTCACCTCCCACCCAATCAGTAGACCCTAGCAGCATGTGCGGGAGGGGCTAAAGATATATAAACCAGGAAATTCATGAGGCACCTCTCTCCCTATTTTGTGTGGCTGTTGGGAAGTCACAGGATCTGTATTTGAGTGTGGACTTTCCCGTTCAGCTGTAAATGGGGGGTGGGGGGGACCCACTCTTCTGTAAATAAACCCCTACCCTGTGCTCTTTTAGCAAACCCAATAGTTAGGATTTTTTAAAAAAATTCAAAAGGAGACCAGAGATAATGGACAACTTCATTATTCCACCAAAGTTGACCCCAAGTTGGCAAATCCTTCGATCTTTTATTTTGGGGGCGGGTTTTTTGTTTTTGTTTTTTTTCTCTTTCTGAGACAGGGTCTCCCTGTGGCCCCAGCTAGATTGGAGCTCACTGTGTGGACCCGGCTGGCCTTGAATTCACAGGGATCTGCCAGGCTCTGCCCCTCAAGTACTTGGATTGAGGATTTGTGCCACCACACCCAGCTTTGGTCTTTGATTTCTTATCTCTAATTTTGCACCCTTAAACTTCATTGTGTAACACACAAAATGAAGTTTAAGGGTGGATCTATATATATATATATAT
>NW_008339910.1:588087-607173 GCF_000622305.1 Nannospalax galili | reverse complement strand
TATACATATATATTTATGCAACCTACTTGAAGTTATTTCTGGAAAAATGTGTTAAAAATGCCTCTCTTTTGAATAATAAAAAAAATCTTTAAAAAAAGAAAAAGAAAAAAGAAGAAAATAAAATTGACTCTCCCTCTCCCAGCATCTACCAGTTGCCAATAGTTTCTCAGGTAGGGCTACAGTTTCTTACCCACGTCTATGCTAGGATTTTGTCTGGTTTGAGCTTACATAGGTCTGGCATATGCTGTCACCATTACTGTAAGTTCCTATGAATATCTGCCCAGCTGTCTGGAAAACTGCTTCCTTATGATACTGGAATTTTCATTTAAAAACCTATGGCTTTTGACTAAATGCACAAAAGTCATTGGTTTTTTTGTTTGTTTTTATTAAATGTTGTTGTATTTCATACAGAATATCTCAAACAATGTGAATCATCTTTATAGCCTGGTCCCCACCAGGACCCTCCCATACCACCCCCCACACTGGAACCCATATACTCTGTCCTGGGTGTTAAGGCCCACTGTGTCAAGTCAGTGTCCCCAGTCACTCTTCAGTGCAAGTCCATACACTTGCAGTCTAGTTAAATCCCTCTCATCTATCTATCCAAAAACATCATTTTCTTTTTTTTTTTTTAACAGAGCATGAGTGAGGGTTTATTTACAGAGGGATGGGCAGCCCCCATTTGCAACTGCACTGGAAAGCCCACACTCAAATATAAATCCTGTGACTTCCCGACAGCTGCACAAAATGGTGAGAGAGGTGCCTCCTGGCGTTCTCAGTTTGTATATCCTTAGCTCCTCCCCCACAGCAGCTAAGGTCAACTGATTGGGTGGGAGGGGTAACTGACTACCCCCTCAACTCCTTGATGAGCGTGAGAAGGAGCTGTGACTATATAGCTTGCTGGCCTAGTGGTTGGAGTACACTTCCAGTTAGCACCCCACCTCTTCCTCCCACACTTACATTCCTTTCACCTCACCGACCATTCTTTTCGCCAACCTCTTCCACAAAATTCCCTGAGCCTTGGAGGGGATGGTAGGTGTGGGATGATCTTCCTCCTATTGTGGTAAGGCACTGAACATTCGAGTTTCTGCGTCATCAGTTTTCCACGGGCTGTTGGCCCATTTCTGTGTGATTTCATCTACTATAAAAACACAAAAAGTATGAAGCAAGAACATCTATACAGCAGCTGCTGTAATAACTTAACCTATGGGTGTAAACACAAATGCTTGGATGGTACTTTAGCAGGTGGAAATATTCCTACTTCCCTTAATAGCCCACTGAAAGGATATTCTCCAAATATTTCTTCAGTTCTTATGTTCCTTTTACTTAGATGTTGTTGTTGTTGTCACTATTTTATTTACTTTTATTTTATGTGTATGAGTGTTTTGCCTGTAAGGGTACCATATGTGTGCCTGGTGCTCCCAGAGACCAAAAGAGGGCATTAGATCCCCTGGAACTGGAGTTACAGACAGTTGTTAGCTGCCATGTGGGTGCTGGGAGCTGCATCCAGGTCCTCTGAAAGAGCAGTCAGTGCTCTGTTAAAGCTTTAATATAAAACCTATTTTCCCAAATTCTGTGGAAAAATATTCCTTATCTGCTCACTCTGATCTTGCTTTGTAAACCACAGAAAATAATCAAAATACAAGGACTCATCTGTACTCACAGAACTTCCTGAACTTCTGCGTTTCGGCCTTGTTAGTTTACAAGCATGCATGTTCTTCATCAGTTTCAACTATGTGCAAAGCCTCATTCAGTTCCTGGGAGCACAGCAACTTCAGCCTTTCCCTTCAAAACATATGAAAGCAAATGTGTACAAGATGACTTGCATCTGCACAACCCTTGTCCAAAAATTACACATAGCACTCATAATTGAATGAAATAAACTCATACTGTTAGCCTTCAACTAAGTTTAAGAATTAAGGCTTTCTGCTGCTGTTTAGATTGCTTTCTTGTTTGTTTTATGGGGACATCTCACTGCATTTTCTAACAAGCATATAAAGTTCACACGGCAATCAGATTTCTTATATTTAAATTTCAATCACCAAAGCAATTCTTCAAAGAATACCAGATAATCTAGCACAAATGTACAGCTTATAGTGGAGCTTTTTTCCACCCACCCCTATTATCTTTGTTCCAACTCCTTAACAGCTGCTACAGCTGATATTTAGAACATCTGAAGGTTTCGTTGTAATCTCCCTGCTCCAAGCAAGCTCTGTTCCTTTTCTTCCTCACTCTCCTTCCCTCTGGGAAACTTTTTTCTTCTCTTATAATGTGGCTGCACTTTATTGCTCCCCTTCCTTTTCTTATCATCTGTCTTCTGTCACAGCCCAGCTGGGAATTGATTGAATAAAAAAAAAAAGTGAGAGCTGGAATTGTTTCAAGTCATTTTCTTCTGAGCCTCAGGACACCCCAGGAACTGATTCATATACTTCTCACCTCCTTGCAACTTTCTCTCATCTCTTCCAAGTACTAGTCTAAAACCACATAACAGCATGTGGCAGCCTGTCATCAAAGGAAATGCATGGTCCCAAACCCCATTATCACTATGACATTTGATGCCCTCAACAGTGAAACTAATGTATTGCCTTTGTCAACACTTGCCAAGTCAAGAAAATTATAAAATGTAATCAAGCTATCCATCTTTGTCTGTAAGCTGTTCAGCATCTGTCTACTGCTGTAATTAAGTGGGATGTGTTTTTTGAAATAGAAATCAGTTAGAGATCAGTGGACTTGGGTTCAGTCTTGGAATGCCTGCTTAGGACATCTGATGCAAGCATTTGCCCTCCTCCACCATCCCTATAAAAAGTAAATTTGTCATTATGAGCTTGAATAAGAGGGATTATAGTAAAGAATTCCAAGCATGCAGCAGAAGCATGAGATATAAATAGGGAATGGCTTGTTCCTCCAGCCTTCGGTCCCAGAAGAGAAAAGCACATGAACCCCAATACCAAGAATATAATGCAACACCTCACTATAAACCAGGAAATGTCTTTTATTACTCTTAGTGTTTAATATAAAGTTTCTAATGTGCAAGTGTGTGTGCATGCATATGTCTATCCTGTAGGAATCAAGGAAAGCAGGAGTTATCACATTCATTAATCCTAATACTCCAAAGAATAACTAAGAATATGCTATAGTCTATCAAAGTTGTACATGTATTCTAAGCCAGGTAAACCTTGAATATTTCCAAAACCTATGACAAGACCCATAAAATGTGGATATCACTAGTGTGGAAGGAAGAAAGAAAGGAAGGAAGGAAGGAAGGAAGGAAGGAAGGAAGGAAGGAAGGAAGGAAGGAAGGAAGGAAAGAAAGAAGGAAAAAAGGAAGGAAGGAGGGAGGGAAGGAAGGAAGGAAGAAAGGAAGGAAATAAAAGTGCATGTTATTAAACTACACTGTATTTTTATATATATTCTCCTTTTGTATTTGTTAGCTTTAAGGGAAATGCTTTCAAACTTCATTATAGGCTTGAGCTTGGCTCTTTTATGAAAAGTAATAGATTGTTTTAACTGTATATATTGCTGTGTGAAGAATTTCTTGCTGAATTTTGAAGCTCAAACTGTCAGAACTGTCACCCTGACTTTATATGCAATTGGGCTAGAGAGACTGCAGGTGCTTTGTAGTGGGTAGAATTTGGATGAATTGAAACTGGGAAAGCAAGGTCCAGCACAGTGGGGGGAATGTAGAATGAGATTATTAATTTTAAGCCCTGAAGAGGCTTAGAATATAAAACTCTTTGCTTGAACTTCAACATTGGTATTGCTTCCACAAGCCAGAAACACACACACACACACACACTCACATATACACACATACACACATGCATATACATAGACACACACATACACACTCACATAAACACACAAATGCACATGTGTATACACACACATACACTTACACATACACACATGCACACACATATACATACATACACGTAGGCACATATGCACACACACACACACACATGCACATACACACACCATTTTACCTGTTGTTGTGGGTTCATGTATATCTCCAAGCTTCAAATAGCTTAGCAGTAAGAGCTCTGGTGGATTCTAGTATAATTCTAATGTTTAGCTGAAACGAGTTATTTACTAAAATTCTTTCATCTGCCTCTGATGATTATTCATCATCTTATTCATTTTTTCCTGTATATTTTAAAGAAGACCACCAAATGATTTATAATGTTTATCTTCCCTTCTATTTTTCAAAATAGAAATTCTAAAATCTATTTCTATTTTACATGTATATTTACTTTTTTTCTTATATGTATGAGTGTTTTACCTTCATGTATGTTAATTGCACGAAGTGCATACAATGCCCACAGAGGCCAGAAGAGGGTATTGGGTCCCCTGGAATTGGAGTTATGGACAGTTGTTAGCTGCCATGTACATGCTAGTACACCGTGTGGGTTCTGGGAACTGAAACTGGGTCTGCAAGAGTAGCTAATGCTCCTAATTACTGAGCTGTTTCTCCAGCCTCCAGAATAGAAATTCTTAAATTTCAGGTAGCTAATGGCCTGAAAGCAATGACTGTGCTTCCCAAGCTCTCTTCTAGACAGGTATCATTATATGACTAATTTAAGTAATTGGAAAATGGGCAAAAATGATTTTAACTTCAAGATCAATTATTTTTTTTTGCTTACTCAAATAACTTTTTAATTGGTATATTTCAGGTATATTATGAAACAATGTGAAATTTATTAAACACAATATTTCCAAGTAAAAGCAAGTATGTTGTTTAATGTAAAAAGTTACACCATCAGAAACCAGATGAATTCTTTTGAGGAATCCCCACCTTTCTCTTGCCCTCTCCTTTAGACTTCAGTGAATACATAATGCTGGTAAAATAACTTTGCTGATGCAAATAAGAGTAACAAGCTAAACTACTGCAGAACAAAGGAAAGGGTCCTAGTCCTTGAACACTACCCCGGATCAAAGGCATCCACATCTCCTGAATGATCTGCAAACCTCTGCTGGCTGCACCACTTAGCTTGTCACTATTTTTAGATTTCCTTATTACAGCAAGCCAGTTCACACCCTACCTATTGAAATCATTTTACTTTTTCTCCTATAAGCATGTTTTTAATGTTCTAAATAAAGAAAGAATAGATTACAAAAAGTAATACATTTAAGAATGTTGATACCATGAGCAAAGTGTTTTACATCAAGTAACTCAGCTCCCTACACAACAAAAGTCATTGTGAAAAATGAAAAACTCAAAATACCATCAGGGGCTAGATGTGTATAGTTCAGTGTACAATGAATGTTTAGCATGTATGAGGTGTTTCTTTTGATTAGCAGTATGAAGAAACCAATAAGCCTATCAAGAACTTTAATTTTTATTTACAGTAGTATCTCATCTCATAAGTATCACACTTCCATGTTCATGCAACATTACACACAGTAGCCAATGTATAAAAACAACCTAAATATTCCTCAGTAAACAAAGAAAATTTTATACACATACAGAGGGAGAGAAAGAGAGAGAAAGAGGGAGAGAGAGAGAGAGAGAGAGAGAGAGAGGAGAGAGAGAGAAATGTTACTTAGTCTTACGAGAGAAAGAAAGCCTGTACTTTGCCATAGCATGGATGGACCTGAAAGACATTATACTTATTACGTGAAATAAGCCAGACACAAAAAGAAAAACATTACATGATCTTACTAATTTGTAAAATGTTGTGTATCTGTGTATACAGAGCTCTAATACACAGAAATAGGAACTATAGCAGTAATTACCATGGGCAGAGGGTAGAACAGGAAAGGAGAGGGGGAAATGAGATAATAGAGGTCAAAGGACATGAAATAGTAGATATGTAGGATGAACCATTCTAGAGAACTAATGTGTAAGACAGGGAATAAAATCAATAAAACTATTTTGTATTAGGAATTTGTATTAAATAAGTAGATTTTAGCTTCCATGTCAAAAAAGTATAAAACCCTAGTCTACCATTGTAGACTAGTTGAATTTAAATACATCCTATAACCTCATGTCATAAGCCTCAAATACATCAAATAAATGTACTTTAAAATGAGAGAAAACACTAGTTGATGATTTTGGAAAAATACCAGAAAAACATTTTTTAAATCCTATAATTTTTCTAGTAAAAGCATTCTTGCTGTAGCCGGGTGTGGTGGCACACACCTTTAATCCCAGCACTCAGGAGGCAGAGGGAGGCAGATCTCTGTGAGTTCAAGGCCAGCTTGGTCTACATAGTGAGTTCCAGGACAGGTGGGGCTACAGGGAGACCCTTGTCTCAAAAAGACCAAAAAACAAAAAATTCCTGCTAATCTAGCACTACTAGGATGCCACTTGGGCCATTCGTTAGTGCACGTATAGCTATCCTTACAAACGTCTTTTTATAATACAGTTAGCCAAACACAAATGCTGAGGACTTCAGTGAGATACATTTATAAGAGATTACAGTCACTAGCTGTGATGATTTCAGAGGAAAATCCCTGAATAAAACTTAACCTCAGACCTTGCTTCCTAAAGCTTATAGGAGACAAAGCCAGCAAGCACAGCTGTTATTAAGCATTAAAAGCCTTTCATTGATATTTGAAGTCTAGTCTCCCTACCATTAACTGACATCTTTTCAATGTAATTTATATGTTTTTCATGCTCAGACACATGGAAAGTATCAATGCTCAATGACCAATTTAAAAGGGTTAAAGACAGACAAGTATGCATTTGACTGCCTAACAACAGTGTTTGCTATATTTTAAACCAGTGTAATTTAATCAAAGGAAAAGAATCCCTTGAATATTCTATCATATTCAAGATTATAAAACATCAGGTAAAATCTATTATACACATAATAAACTTTTTATTTTTTATTCCTGAGAGCATAATTATTTTAGTCTGTCCAATAAAAAGAATTCATCCACTTCACAAAACATGAACAAATATTTTAGCAGATGTATTTCAAGGAGATTAAAAGATTGGTGCTTCTACTCAAAAGGTGATAGAGGAACATAAAAGTGTGAGGTTTGTGAAAACTTCGAAAAAAAGAAATTGCTGGTACTTGAGATTATGTTTTTGCATAAAACACTCAAATTGGAATTACCTTGGCAGAATTATTCTTACAGAATAAAATAAGTCAGCCTAGAGTCAGTGGGAGAAAAAATAAACCAGGAAAAGAAGAAGGGAAAGGACAATTGTCTCAAGTGAAAAGATAAAGGTAGAAAACACAGATTACCTGGAGGCAGCCAATCAGTTTTGCAAAACTGATGCACTAGAGACTTAGACCACTCAGTTTTCCAGAGATCCTATCACCATCAGGCACAAAACAGATTCTCATTAACATTACTTCCTCACTCCTGACCACCCTTTCCTTTAATTACTTAATACTTTTTATTGATTTAATACCTGCTTCTGTTCCAGATTGGCAAAGATAATGTAACCCCCTTTTTGACTTGCTCAAGTAGAGGCATCACCATATCATTTTGTCACTACCTTCCTTCACATCATCTTCCCATAATGCTAGATAAGAGCACAGAGCTCTATTCCTGCACCTGATGCTCCTGTGTAAACACGAGAGTCCCTCTTTCCTGAATCACTGACACCTTCCTTTATATGCCTTTTCCATCTCCTTACCTGAACCCTTCTTCTTATCCTTAAACCAGCTCTTCTTAGTAACCAGTTCTACAAGTTTGAACTATTTTCTTTAATTGACTTTAATATGCCTCGTGCATGCTATACAATGCTATACCTAATTTTATGAATCCTTATTTCATAGTGCCTACACTAGACATGTTCCCACCATTCCTATATGTAAAATTATAATCAGCCCATGCCCTAAGTAGAGGAATAATATAATTATCTCTCCCAGTGGCCTCACTTCCCCATTTCAAAAACCTTCCACACACAACAGTTATATTCCTAAAGCAGGTCTGTTCTCACTTAAAGCCAAGATGCAGTCCAGTTTTCAGTTTATTCAATGTCTTCCTTTCACTGGACTCCACACCTTTGAACCTTTATTTCCTGTATTATGACCTACATGCCTGGCCCTTAGACCAACCCTCCCCAGCCTTCCTTTATATTCTGTACAGGGCCGCACTGTATTAGTCCCCTGACGTTCACTCATTCCCTTTCTGTTCCTGCTTTCAACTGGGTAGATTCTATTCTCAATCCAAGATTCAGTCTCAGCTTATACGTAAAGTTTTATTCAATTTATGTTGAATTTTATTTTCTCCAAATCTCCCAATAGTTTATGCAAAGGAATGTGTTGACAAATTTTCAGGTTTTGATCTTCTCTAACAGGTATAGCATTCTACCTACAGGAGTTAATCGCTGAGCATTGATATTATTTTATGGTCTTCTGAAATGCAAAACCAAGGCAAGTGTGAAGAGACCACGTGGCAGTGATGTGAAAGGGAGTTATTAAGAAAAATAAGAGTGCATAAGATGTTGCTTGTAATAATTCAATGAGCTATATGTTTATATATGGTTTCCTTTGTGTATTTTTATAAAATTTTTAAAATAATGGGAATACGAAAACTTATGTATGTCACACTGAGAAAATTGTGTCTATGCCCCAGTTTTGCCTAGGATCAGACCTAGAAGAAAAAATGAGAAAACAAAATCCATTAATGTCAGCAAGCATGCTGGGAAGAGAGAACAGTTTTAGAGCTCCTACCAGGAAGTGACCTGCGGAGCAAAGATGCCCTCAGGATCAGCAAGTACTGATTGTCACTCAGCTCTGTCCTTACTGTGAGGAAGCATAACTCCTTCAGGCTGTACTGAAACTTAAAGCATGTGTCCCTTAAATCCATCCGCTTCTCTTTGATCTGGCTGATTCTATACTGGTCAAGGACATCTATCACTAACAAATTGGGCTCACCACATATATTGATGTCAAGGGTGTGTGCCGAGAAGACAGCTGGAGCCATCATAGATTACACTAGATGGATCTTCCAGTGTAAACAAGCTGGGTTCTGATTTACAAATCAGTCCCTTCAAAGTTAGATTACTCTGAACCAGCTCAACATGTGAACAACTTAAAAGTGCGGATCGCTCAGAGAAGGTCTCTAAAAGAAAGAGGACAGGACAACAGTGCAGAAACCATTGAGTTGTCTGCCTCCTTCAACGACAGGAGAGACGGGAACAAGAACACAGCTTCCGGCAACTAGGGGAGTCACACAAAAAGTTACTATTACAAAGTTGCAAAGCTGAAAAAGGAAGAAAAAAGAAAAGAAATCAAAGAATTTCTTTGGTACTTCCCATCCAAAAGAGAAAAATACACATTTTTCAAGGAATAATTTTGCTTTTGCTTATTCTGTGCACTGTCATGTTTTTCTAAATAGCACTTTGGGAAAAATTCTGCTTTAGGAAACACTTCTTCCTATACCTCAATCCCTGTCATGCCCCTCTACCCTCAGCATGAGCAGAAATTTCCTTGTGGTATGCTCCACTTGTTTAAGCAAAAGCACTGAATGAGGAAAGCACAGGAGCCTCATAATAGGAAGGATCTGTGGCTCATACATGTTAATACAAGCTAGGACAACTAAGGCTGCCATTGCTGAAGCTATCTCCACCATAACTGCATATGACTGCATAAGACCAGCTCAGTGGCCAACAAACAGAATGATCAGATCATTTATCAACCAAAGTAGGACATTTGTGTCTAGGACAAATGTTAAACAGGCTTCCAGGAAAACAACATAAATCTATACTACCATCCAAAAAAGCAGGGCCCATAGTGACCTAGTCCAAGACGTACAGATAAGCAGAATTCTTATGGTGCAAAGTGAGTTCTGGATCTATACTTTTAGTTCATAAAGCCAGCAAATTTCTAATTTTTCTAAGTCCATTGAACTATAATTTTCTCTTCCTTAAAATTTAATTGGAGAAAACTTAATTGACTTACATAAAAAAGCTATGAAAAAAACATCTGTCATCCAGAGTAATTAAGAGAAATGATGTACTCACAGGCTAGGAACTTGATGGGGATAGAGGAAGCACTGGATTGAGAGACTTTCTATGCCAATGTCAATTTGAGGGTTTAATAATGAAACCTAAACGGCATAATATGTTTTTCATATTTAGACAATATAAAAGTGACATATAAGCATCACAAATTTTAGTAAAACAAATTTTCTGAGAATGGTGTCTACCAAATCATTTAGGTGACGAATCTGTGTCCTCCAAGCTGAGACAGTAAGGACAAAGGGAACACAAGAATCAAAATAACTTGATGAGGGCTCACCTTTATTGATTTCATCACCCAAAATAGAACTTCTATGAAGAATGTCAGTGAGCAGGAGGTTGAATCCCATACAGGCCACTGTCAACCGCTTCCAGTGGTCTGATTAGGTTGTTAAATAAGTTGTTTAAGATATATTCTTCCTATTCCCATTGTAATTCATGACAAAGCATATTAGAATTGTATGAAAGAATACAATTTTTCCTAAGTAGTTTAGAATTTAGAAAAGGTCATAAGAATATCATAAACAGGGTCAGAAAGATGTTTCAATGGGTAATGGCTTTTGCTGCTAAGCCTGACAACCTGAGTTTGGTCCCTGGAATGCAAATGGCAAAAGGGCAGAACCCACTCAATTGTCCTCTCATTGGGAGAGAGACAGACAGAGAGACAGAGACAGAGACAGAGAGACAGAGAGAAATGCAATAAATGTTTTTTAAAGAATATTATAAAAGAACTCCTGGACAAGAAGAAATGTGAATGCAGAAACAGATCTCCAGTGCAGGTAAAAAATTCTGAAGATTTAAGCCTGATGTCAGGGATTAGAGCTTGATTTACATGTAGATCCAAATGATGTTTGACAGGCAAAATAAACTTTCTGGGCCTCAGTTTTCTCATCTTTAAAACAGAGGTTTCAAATGGCACATAAAATACATTGTTAAAGTCATCAGTTAACATGAGAAAAGAGAGGTTTTTGTAAATGTTTTATTGTTGTTGTTGATTTGTTTGCAAACTGTCTCACTATGTAGTCCCAGCTAGCCTAGAACTGGCTATGTAGACCAGGCTGGCCTTGGTCTCACAGAGATCCACTTGCCTCTGCCTTCTGAGTACTGGGATTAAAGGTGTGCCCCAGCACACCCAACTTGTTTCTTAAATGCTTTAATGAACATGCAAATATAGGAGATAAATTTATTTATACTAGCATTGAAATGTGTCTAAATTAAATTATTAATTACATGCATAGCTACATACTTTGTGCACACACACACACACACACAGAGGTATCTCTGGTGGGTCAAGTTCATTCACAATTGTTTTCATTGGAAAGCTAGAATAAGAGGAGCCAGTGATATTTTGGTCTTATCTTTAGTGTTTGAATTTTATGGAAATATTTTTAGCTGTGAAATTAAAATTAAAATTCAGGCAAGTATTTAACTGTACAATTGACAGAGAAATATTACTAAAAGCAAAAATATGAACTAAAAATAAACTACTTTGGATGCCAATTGTCAATACTTCTAGTATATAGTGATCTTAAGAACTGTCCAAATTAGTATTCATCTAATTATTTACTAATGCAAAACTAACACTTCAGTGACAAGCCAGAGCTTAAAAAAAAGTTAAAGCTCTGGTGACATGGGCCAAAACGATTATTCAGAGACAAAAGTTCTAGAGGAGAAAGACTGTTAAACTCACCTCAGAGAACTCTACTTCAGGGAAATGAAAGGAAGAAAGTGAGAAAAGATTCAAACATAATGATAAAACTAGAACAGGAACTGAGAGACAGCATTGCCACAAAACGAACCAAGCCAACAATAAATGAGATGGAGATACTTTGATAGCATTTTGTTCTAGAACAAAATTCATCCGGAGGAAGAAGACACAATCAGACTTCAGATTTACATTCCAGTCAATAAGAATATTCTAGAACCCATGCTGTTAAGTAAACAGATAATGAGTCATGAAGTCATAGAGTAGACTTTAGACTAATAGCGAATGAATAAGTAGACAAAGGCTAGAGGATGAAGCAGAAGTTTTCTCCAAGATCCAGACGTCCTTCTAATTCAATGTCCTTAAGGCTTCTCAAGGTTTTGTTTACCTCAGCACAAAGTTGCCTCTGCCATTAGATCTCTAGGCTATGGCCAGCCTGATCTCCACCACCTCCAGCATTACTTGAACATTATAGAGTTGTAAACGACTTCACTAAAAATGTTTACTGCTATATCAGGTCTCAAATTTTGGGGGTGTTATTTTCTCCCATATCAAGTAATTTTTTGTCCTAATTCCTCTCATTTAGATGAGTTCTAAACTTTTTCAGCATCCTCTATACTTTATGTTTAACATTATACTGTTTCTAATTCAAGTTATATAGCAAGCAACAAGTGTGGCTTAGGTGGTGACCATAACAATGATTTCAAATGATTCAAATATTCTGGCACAGAAAGTGTTTCAAAATGTATGTATGCATTTACATAGACATATATACACATATGTCCACATGTGTATATTTATACACCTGCATGGTGAATATATGCACATTTTATCACTTCATACATGTATATATAGAGACATATGCAGCAACATTACTTTTTAATATTTGTAAAAGAGAAAATATGTTTAATTATTTCATATTTCTTTGTCTTGACTTTATGAAAATGTATTCTAATTTCAACAAGATTATTAATAGTGTCATACACCCTTTTAATATTTCCTATTGTAATAATTTAGTAGCTAAAATAGGTTATAGTAAGTCCTATTTTGCAATGCCAGCTACCTGATGAATACATATTCTTCAAAGAATGAATTTAATTTCAGGGTGTTATTTAGTTGAGCTCTTTGATTGCCATGTGATGGCTCTTTTATTCCTTCATAAGATTTTTTTCTGTTCCTTTCTTCTTTCCAGGCTAACCCAGAAATAGTTTATTTCATTGAATCTACAATAGTCCAAAATGCACTCTCCCCTAACTGCAGCCTTACTCTGCCAATTATAGTGTAACACACTGTTCTTTAGAGAATGCTCATAATTCCTAACATAACAAAAATCAAATATAAAGTTGAACCTTAATTACCTCCTAGAACTTGAAGGTAAAACCCTATTGTTGAAGCCAAGACACACTTCAGACACAGGGCTTAGAGCAATGGAGTTGAAACTGACCTGGAAGCTTCCTCCATGAAGACTAGCTCCCATAGTTCTAGAGGATACTATGAAGATGCTAAGGGAGAAAAATCAATAGTGGTCCAACTCCAGCTTAAAAGCCTAATAAACATAACAATGACCAGCACAACAAACTATATCAGTACAGTAGTGTCACTTTTATCTTGGAGGTAATCAATAACTATCTCATTGGACTTGAAGCCCTCTCCATGGGAAGGAACTCTTGCATGGCACTATAAACATAGCCAGATACATGTGACTAGAGAAGTCATAGACCCTAAAGAAAATTCTATCTCTGTCATATCTCTAGACAAATTAAATGTCTTACTGCATGCTAAATATGGATCCATATATATACAGACGTGTATACCACTTATCACTCATCAAGGAAGCTTCTTTCTGCAACAGATGGAGGCTATTACAGAGTTCTGCAACTGGTCACAAAGAAAAGAATATGTGTCTGAGAGACGCTCAGCTTTAAGTGACACATCTACAGTGGAGCCTCTACACCTAAGGCTCACAGAACATAGTGGAACACGGGGTAAAGTGAATACTAATGTATCCCTCAACTCTCACCAGCAAAGCTTCCACAGGTGAGAGTGCCATGCACACAGGAAGGCCACAACTGGCCAAGGTGTAAAGAATAAGATACTGCAGAGTGCATGCTCTGGATAGGTCTCCTATGTTAAACATCACCCACTCACGGCTCAGGGACCATGAAGAGGCAGAAGAAGAGGCAGTGCAAAGATTGTAAGAGCCAGGGTTGGTGCACAAACAAAAGGAAACAGTCTTCCAGGCCTCTGGGAAGTTGCTCATATGAACTTGCAGCAATGGTGACAACATGCACCAGACTTACACAGACTCAATCAAACAAAATCCCAGCATAGAACTGGGGAAATGAGCAGCAGGCCCCAACCTTAGCCAAGGAACTATTGGCAACTGATTGCTGCTAGGTGAGGGAGAGCTGATCTTTAAGGGAGTGACTCTAGAGAGGGTGACTAGACTCCAGAGGATAAATGTGCACTGAGGGATGTCTGGATACAAAAGTTTGACTCAATAAGCCTTAACATATATGACAGAATACATGAAATCTAGTGGGGGGGATTATGAAGAAAGTGCAAATGGGTCAGGGGGTCTAAATATGACTAAGATTTATTGTATGAAATGCATAAAAATTCAATAAAAATACATTAAAAATAATTTTTTTAATGTAAGGCTGAAGAGATTGCTCAGTGGTTATGATCACTTCCTGCTCTTCCTGAGGACCCAAGGTGGGTTCCTAGGACCCACCTCGGGCAGTTCACCAGGGACCCAATGTCTTCTTCTGACTTCCACAGACATAAACAAAAACACAGTGCACACACACATACACACACACACACAGATATATATAATACATAAATAAAAATAAATTTTTTATGTACAAAGGAAGAAACTGTCCCTTGCCAGATGTCATGGCTCACACCAGTAATCCCAGCACTTGGTAGGCTGAGACAGGAGGATGTCCATGAGTTCAAGGCTAGTTTGGGCTACATAGTGAGTTCTAGGCCAATTTGGTCTACAGAATAAGGCCTTGTCTTGAAAGAAACAAGCAAAAACTGTAAAGGAAACATTTTGTAACAAATTATTGAGAATGTATTAGTTGTCAATATCAGTAAAATTTTACAGACTCTTCTATAAATGTAGAAAATTATTTTCAAGGACTTTAACCTTTGCTGGTCTCTCAGAGCTATACCAAGATATAAAGAAGTACTAACTAAAATACAGAGTTAAATCAAATTAGCATTCAGTCAGTGCCACTCAACTACAAGGACAGACTTCATCAAGTTTACAAAGTAACTACAATTGTAATCTATGTTCTAGAAAAAATAGTCTAGCTTGGTTTCTTTGATGAGAGAACTTACTAAATTTCTATATCATTTGTCATTAAAGAGATATTTTTATCTTTCCTGTCTCATAAATGGAACACTCTGATGACCCTAAGCCTTATTTCCCAATAAGGAATGGTATTTTGTACAAATTATAAAGCATATAAACAGTGGAAGATTTAGCCTAAATGCAATAGACCAAACTTACTAGAGTCTTCTTGGAGGTCAGCCAAACACTAAAAGCCCCATATGGCCTGATGATTATCTGCCATCCAGAGGCACAATTCTGCCAAGCTTCAAGAGAATGGGCTCCTCTGGTCGAGTGACCTGATTTCTCTTTGAGTTAACAACTCTCTCAATTGCTAAGCAAGGCCTTTAGCCCATCTGCTAAAAGTTTTCCATCAAATAACATAGGAAACAAATTCTCAAAGGCCAAGGAACCGTTAAAGGGTCTCTACAATTGTAAAGCAAAATCTATTCCTAAAATATTCTTTTGTATTTTTCCTTTGCAACAAATAGTACTTCATATCTTCCTGATTCATCTAACTTGTTAAACTAACAGCTCTCTCCCACCATAGCTACAACCTACTATTATAACTCTGTCTCTAGCGGGACTTTTGACATTTCTGTAATAGTTTAAGTAAATGCCACTTGGTTGTTAAGGACCTGCCTTATGTTTGCCAGTTACAAATTTTCTTTTATTAGTCCAGGCAAAACAAGTATACCAAAATTTTAAGATGTCCAATCAGTTTCAACTTTTTTATATGATTCAAACAAACATTAAGTTCTCTAATACTTGTATGCTTTGTATATCTGACCAAACGAGTATTTGGACCCTAGGCTAAATTATGGAAAGCAAATGTACCTGTAGGTTACAATGTTTGAATCCTGGAAGGAATGAACAACTGTAGTCTGCAAACTAAATCAGGCTTGCTCCCTATTTTTATGTAGCCTGTTGAAAAAAGTGTTTACATGTTTATGTAGTTACACAATAAATGGTTGTAAAAGTATCTACACAATGTCTTTATTTTATCTTTTGCCACAGAAAACCTAAAATGTTAACTACCAGGTCTTTTATTTTATAAAAGACAGTTGACAAACATCACTGTATTTACTAGGAAGTTTTCCTAGACTTCGTGAACTTATTCATGACAGGTACTCTTGCAAGACCTATGTCCTGGCTAGCAGTCACTGCTAAACTTATGAGTTTGATTTTCAAAGTCTCTGAAATCACTGGTATTCTTGTGGGAGACAAAATCATGATGACACTAATAAGTGACCCAGAGTCTTATATAATCAAAAGGCAAAATGTGGCACCTGGATTCTGTAACTGTTAAATTCCTTTTTCAATGATACAGTTACATCTTTTTATAATTTTTCAGAGCTATTCTTCAGGAGTCTATACAGCACAGTCATCTTAATAAACTGGTTTCTGTGAACTATCATTCTGTAGCTTAGCAGGATCAGAAGGGAAATATGAGATATTCATCACAAAACCCAAGCAACTCTCTGGTCACAGTCAATTGTGACCACAGTCATACTTTGCTGTTCCTTTCCAAATCCCTTACCAGTAGTGAACTTTTAAAAAGAGACCAAAATCAAGATTTTTCTAAAGTATTGTCTTTATATTTCTGCCTAGCCCAATATTGCAGTCTTCCCCCCCTCACCCCAAAATACCCTCATTTGTTTTTATCTATAAAGGGCCAAACATTTTTTATTTTGATTGTGATCTTTAGTTTGATTTCTTAGTTGAACTTTTACAAGGATGCTAGGTTTAAATCTTGAATTGTTTAGTTAATATTAGTGAGTGCAGTAGATAAAAGAGCATGTTTACAGGTCAAGAAGATGGCTTGGTAAGAAAAAGGATATGCTTAGCAAGCTTGATGGCTTAAGGTCAATCCCTTTAACTCATGTAAAAAACCGCATGCTTGTAGCTCACATCCATGATCCCAGTACTCCTATGGTGAGATGGGAGGTTGAGATTGTACTGGCCAGAGAAGGTCAAAGACCACCTAGCCTGGAGTACACAGTGCAGTGAGAGAAAAAAGGAGAGGTCTGGCCTCAACAAGCTAGCAGGCAAGCACTGACTCATGAATATTATCTTATGACTGCTGCACATGGGCTGTGGCATGTGCAAGTGCACACACACACACATACACACACACAAATTAAACAAATAAAGGGTTTTTTTCATTTTTTTTTTAGAATAGCACACTTGGGGGTTGTAGAGATGGCTCAGCATTTAAGAGTACTGGCTGCTCTTGTAGAGGACTGGAGTTCAATTCCCAGCACCCACATGGCAGATAACAACCATCTGTAACTCCAGTTACAGGGGATTCAATGCCCTCTTCTGACCTCTGTGGGCATCGCACAACATGAGTGTACCTACCTACACACCATGAGTACAGTCATACACATAAAAAAATAATAAATTTTAAAAAATATTTTATTTATTATTTTTATGTGTATGAGTGTATTGCCTGCATGTGTGTGAGTGCACCCAGGTTGTGCAATGCCACAGAGGTCAGAAGAAGGCTTCAGATTTCCCTGGAACTGGAGTTAAGGACAGTTCGTAGCCACCATGTGGGTGCTGGGAATCGAACCTGGGTACTCTTCAAGAGCAGTCAGTGTTCTTAACTGCTGAGCCATCTCTCCAGCCCCCCAAAAATAGTAAACAAATTTTTTTAAAAGAGAGAATAGCACACTTGTGACCTAGGATATGAAAGGTAGAATTGCATCAGATACACCCACAGTTCTGGAAAAATATAGAGCCTCTTAAGGCTTCAAAGGATGTACATTTAATGTGTGGGGCAGAGCTAGGGTTTGAGTCCTATACTAATGCCTGGAAAGATACCGAAAACAGACCTGAGTTACATGACTCCAGTTTAATAGCTAACAACTTCCTAACACATATACACTCTACTAGTTAGCTCTAGTAACAAAAACTCATATAATTTATAATCCAAATAAACTAATTTGTGGCTCATATGAAAAGTGAAGCAAATTATAAAAGAAAATTAACAAAATAAAAATGAAACATAAAGGGGCTGAAGAGATGGCTCAGCTGATAAAAGCACTAGCTGTTCTTGCAGGAGACCCGGTTTGAATCCCAACACCCACATGACAACAAGCAACTGTCCCTAATTCCAGTTCCAGGGGATCCGATGCCTTCTTCTGTCCTGCTCAGGGGATTGCACAACAGGGGTACACTTATATACATGCAGGCAATACAGGCACACACATAAGAAATAAAAAAATTAAAAATTAAAATTATATAAGAAACAAAATGTAGAAAACACTAAGAACCCATTAGACTTATTTTTATAAATGTAATGAAAGAGATGACCTTCAAAAGGTAAAAAGAAATACTGTCTATTATCTCTAAGGAGGTAATACCATTTAGGAACATTTGGTGAGTATTTGTAATTACTTTCAAGTTTTTTGGAAAAGAATGCAACATAAATACAAACCAGAGCAAGCAAATTGATCTTAGCGCCATCCACGAGGTAATCTAAACTTTACTGACACAAACTAGCTTAGATTAGATACCAAGCATAAGATAATAAAATAAGCTTTACGTTTCAAACGTTTAATGTGAGGCGTCCAACCAGCTGAAAGGCCACAACTTGTGTCACTAAAGGCTCATTTCATCAGCAGCCACTTCCAGAGCACATGGAAGTGGTTAAGGGGGAACCTTCTTCCAAGGGTCTCATATACTTGTTTTTTATTACCCATGCCTGTAAAGATGGCTATGAAACATCTTAAAGGATGTTCAACATCATTAATAATTAGGGAAATGCAGATTAAAACCACTTTAAGATTTCATTTTACCCCAGTAAGACTGATAAGATCAAGAAAACAAATGATACCAAATATTGGAGAGGATGTGGGGAAAGGGCAACACTCATCCACTGCCGGTGGGATTGTAAACTTGTTCAACCCTATGGAAAGCAATGTGGAGAACTCTTTAAAAACTACAAATGAACCTACGCTTTGACCCAGTTATCCCACTCCTTGGCATATACCCAAAGAACTCATCCTCTTGCAGAGACAATTGTACCTCCATGTTTGTTGCTGCTCTTTTCACAATAGCTAAGAGATGGAAGCAACCTAAGTGTTCCTCAACTGATGAGTGGATAATAAA
>NW_008339910.1:573590-587161 GCF_000622305.1 Nannospalax galili | reverse complement strand
AGCCCATGTGACCCCTGAGGAACAGATCCGCAAACTACCTTAAGAGTAAAAATAAATTGGTTAATTTGGGCCAACTGTATAGCCTTAAACATCCAAAGGAAAATATAACCAAAGATTAAAGGGGTCAATATAATTTCTTAAGAGTCCATATGTATAGCTAAAAGCAACATAACAAGCAACAATGCCAGATAGGACATACCTTCTTTCGAGTTGTTGGCAAGGGTGGCCCAAGGGACTTCCAAATAGTAACCCAGCATAGAACTGGGAAAATGAACAGCAGACCCTAATCTTTTCTAAAGGGGTATTGACAACTGATTTCTGCTAGAAGAGGAACAGCTGACCCTCCTAAAACAAAGACCTCTAGATAGGCTGACTAGATTCACCAGAAGGGCAAGTAGTGGGGAATGGCTGGGGTGTCGACAACACAGCAGACAGTAGCAGGGACATCAGAGTATAAGGGCTCTAGTGGGGGGAGGGAGGCTATGGGAGGGTCCCATCTGGGAAGTGGGTGTATAATCGAATAATATGATTTGGGATGTTCTGTGTGATATGCACACAAAAAAAAATCAACAAATTTTTTAAAACATATTATATTTGAGGAGGAAGCATGGAAATTTACATCATGTTAATTAGTAGAGGTGATAAACATTACCGTTGAAATCCACCCAATGAGGATCCAAGGATCCAAGTGCAACCGATTATGACTAGTAATAATCAGATGCATACAGATTAGAGATGTGTGTGCCAACAACTCGGAGTTAGTAGTAAAAACAATGAGTCTTTCTGCAAGGAACAATATATTCTAAAATGAAATGGAGATCTTTCTTAAAAGTTAAAAAACTCATTCAATTTTACGTCTTACAGGGCTTATACTGAGTTCAATATTGTATAACTGTATTAACTCAACTGTGAACCTAGAAATTTGCAGCTGCTTGTGAAAGAGATATACTCTTGCTCTGGAGTATGTTACTGAATATGTTAAATCTGTAGTGAAATGCTTCTTCTAACCATGTAGTTATTAAAAATTAAAAAATGATAAAAAAATGAATTGAAAATTACTCAGGAGACAAGTTACTCATCCAAGCAAGTAAACTACTGTAAGGGACCTTGTCAAACTTTAACCATCATTAATTATTGAATTACCAATGACAGTTGGTGCCTTACTTTCAATATTACACTTTATAGAATGTGTCCCTGCCTTTTCCTAAGTGAAAAAGTGGTCATTAACCACAAAGAAACAATCAGCTCACCGAGTGTGTGGCTCTGAATCTTAACAGAAAAGAATTAAAATAGACACTCAAGTGGAAAATATCACAGGACAAAAGGAAGACTGCCACCTTCTGTCCTCCACAGGAATGCTGAAGTTTTTTTCTTTTTTCAAAATAGAGACAAAAGGGAAAGAAAAACGGATATAAGAGAAAAGAAAATAGCCATAGCCATGTCTCATAATTCAGCAAGGGTCTTACTGGAGTTATCTGAAAATTTTCAAGCAAATAGGGACTCTACTCTAGAAAAAAAAAAATCATGCAAATTTCTACAAAGTTCTTCACTGATATCGAAAAGTAATGATGGTCTTTGCTACACTGGTATTGTGATTCCACACTTTCCTGTTTTTTTCTGTAAATAAAAGACAAGCAGGAACTGTCTTGTTTTCCCGATCAGATGGCAGGCACATCAAGGAACTTCTCTTTATAGAGCTATGCCACAGGTTACACTGCTAAGTTCTGATTTCTTCTCCCTATGAACTTTGTTTTCCCCTGTATTTGTGTGTAATATAAATGATTAGAAAATAAACATTGTAATGAATAATAGGTATGACATTTCCTGGAGTTGAGGTTAATTCTTCATCTAGCCACTGATACTTGTAATCAGGGTAGCCTACTTACCATTGTCTCACATAACCTGAAAGGCAGAAAATGCTTTCTAGTCCCTTTTGTGAACTAGAAGAAAACACTCCTAACCATGGATACCTATTTCAAGTACAGCTTGTTCACATGGTATCATCATCAAGCTAGTGACATGGGTTAAGAAAAATCTTTAGAAATAATTAGGTTATTCTTTTCAAAATAAAACTTTTAATTATGAAACATGATATAGTTATGTATGACAACAATAGAATAAAGAATGTGTTTATAGCACTTGCATTTAACTGCCTGTACTCTCCCTTCTGCAGTATGCTGCTGCCTAGAAATAATAGATGTTCTTCTATAATTGGTAGTATTATGATGTCTGGGTCTACACTCAGCTATTGCTAATACACATGCCAGAATATCCATTTGTCACTGCCCATGCTCCGCTCTAGCAATCAAAATCACAAAGAACTGCTTATTCACTGGAAACACTAGATACTGATGGGCGCTGCAGGTCAGAGAATAGAATAGTCAAGAGAGAAACAATATAATCAATGTTTGTACACTTGTCATTGCACAGCGTGTGCTGCTTTCTGACCAGCGGATATTTCCAGATAGTTTTTAGGTCAAATTCAGGAAAAAAAAGATATTGGACAACTAGGAGATGCTATAAATTCACAGTCCAGTGTTTAATAGCTGTTGGTTGCTTTATAGTTTAAGCAGCAGCCACTTGCATCTTCTTCAAACAGTAGAATCCTCACACTAAATATATAAAGATATCTCTTCCAACCAAATTGTAGTACTGAGTTTTGTAAAATTGGTTTCAACATTACCCTAAGATTGTCCATCTGCTTTTATGATTTAAAAAAATAAACCAGAAAATTCAAGTGTACAAAGATGTATTTAAAATCATCTCCAAGTGTCTTATTGCAGTGAGTAGTGATGAACACAGAGTGTCATAACGGGGCCAAGCGCTGAGAATCAGCAATAGGGAATGCTCAGTCAGAGAAAGGACACTTCCCCAACTCCTAGGCTCAGGAAACATCACAGAAGAGGGGATGGAAAGATTATAAGGGATGAAGGATGGAGAGGAGTACTATGAAACACTTTCCTCTAGACATGATATGGCTGTTACACACATGAACTCACAGCAGCTTGATCACAAGATCAAGTCAGTTAAAAATTCCAGCATGAAGGCCCCACTCCTAACAGCATTTGATGGCTCCTGGAGGAGGAACGGTCACTTTCTTCAAAGATGTCTACTGAGAGGTTACTCATGCCCCAGTGGACAGTATATGGAAGCATTAACTGAACTTAATGTGTTACCAGAAAAGGGACATTAAATTAGGAGGGAGATAGGTTGGGGAGGAACCTGGTAGAAGTATACATGTATGACATTTTCAAAGAACTAAAGAAGGTTTTTAAAAACGTTACTTTGAGGGTCTGGAGAGATGGTTCAGCGGTTAAGGGCACTGGCTGCTCTTGAGGAAGGTTGAGGTTCAAATCCCAGCATCCACATGGCCACTAACAACCATCCTTAACTCCAGTTCCAGGGAATCTGGTGCCCTCTTCTGACCTCTATGGGCACTTCACGACATGGGTACACTTACACTCATGCAGGCAATACAATCATACACATAACATAAAAATAAATAAATTTTTAGAAAATGTTACAGTGAAGAAAACACAACATCATCACCTTAGTTTCTGTACATTTCTTTCTTTTCTTTTGAGACAGGTTCTTGTTATAAAGCTCAGACTGGCATGGAACACACACTCCTCCTGCCTCCACCTCACCAGTGCTGGAATTACAACCATGCACCATCAAGTCATATCTTAATATGACAATCATGTCTTGATGTAAACATAGGATTTCCCTACCAATACACACACAAAAATGAATTACAAAACACTCAAGGGGCAAATAGGACATACAGGATTTTATTTAAGATGCACACCTAAAGAGAATGAGAGAGGGCATACAGAAAAAGACGTGAAATTTGGAAGTTAAAAAGTAGAGAGGCCAGGCATGGTAGCGCATGGCTTTAGTCCCAACACTCCGGAGGCAGATGCAGGTGGATCTCTGTGAGTTCAAGGCCAGCCTGGTCTACATAGTGAGTTCAGATCAGCTGGGACTATAGGGAGACCCTGTCTCAAAAAGTCAAAAAACAAAAAGTAGAGAGACATGAAAAAGTCCAAAATGCCCACCAATAACAAAATGTTTTAAAGCTAGAGCTAGCCAAACCATGGCACACACTCTCAAAGCAATGAAATGAATGAAACAGACTCCAGCCACTCACAACGTACTTGGATCTGATGGTCATACTATTCATAAAAGAAGACACATGATCATGCATAATCTATTTCTATTTTTGCCAAGTGTATGAAGGGGAGGAAATAAGATATATTTCATAATGAGGCACTCAAAAGTATCAAAGCTATGAAAAAAACTGATTAGTGAGAACATCGGTTGCCTTTTAAGGAAAGCATAAAATCAGAAAGGAGTATAGGTATTATTTGTTGACAGGAACGGTGGTTTGAATGCTATCACTTTCAGATTATTTATTATACTACACTTGTGTACTTTATGCTCCCTTCCTTTCTGTGGTCTGAAGCATTATTTAAAGGCTAAAAGCAAAGGAGACAGACAGGTGATGACAAATGCAGCAGACCAAAACAAGCTGAAAACCCGTCTACTGAAAAGCAGAGGGAGGAGGGACGCTCAAAAGCAAGCTTTTCTTTATACACAACTCCAGTCTCAAGAATGAAATAGATCAGGTCCTTCTGAAGATAGGGGCAAAGATGAAAGTTGAAAATGATTAGGTGAATGTCTATGGGAGAAACAGTAAGGCCCTAAATCCAACATCTATCCCAATAGTTTGACAGCCTCCTGATTAATGTATTAAAGGACTGGAGGCCAGACCAACAAACAGGCACTGATGAGAAGAGAAGCATGTACCAGTAGCTAGAGAGTTAACTGAAGGGAAATCCACTGAGCAGATGCATCCTCAGTCTCCTGCCTCAGCTTGACTCCCACTTCAGCCAGATTTACAACAGTTCCCCACCCAAGTGGGAGGATTGAGAGTTCTGTTGGGAAATTGATAATATGAGGGAAGTTACAGAGATGGAGACTTGGGGGCCCCCGCAACAAAACAAAAGTTTCCTGTTAATCACCCTGGAAAGAGGTGTATATCTAAACAAGCTCTGTATAAGAACTGTGGCTCCCACTCAGGTTTTGAGCTTATATTTAGGGCTTACAGAGGCTCTCCAGAGAATTCAGAAAAATCTCTTTTAAGAAAGGAAGGATTAAAGCCAAGAAAGCCAACACTCACATAAGTAAACTTCCACATGGCAGCTAACTGTTCATAACTCCAGTTCCAGGGGATCCGACAGCCTCTTCTGTCCTCCTCGGGCATTGAACAGACACGGGTGCACTTACCTACATGCAGGCAATATGCCCATACACATAAAATAAAAATAATAAATAATCTTTTTTAAAAAAGTAAACTCAGAGGTTTTGATGGTTTATATTGGTTGTCAAGATGACTGAATCAGGAATCAACAACAAAAAAAAATGCTTCTCAGTAAGTCTATGGTGATATTTTCTGGAAGGATTAGCTGAAGGAATAAGACCTTCCTCCAGAGTGGGTGGCACCTTCTAGGAGCTACCCAGACATAAGGAGAGCTGAGGGGAAAGCGCATTGCTTTTGACTGCTCACCTTCACTCGGTGCTGATGATGCATCAGTTCTGTTGCTAGTGCTGTGGCCATCCTCCACTGACACTGGAACCCAGCTTCTTCAGCCTTCCAATGTAGATGATAGACCTGCAGTTCTCCAGGAATTTTTGAGGCCTTCAGTGCCAGGTTGTGGCTGCTAAGGCATCCAGCCTCATGGACTGAACAGTTACTGATATTTCTGCATTACCAGCAGGTAGGCAACTGTCTATGTAGCCTGTATTCTGTAAGCCAATCTAGTAAATCCTTTTTGTAATATATATATATATATATATCCACTCTATCAGTTCTGTTCCTCTAGAGAACCCTAATACAGAAGGAAACAAAGATAATAAAAGGGGAAAATTTGGGGGCTGGAGAGATGGCTCAGCAGTTAAGAGCACTGCTTGTTCCTGCAGAGGACCTGGATTCAGTTCCCAGCACCCACATGGGCAGCTAACTGTCCTTTAACTCCAGTGGGCTTTGCACAACATGGGTGCACTTACACATATGCCGTCAATATACTCATACACATAAAATAAAAATTATTTTGGGGTGAAAGGAGGTCTCCCTATAGCCCCAGCTGACCTGGAACCTGCTATGTAGACCAGCCTTAAATTCACAGAGATCTGCCTGTCTCTGTCTCCCAAGTGCTGGGATTAAAGGTGTGCACCACCACACCCAGCAAAATAAAAATATTTTTTTAAAAACAGGAGAAAATTTCAAAACCTATAGTCAGTATCCTCAGAGAAATGGAGAAGAATCACACCCATAAGACATAGAGGAATTTGGGGGAGGCATATAAGGTATACCTTAACAAAGTTCTTTCTAAAGCATAGAAAAATACTTAAAATTCAATTTAGAGAAAATTAAAAAGAGAAATAATTGACAGCAAAAATGAGTACACAGGGACCAATGAATAACCCAGCTTACCTCCTTATTTTAAGACCAGCTAATCAGGAGCGATAGTTCCATCTATTACTTTCCAAGTCATATCCGTAAGTCGTGAGCACAACAAAGTAGGCATGGTTGGAAGCCAATAGTCTGCCGGCCACAGAGTGTTAAAGTGAAAAGCAAGCATATAACTTTGAAACCTAGAGGTAAACACCAAAAGAATGAGCTGAAAAGATTGAAAGTGGCTACACTGTCAGACACCAATTCAGGAGCAGGATGGGAACAGAAAACTGCTACAGTTCCATCCTAAGACAGAGTTATTTGATATTATAAAACATGTGCACAGTTTACTCACATAAAATAGCACAAATGGGATATTTGTAGTACTGTTTATCTTTCTGTTTGAGTTACTGAAGCAAGTATACACTAATAGGTTTCTGAAGACATCATCACAAGCAAAATTTTTTAGCATTTTTATTGAATTTTTTAAGAATTATATTCACTGCCAGACATGGTGGTACGTGCCTTTGATTCCAGCACTCGGGAGGCAGGAGCAGGCATGCAGGCAGGCAGGCAGATCTCTGTGAGTTCAAGGCCAGCCTGGTCTACATAGGTAATTCCAGGCCAGCTGGGTTAAAAAGAGACTGTCTCAAAAAGAAAAAAAAAAAAAAAAAAAAGAATTTTATGTGCTGTATTTTGATCATATTCAGACTTCAAACCTCCTCCCATATCTGTACCCCCTTACTATCTCCCAGCCAGATTTCATGCCCTCTATTATTTTTTTTAAAGCCTAACAAGTCTAATTTGTGTTCCCAAATACCCTTTGGTGTTGGTCCATCCCCTGGAGCCTGGTCAACCTACCCAGCACCACATCCTTAATGAAAACTGACCCTCCCTCTCCCAACAGCTATCAGTTACCAATAGTTCCTCAGCTGGGGTTGAGGCTTCTTACCCACCTCCTATACGTTATGCTGAAAATTTGTCTGGCATAAGCTCACAAAGGCCTTGTGCATCCTGTCACAATTCATACGAGTAACTGTCCTACTGTCTGAAAAACTGTTTCCTTATAGTCATCCACCACTTCTGGTTCTTGGAATCTTTCTGCTCTCTCTTCTGCAATGGTCTCTGAACCTTAGGAGGCAAAGGTTTGATATAGGTGTCCCATTCAAGGCTAAGCACTCTGTAGCCTCTTATTCTCTGCATGTTGACCAGTTGTGGGTCTCTGTGTTAATCTCCATCTGCTACAAGAAGCTTCCTGGTGAGAGTTGAGGCATGCAGCAGTCTATGAGTACAACAATGAGTACTAAGTCATTAGGAGTTGGTTTAGTACTGTGCCCATTTAGCAGAATAATAGTAGTAGGTTCTTCCCTGTGACTTGTGACCTATCTAGCCACAGGACATTATTTGGTAGCCTCTGGCACCTGATGGGGGCATTGCCCTCCTCTTATAGGGTAACTTCTTTTTTTAATATCTTATTTATTATTTTTATTTTATGTGTATCAGTGTATTGCCTGCAAGTGTGTAAGTGCACTCATGTCATGCAGTGCCCTTGGAGGTCAGAAGAGGGTGTCAGATCCCCTGGAACTGGAGTTACAGGTAGTTGTTATTCCCCGTGTGGGTGCTGGGAACTGAACTGGGTCCTCTGCAAGAGCAGCCAGTATTCTTAACCACCGATCCGTCTCTCCAGCCCCAGGGTAACTTCTTTTAATCTCTTTTTATATTGTATATGTATATACTTTAACAATCTTCTACAGTGGGAAGTTTCCATATGACTTTTTCCAAAGGCCTTTAGTGTTAGTGATCTCTCCCCATATTCTTTCCTCTGCCCTGCCCTCCCATTCTCCAAGCCTTTTAACCGTTCTTACCCTTTTACTCTCCTTTCTGCCTTTATCTCACTGCATTCTATCTCCCCTTCCATGAAGCTCCCTCACACGGCCCCTTACTATTTTGCAAATGCCTATGAATTTTCTAATTGAAAAGCACGTATCTAAAGATTCAAAGCTAGCATCCACTTATGAGAAACAACATGTGGCAACAAATAGGAACTTTGGTTGTGTAGCTTTTGGTTTTCAAGATGTATGTGTTTGTTAACTGAAAAACTGTCCCCTGAGTCTGAAGAGGAGGCACTATAGAAGCTTGGCGTTCATTTATTTTTGTCATAAAAGTCATCTGAACAGAGTATGATGATAAACCAAACAAGCCATGGTCTGTCTGGAAAGGGAAAATGATCTTGGGGTGGTCATGAGACTTAGGGCAAGGCCATTAAACCTGGTGAGGGCAAAGGAGCTAGAAGACAGGGAAAAGGAAATCAGCAATAAGAGATCGTCTGTGCCACTCATCCACTGGGGAATTGGTGCAAGTAAAAGCAATACCTACAGATCATCACTTGGCTTGTGATAGAAGCATTTTAACTGCTCTAGTAAATGTCCACTGAGTGTCTTCCATTAACATGCCTAGAACCGCCAGAAGTGGCAAAAGTTAGTACTCCATTATTTTTCTGGATTTTATGAGCTGCCCCTTGGTAACACCCTGCAAGAGAGTCATGTGTCCCCTGAACATGATGAATCACCAAAATTACACTATTTTTGGCTTTGGAAAATAATTGTTCAGAGCCTGTGTCATCCTCTATCTAACTGACAAACATACACCCTCTATCATTGGTTTTGCCTCCCACTGTACAATGAATGGTCTGGAAACTTTCTTATCTACATCCTTCAGTATACTGTGAAATACTCATGTCTTTCACCTCCACATCTCTAACAATCACACAGGTCCTGATGCTGAAGGTACTTGATAAATGATTCCATAATGAATCAGTATTTGGAATGTTCCGGTCTAAAAATCTGTACCCAGATTGACTATTAAAATGACAGAGATTTTTCACACATAGAATAAATCAACTTGGTTAACAGGAAACAAAGTGACACATACCCATTTAGTATGATTGTCTATAACAAAATGGCCTAAAAATTTTGGAGTTGGCTTTCAAAGGTAATGTCTTCTCTCTTACAGATGTATATGACAGTTATCACACAGATTTAAGTTCAAATTTCTTCATTGCCACATACTATCAATGTGACATTTAATTAGTTATTTCATGACATTATTTCCTCTTTCATATACAGGTAAAATAATGTCCACTGTATAGGATGATATAGTAAGGAGATAATACTTACTAAAGTGCATAAATTAAATAGATGTATATATGTATTATATACATAAGTACAGATCAAAGTACACTGTATGTTGTTCTAGAGCATCCAATTCTTCTGTAGGCTGATAGAGCAACCAGGCCTTTCATATTTATAAAATCATCCCTAATTACAGAAATAAATGGTTTTTTACATTTATTACTATATTTAATAAAAAGACACTTATAAATCAATTTAATTTTATATATTATCCCATTTCAATATGATACGTTTTATTGTTTCCTTTAAATTTAATGGTGTATTACTTCTTTATAAAAGAAACTTACTATCTAATTAACACAAAAAAGGTAGGAAATACAAATTATAGTTGCTATCCCAAAACTCTGAGGACAAAAAATGTAGGAACACGTAAAAATAAAATTAGAAGGATAAAAATTTTAAAGCATTATTAAACATTCATGCCTGAGTTTAGTACTGAAAAATGCCTTTTCTTACCCATTTTTCCAAATGAATTTGCATATGTTGAATATTATCTTCCAATTTGAATCAGAAGGAATTTCAACTGTCATGAAATGAAATCAGATATGGAAAACACAGATTCAAAGCTGAAAATATTTGATAAATAGTATAGAATCCGACTATATAACCATCAACATACATCATAAGATTTTTCTCCACCTATCCAAGGAAATGTGCACAGATTATAATCTTTCTAATATTTTATTTTTATTTTATGTGTATGAATGTACTGCCTGCATATATGTAAGTGCACTTGTGTCACACAATGCCCAAGAAGGTCAGAAGAGAACACTGAATCCCCCTGGAACGGGAGTCACCAAGGGGTTGTTAGCCACCATGTGGGTGCTGGGAATCGAATCCAAGTCCTCTGCAAGAGCAGATAGTGCTCTTAACTGCTGAGCCATGTCTCCAGTCCCAAAGATTATAATCTTAACAATCCTAGTATTTGAAGAAGGCAATGGAACCCAATACTATTAGAAAAATGCTGTATATATTTTAGCTTATAAAGTTCATACAAATTATGAACATTTTTATGAAGCTTAGATTTCATCAAAGTCTCTAATCCTTAGACACCCATAGTCAGAGCAGCTCCCAGGCCAAGTGAAGCTCCTTGTAGCACAATTTTGATTTCCTCAGATCCCTGGAACTTACTTGCATTTGTCCTTCATTTCAGAGCAGCTCAGCATGCTTATGTAAGGGTTAGCTCTGCACCAGGCTTTGTGCTTAAGTCCTTTCCATGTACCATCTCAGACCATCTTGCCAAGCCTAGGAGGTAAGTAAATATGAGATGTGAAAGGATCAACAACTTGTGTAATGTTAACACAGTTGCTATCTGGTAGAGTCCAAGCTTATAGGCCAAGCTCAACTTTAATTGACATACTCCATGGTTTTTCAAATCTTTCTTCATTTCAGGACAAAAGTTTATTTGAAACACCCCAAAAAGACAGTGGTGACTTTAGACCAAACCTGACTGGCTGAAATATGATGTTCACACTATGAAGTTACTCTTCTGGCCTATAGTTCAGAAGAAACTCCAAGGTAAATAAGCTAAAAATCCCAGCTCTAAATCTTTCCTTCATCCAAAATGTGCCCACTTGGCCCAGTTCCCTCTCAGAGGCACCAGTTAGAAAACTAAAACTTCTTCAGTGTGACAAGAATGACTGAGATATACCTGTGTGATGTCCTCTGTTAATCAAGGGATGTTGACAGAGTTCAGACACCTGATACTTCACAGTTGCTACCAAACCCTAAAACTTCTCCGTCACTGGGAAAGCATGTGAAACCCCCTTGCAAGCAAAACTTAGAAGAGGCAAGGAGGAAGACAAGACAGAGCTACGTGGACAAATTTCCATCCTCCTATTTTCCAATAGACTCATGGGTAAGCACCTGTGAGCTGAGATAGCCACCTCTAATACACCCTGTGCTGGTTTCTCCTCTCTTCTCTGTCCTCATCTTGGCTCCTTCACTATCGAATCCTGGTTTCACCTCTCAAGCTGCCTCACCCAAATCTTTACCTCTACCTCTGTTTGCAAGAGATTCAAAATAGTCTACACTGCACAGCTCCACAGTAGGACTACTGTGGGAGAGGAACTAACAGCAGCTCTCGCGGAGCCCTAACACTCTTAACACGTTTCCCATCTCTAAATTACCATGGTAGCCCTTGTGGTCTCCTGTCTTGTGACCTGGGCACCTGATTTCATTTCCTAGGAACTTCAATTTGTTACTCTATCCAAAAAGATAATGAATGAATGTGAGGAGGGTTGATAATCAACAAACCAAAGTACTGAAAGCAAGCACACCCATTTCCATTACACACAATGGAGATTGAGAGGGATGCATGACTTTGGGTGAATGAGATATTACAGAACTAGGGATGAAAAGGCAGGATAGTGTGTTAAGATCAAGGTGTAGCCAAGCTTGAACTTCCCCCAAATGAAGCTAGAGAAATCATTTTGAAAAAAATCACAGTTACAGGGACAGAGTTCCAGCAAGGCAGCTCTATCAGCACAGTTCCAGGAGATAGTTCCAAGAGATATCTAGGGGAATGAGCATCCTCCAAGTTCGGCCCCACTCTTAAAACTAAATTTAAGACTTAAGCATTTTGTACAGGTAATTATAATGTTGGCATAGTAACCCCACAAGATTATAAATGCAGAAACTTGCACTGGCAGCTATGTAGTATTTTATGAGATTACTAAAATAAAATTGCCATTACTGTACCATACTATTTCCCTATTATAATACAATAAATATGCAAAAAAATAAAGCAAGAGTATGGTTTTGCAACTTGAACTATTTCACAGAACAGGAGTGAGGAAGAATGGAGAGAAAACGGCAGGAAACATGCTGCGGTGTAGGTACCAGAGCACCAAATCACTAGCTTGATTGCCCTGAGGACAATCTGAATTGGAATCTGTT
The DNA here is from genome assembly GCF_000622305.1 of Nannospalax galili. Classification (NCBI taxonomy): domain Eukaryota; kingdom Metazoa; phylum Chordata; class Mammalia; order Rodentia; family Spalacidae; genus Nannospalax; species Nannospalax galili. The sequence goes on along the minus strand of NW_008339910.1, from coordinate 574,615 downwards.
GTCAAAATGGAAGTAACAAATGTGAATGCGCAAGCCCTAAAGCAAGCAGCATTTCAAGATTAGAAAGCACAGCTTACCCAGAACTACAGACAGATAGCTCAATTACTTGAGTCTCCAAATGTGTGTGCAGACCTTTCTAAGCAGCTTTTTCCTGAATCAGAATTCTGTTTTCAGAATGCCTCTAAACATAAAATTTGAGTATTAAAATTTCAACATTTGACCTCAGACTTCAAAAAAATATGTTGCATATGTTATCAAATTAAATAATCTTATTTTGCTACACATTTTCATTTGATTTTCATGTCAATTTTATAACCTGAAAGATCAAAAAATGAATCACTCTGAAAACGGAACATAGACGTCTCAACGCAAAAGCACAACTCTTACCTCAAAGGGGAGAAAAGATAGTTTATTCTAGAGTCAAATATGGCCTGGGAACACAGAATCAATTTATCCCAAATTCCATGTTTCAACGTGGTAACAGTTTCATGAAGTTTTTATAGTAACAGAACAAAGAAAAGCCATAAATCAAGACACTTGTCAAATACATTGGTGGAAATATTAGGTAGACGTATACAGCAAAAGAGAAATCCCAGCTACAAGCCCAGATGCTGTGCTATGACACTCAGCCTTTCTGTTGGTAGAAGCTGGTGGTCTGCTAAGTTAATACATTACCAGAGGTTTTTATCTGGTAGTCACAAAATGCTGTCAGAAACAAAGGTGTGCAAGGAGTGGCTATTTAGAGGGCTAAAGTTGACCCAAGATAAATGGTAATTAGTCTAGGGACCTGGACAGGCAGCATTCCAAATTCTCCACAGTCACTGAAGTTCTAATCAGTTGATCAGCCTTTGTAGAATGTTCAGTTTTAAAATGGAGTTTCTTCTGAGAACTTTCCTTTACAGAATCATTTTTACTGTTGCACAGCTTTCAGTTTTAGATATTGTGACTTGATACAAAGGACTTCAAAGCCTGCTAAATTATCTGAAGTTATCTTGCTCTTCAAAAAAAAGTTTTATTATTATTTG
>NW_008339910.1:560896-570606 GCF_000622305.1 Nannospalax galili | reverse complement strand
ATAAAAATATATATTTAAGCATAAAATCTCCAGAATTATAACCAAAATCATTTTCAAAGATACTCTTTGAAACTAACATTTCTGCTTTGCTTTTATAAGCAGCACAATATATATTTCTCAATCAAATTAAATTACCTTTTGAAATATTTTATTGTATTTGTTTGTGTGTGTGCACATCTATGCATGCCACAATTTTTCCGTATTCATTCTATTTCTTCTTAAAATGTAGACTATAAGTGCTTTTCCCTTACCTTAGGTTTACTTAATGATGTCATATTGGTTGGAGAGATAGCTCAGAGGTTAAGAACACTGGCTGTTCTTCCAGAAGACCTGGGTTCAGTTCCCAGCACCCACACAGTGGCTAACAACCGTCCTTAACTCCAGTTCTAGGGAATCTGACATGCTCCTCTGGCCTCTACAGGCATTGCTTGCATGTGGTACACTTATATACCTGTTGGCAAAACACTGGTATACATGAAAATAAAAATAAATAAGTAAATAAATAAATAAATAAATAAATAAATAAATAATTTTAAGGAATATTGTTATAAAGATAAATCCCTTTTTCCAGTATTGAGGATGAACTTGAACCCGAGGTCTTACACATGCTAGGGAAGTGCTCTGCCTCTGAATTATGTTCCAAGCCTTATCGTCTTCATTTTTACATGATTCATTTAAAATCTTATCTTCTCATAACTTCTGAAAATGTTATTTCAGGTAGAAATAAACATGAAGGAGATATCACTGAACATGACAAGATGGCCATGCAGGTGATATCTTTGCTCAGTGCAGCTCCTCAGGGAACTTTACAGTCTAGAATCCTGTTCTCATCTAAGTCTCCAGATATGTTTTTAAATAAATCCTCATGAAATAACCCAAGATGAGATGTCTAATTCACTGTAACCAAATTATGAATCTCGATAAATAAAATACCATTTCAAAACTTCTTTTTGATAGTGATGAAGATCCACTCATGAACAAGAATTTTTATATGCTCTATGAAAATTGCCACTGTTTATTTTACTGAATAATGCAAACTTCAACCCAGGCATAAAACAGATGATCAATAGATATTTCTTGAGTTGGTTGGTTAACTTAATTGATGTTGGAGAACAGAGAATCTGTGACTCATTACCCAGGAAGTAATGGTACACTTCAAACCATAGATGTTGGCTTGATGATTGTCAACTCAAAATAAGAACATATACAGCTTGCTGAGTCCCTGAGCTTGGTCCCACAAAGCCTCTGTCCCTACACTGAGGTGGATGTGCAAGATCAGGAGCCTATATGGTAATAAAGGCTCCATCACGGAAAGCAGCAGAGACTGTGCTACTCTTTTCATAGGTTGTCAGTGAACTGTCTCCCTATCTGTTAATACCATTTTCCTTTGCCTGGCTTAGAGTACAGTCGTTTAAATCTTCAACTTTCTTAAGTTACAATTGCACTTTAATTATGCCTCCTTGGTTATATACCGTAACAAACAAAGCCTCCGAGTGACACATTTAGAAATCCTTGCTTGAATGGTCTCCTCAATAAGCCCGTCTCATCTATTATTCATTCAATCTTAATACTGTTCCACTTCAACTTCTAGGAGCGGTTTACCATGTCCTTACTTTCAGTCACTACTATGTCCGGTATTCTGTTAAGGTAAGAGATTTCAATAGGTGATAGCCAGCAAACGAGGTGATATTTAACGTAGCTCTGGTTATATTACATTAAAATAAACCTCAAGGAGGCATCTATCATTCTTAACTTCTTAGATTTTGGTTGTTTTGAATGCTTTTTAATATGTCGGCCAGCATGTAGGGCCTGGAACTACTTAATTACAAATAGATACATTCATTCTGATATAATTTATTTTGTTTAGACACGCATTATAAAATTAAAATAAGAAATCTAAGCATTTTAAAAGTTAATAATTTTGACATGAGCCATTAAAGTATGTCTGCATATTCTTTTTATGAAAATAAATATATCTAAGTAAGAATACATTTTTCTGTTTGCTATTTGTTCAACTTCCTTTCTGTTTCCTTCTTTATTTGTTTTCTGATACTCACTAGTCAGTAAAATGAGATAAATGCTTAAAAGTGAAAAAGTATTAGCAAACTATAAGTCATTGGTTTCTGAAGCTCACTGGCAAGTTGTCCATTAGCCCCACTATCATGTTGACTTTTTAATCATTTTTCTTGCTGACTTAAAGCAATAAAAAGAGTTCTTCCTATCTAATAATTGTTGCAATAGCACAGTAATTGTGTTTTCCACAGTACTATATTGCTTTTTGACATATCTACAAGGCAATTTCTCGATCTTATAATGCCCTAAATTGCAGAGTTAATTTCTATTTCAGCGTATGATGCAAGTTAGTACTATATTTATATGATCTATCAATTTTGTAATAACTATACATCATCTAGCAACCCCAGTGACTCCCAATAGCTAAGTGGAGCTTTTTGAGCCTATGCACAGTTTGGGACCATTAAACCTGACCAAATGAAGTACAAGACCAAACTCTGAGTCTAGAATGCAGGAGAAGCTATTTTAACCTAGAAAAATCACAGCAGTTGTTACAGTCACCCAGCCCTGAAGGCAAGGATTACTTCTCTCTGCATTGAGGCAGCATCATTCCCTGTTTGTAATGAGGGCATTACTGCCCTCAGCTGTAAAATGTACCCCTACCAGCTGACCATGATGGACACTGTTTTGCATTATCATTTTACTGCCAAAGAAGGTTGCTGACATCAACTATTATTTCTTCCAGTTATGGAACTATTTACCATATTACTGGTATGGAAGAAGAGGTTTTCCAAGTTTCTTTTGACACTGAGAACAGATCAAAGAATACTAAAAGCTATGTCAAATGGAAATTACAAACAACGGAAGAAAAATGAGAACATAGAATAAAGCCTAGCCTGATAGCATTTGAAGTTAGAATTGATCATTAGAAGATTCTTAGTAGCTATTACAATCCTCTTGGTAGCATTATGAAACACCCTACAGAGAGACAACTGGAAGACACAGCTGTTTGTGAGAGAGGTTACAAAGAATATAGAGGACATATACATGAGCAAAGAGGCATGCATATATCTCCTACATCTTTTGAAAGTGAAATCCTGAACCTTTTCATACTCTACCCAGGCTGGTCACTCAGTCACTTTTCATGCATAGGAAATGTCTCAACCAGAAATGACTCCTAATGTTAGGCTCCCCTCTACTCTCTCAATTCAGTGTGTTTTGTAACCCCCCCCCACATCACTGAGTGTTTCCTGAAATGACTGCACCTACTCATCCACTAGATTTTCCAGTCGACTCTCCATTCTCACATTTCTTGACGTCCCATTGTGTCTGTATATGTGCTCATTAAGGAATGACAGCGATAGCCACCAGAGTGCAGGAAGACAATGCCAAAATTTCTCATTTGAATTTATTTTTGAAGTGAGAAACAAAATTACTGGCTAATATTTCATAGATCACTAGACAATAGTTCTTTAACTTGACTCATAAGGCATATGACCAAAAACTACACAGTATATTCCAAGTATCTGGAGAGAAGAGTGGGATCCTCAGACTCAGAGAGGTCACAGTGAGTCCCAGCTTACAACTCAAGAGAATGTTCTGCAGTTGTTCTGTGTGTGGACAGTGGATGTGTGGGTTATATTATTTATCTTAATCAAGAGAAAATATTAAAGGAAAATAAAATGTCTTTCAAAATTGACCCTTATATTTTTGTAATAAAATATTAAATAAATATTTCATTTGATTCAGAAATAAGTGTTTTGTCTCCAAAGTTGATGATGATAAACTAGTGTTAAAAGCCTCACATTCTAATGAAGTCTGACAAAAATTAGAGAAATCGGTCAATTCTGTAATAAGATATAACAAAGCTAGGGCTAGAGAGATTGCTCAGTGGTTAGGAGCACTGACTGCCCTTGATTCCCAGAACCTACGTGGTAGCTAAGAACCATCCTTAACTCCAGTTCCAGGGGAATCCGATGCCCTCTTGTGACCTCCGCAGCATTGTATGACACAGGGGCACTCACATACATGCAGGCAATACACTTGTACACATAAAATTAAAATATTTTTAAAAGACCAAAAAAAAAGATGTAGCAAAACTAGACCCTACCTCTATCACAGTAATTTATTTTTAAAGCAAATTGAAATTCCCAGCAAAGTGAGCAGAGGGTAAAGAGATTTCCCATATCCTCTCTGTTCTTCATATGATTAGACTCCATCATCATCAACACCACCAACCAGAGTGGTACATTGGTTGCGATTGATGAGCAAGCATACACTAACCTGTTATTATTCCTAATGTCACTGAATACATAATGGTTCATTCTTCTCTTCCCCACAAGCCCTGACAAACATTGTTTTATTTCATTATCTCCATAGCTTTGCCTTCTTCAGAATGTTAAACAGTTGGAGCCAAGCATATAGTGGCACACACCTGTAGTCCAAGCACTTTTGAAGTGGAGGTAGGAGGATCAGGATTTCAAGGTCAACCTTGGTTACACAGAGAGATCATTGACAGCCTGGGTCATATGAGACTATGCCTCAAAATAATAAAAAAAGTTGAAATCATGCAATATGTAAACCTTTTTTTTGAGATAGGGTCATATGTAGTCCAAGCCAGCCTCAAATTCTCTGACTACCTTGAACTTTTTATCCTCCTGCCTCTGCTTCTCAAGTGCTGTGATTAAAGGGATATGTCACCATGCCTGACCCCTAATTTACCTTTTATGCCTTTTACCAAGGATCCTTTAATATCTTAGTAATTCTTATAATGAAAAAAGATAAGTTGGAACATTCATGTACCCAGTCACATAAAATCAAATCATAATATAAATGGATGAACCCACACTGAAGGACACTTGGAGATACAAATTAGACTTTATAGGCCTTATTATATATAATAGAGTACATTTAATTGGGCAGAGGGCAAAAAGAGTAGGCAGGGATAGAGGAGGGCATCTAAATACCACCAAATTATATTCTGTGAAAGTCACAAAAATTCAATTAACATGTGAAAACAACATAAAAATAAAATAAAATCTTTTTTCTTAAATATCAAAAAAGATGGGGCTGGAGAGATGGCTTAGCAGTTAAGAGCACACACAGCTCTTGCAGAGGACCCATGTGCAGTTCCAAGCAGTCATATCAGGCAGCTCACATCTGCCTGTAACCACAACTCTAGAGGACCCAACACCCTCTTCTGGCTTCCATGGGCACCCATATGCACATGCACACACAAAGAGACACATACACATACATATTTTTTAAGTAATAAAAGTAAATATCTTTCATTAAATTTTTGAGAATTTAATGCATGAATACTGAATTTACATCACAGCCAACCCTCCTTCTGCCCCTCGAACTCCTCCCACATTCTTCCCACTTCCCTCAATATTCTATTTTCTTCAATGATTACCATTGCATATACATGTATAAACAACCTACTGAGTCCATTTAGTGGTGTTAGTAAGAGCATGTGTTTACGGATGACCACTTAATAGTGGGTAACTTACCAGGGAGCTTGTCCCTGGAGAAAACTGATTCTCCCTCTCTCAGCAGCTATTAACTGCCTGTAGCTCTTCATTTAAAGGTAGGGCCTTGTGAAATTTCCCCCATCCATGTTGACATGTCAACTAGCATTGCCATTATGTAGGTCTTGTTATGGGAACCATATTGTTGAGATTTCATAAGAATAGCTTTCCAATCATGTCTAGAAGACACTATTTAGCAGCAGGCACCCTGGTCCTCTGGCTCTTACAATCTTTCTGGCCCTTCTTCCATAATGTTCCCTGAGTGTTAGGCGTAGGGCTGCATTTTATATGTGTTGGTTGTGGCTAGGCATCCCATAGTCACTTATTCCCTTCATTTTTATTAGTTTGGGATTTCTGTAATAGTCTTCATCTACTACAAGAAGAATCTTTTTTATGACAGGTGAAAGTTACACTTATCTGTGTGTTTAAGTATAAGTATAAGCTTTTAGAATATCGTTAGAAATTGTATTCATTTAGGGAAATGGCAGTAGTAAGGTCTCTGACCTTTCCAGCCATGGGTACTTCGCTAGGTTTACAGTACCAAGAATAAATTCCCTCAAACTGATCAGGCCTTAAGTGTGTGTGTGTGTGTGTGTGTGTGTCAAACTGAATTACAGAGCAATAATACCCCCCCCAAGAACTATAGTTATTAAACAAAAACCCCAGTACCATGCATGAGAAACCTCCTTTTAAGTCATTAGCCATGGAAGTCCAAGAAACTCCCAAAACAATAGAGGCTACTGCCATTGCCTTGATTGCAGAACTTGAAAGTAAGACCCTATTGCTGAAGACATCACATACTTCAGATACAGGACTTGAAGAAACAGAACTGGAACTGACCTGAACACTTATCCCTGAGGGCCAGCTGTTATAGTATCAGAAGGTGCTATGGAAGCTGCCAAGGGAAGAAAACACTCAATAGTCATACAGCTGTAAAGCCTGTGAACCATAACATTGACCAGTATAACAAGATATCTCTAATGGTAGAGCAGTGAAAGTTGTATCCTGGGAGTAACCAACAACTGTATAAGAAGACTTTTTTGGAAAATGGAAAAATGCCTAAAAAGAAACTCAATCTCAATGACACATTTCAACTTCTAATTATGTTAGTCCAAATAAATAAACTAAGTAGCATAAAGGAAATCAGTAATAATGAATGAGGATAAAATATTATTTCTACTCTCATTTCTTATAAACAAAGAATATTATATGCCCATAAACCACTTGGACTATATTATGGTACAGATCACAGCATGCATGGCAATGTTTTGATCTGATTCCTTCCACTGCAGGAGTTTTCTTGAGCCCGTCAGAGACTCCTTCACTGGACCCTTCTAACATCAGTCTCCTGATGTGAAAAGCACACTCTCCACTGCTCTGCTCCATGTTATGTGGCTATCATTCTACATGGGCTATCACTGACTATACTAGTTCTGACAGGTCTTAGGCAGTCGGAACCCACAATTCTCATTCTTCACCATAGTCTGGCATGGAGGTTGCAATTTACAGAATGATAACAGCTCTCTACAAGAAAAATTTATCCTCAAATCCTTCTTGCTGTTCTCTGACCTCTTTCTGTATCTTTGATCTGGTCCTGGGATCCAAGAGTCATTGATGTTTTTTAAGATTTCTCTATAATTTATGAATATGGGCTCTAACTCAGACTTTTGGAGATATGCAATTGTGTTGATGCTTCAGTAGAAATTGAGACAGAAAGAGGTTTCTTTCTCTGGCAATTAAAATACTGTGCAATAAGGAATAAGAACAACATTCTTTAATGAGCTGAAACCACACAACTCCAAGCACAGCACACAATAGAAAATGGTAAAAAATACAGTCTGGCACACCTTCAAAGATAAAAGAGAAAGTAGAGAAGAAAAAGGAAAGGAAAGGCAATTTTAAAAATATCCTGGCCTGATAAGGAATGGTAGAGGCATTTCCAGTGGATGAGTCCTCCTTATAAGAAACAACTTGGGCCCAATCACTCAACAGGTATCTACTGCAACAGATTTCAAACAGAGAGAGCAACAACCTGAACTTGGGCTTTTTCTCTCTCTACTGGTAAAAAGAATAGAGAGAGAATAGGTAGAAAACCACCATCTGTGCTGAGGGCTTCCAACTGGCCAAGCCCAATTAAAATTCAGACACCAAGGGGACTGTTGATACACTCCATATACACCAATATATCACCTTCTTGTGGCCTGTAGCAGAATGAAGGAAAATGGGAAATAGAATTAGACAGAGGTAGAAAGCAATTTCCTGTTTTTGAAGTTCGTAGTAAGGTTCCAGTGCAACAGACTTCAAATTAGAGATCATACTTTGGCATTTGCAAGAGAAATTTCTTTCATGAAATGGCAAAGCTGTGCTCCAAGTATTGTCAATTAGACAATACCTAATTGAATATTTTTAAATAACTAATAGAATTTCAAATTCCCAGCATAATAAAATACGTCTTAGGTGTTAGGGAAACAGGTCAGTAAGAACACTTGTTGAGAAAGCAAGAGGATCTGAGTTCAAATCCTCAACACCCATATAAAAGCCAGGAATGGCTATATGCCTCCCACCCCAGCACTTGTGGGCAGAAACAGGAAGATCCTAGGAATTTGCTGGTCAGCCAGTCCAGCTGAAAAGGTTAGATTCACATTCAGGGAGAGACCTTATCTCAAAAAATGAGGTGAGAGAAAAACATGCAGTATCTTTCTATGGCCTACACATGTGCACACACAGGCGTGTGAACCCCCTCCAAACACACACTACACACATTTTTGTATATACCATACCACAACCATCACCACCACCACCATGACCACTCACACCAAAAATAAATAATAAAGATAACCTTAAAAGAAAAGTCTGAGATTATAGATATGTTAACTATGTTGACCTGATTGTTACACATTGCACGCATGAACTGAAATGTCAAACTGTGGCCTATAAATATGTATAATTACCCAGAATGGCTAAAAGTATGTTTTTTGAAAGAAAGATGTAGTATAACCTTAAATGTCACATAAAGTCAAAACACTTTAGAGGAACTTATGGACAACAAGAATTTTCTCCCTTAAGTCCTTCTAAAATTCTAGATTACATTGTCCATGTTCTCAGTCAGTCTGGATGATATATTGAGACCCTGTCTTGAAAAGAAGGAAGAATGGGGGCTGGAGAGTTGGCTCAATGGTTAAGAACACTGACTGCTCTTGCAGAGGACCTGGGTTTGATTCTCAGCACCTACATGGTGGCTAACAACCATCTATAACTCCAGCTCCAGGGAAATCTGATGCCTTCTTCTGATCTCTACAGGCATTGCACAACATGGGTGGACTTTCACACATGCAGGCAATACACACATACACATAAAAACTAAAAATAATAAATAAAATATATTTTTTTTAAGTCTTTGAATTTTTAAATTGTTGGACTTTTTTTCAATTTTTTTTTACAATTAAAGTTACAGTTTTAACAATATGCAAAATATTACAGTAATTCAGATTTTTTGGCATACTGATTACAGATTTGATAAATACATTTTGTATTTGATAATAGCGATGAGGATTATACAAAAGCTATTAAAACAATTATGAGAATAAATTCTATTGTCACTTAAGTATCTAAAGCTATTTTCCTTTGCGTTCTTCCAGAATGATTTGTTCTTATTCTTTACCTTAATTTGAGGGACTTCAAGAAGATATTTGTTTTTTTGTTTTTTGTTTTTTTTCATACAAAAGAATTCCTTCCAAAGCAATTGACACTGAGACGTTTTCACATGCATTTCTAATCTATATATACATGACTATCATTGGTCACAGTCACCCACCTTCTGAGCTCCTCAGCATCTGAGCATGAATACAAACTTGTCAGGTAGACAGCCTCCCTCTCCCACTAGAGCCTCCATACTCTGCTATCTCTGCCACTGTCCACTGTGTTGTCAACACCCCCATCCATTCCCCCCTATCTGCCCTTCTGGTAAATCTAGTCAGCCAGAGGTCCCTGTTCCTGGAGGATCAGCTGTTCCTCATCTACGGCAATCCATTGTCAGTATTCCTTTGGATAGAATTGGGGTCTGCTGTTCGTTTTTCCAGTAGTATGTTGAGTTACTGTCTGGAAGAGCCTTTATCTATCCTGGCCAACAACTTGACTGAAAGTGTCGCCTGTCTGGCTTTGCTGTTT
>NW_008339910.1:546303-556770 GCF_000622305.1 Nannospalax galili | reverse complement strand
GATTGATTTTGTCTTCAGGAGTTCCGCGGTGGCCCAACTCCAATGTGGATCAGAAGTTTTCAGACTTTCTCCTTAGGTCTGGAATCTTCTAAGAATGCTTTTGGCCTCAGGAACTTGGGTGGCACTGACCTGAGACCCTTGCCGTGGCTGCGCCACGCAGGGAAGCAAAGGCAGATGGGGAGGGAAGAAGCCCCAAGATTTCCCAGGGAGTGGATTGAGTAGCTGGGTTGTACTGGATGCAAAGGATCAGGGAGAGTAAAGGTAAGCCTCGGAGCCCTAGAAAGAGGCTGTCAGCCCCAGAAAGAGGCTGGCGGGGGTTGGAGGATCGGGGAAGTAGAGGGAGATGAGGGCAGGGCCAGGACCAGAAGCGGTGCTCCTGGAGCCCAAGAAAGGGCCTGAGTTGCTCTGGGTGAGAAGGATCAGGAAACAGTATTGGTTCCCCAGGTGTCTGGGGCCCCAAGACTAGGAATGGCACAGGGTCCAAGCTAGAGTATAGAATGGCGGGCGGGGGGGCAGGGGGGTGTTGGGTTGGGTGGAAGGGTGAATGAGGCTTAGGGAGTCCCGGCGCGGAGAGCTGCACTATAGCCTTACCCCAAGAGGCCTGAGGATAGTAGTCAATAAAATATTTTTTGAAAGGAAGAAGAGAGCCAGGCATGGTGGCCCACACCTTTAGTCCCAACACTCAGGAGGCAGAGGCAAGCAGATCTCTGTGAGTTCAAGGCCAGCCTGGTCTACACAGTGAGTTCCATGCCAATTGGGGCTACAGGGAGACCCTGACTCAAAAAGACCAAAAAAAAAAAAAGAAAAAAAAGAAAGAAAGAAGAGAGAATAGAGAGGGAAAGAGGGAGGGGGAGCATATTAACATTATTTTCCCTCTTAAATAACTGAAATTTTAAAACTGTTAAATAAGCAATGAACAAGATCTTTCTTCTCAAATATTGAAAATACAGAGCTAATTCTAAGTTCTTTAGAAAATATTGACTATACCTGCCCAAAATGGTTAAACTATCACATTAACCTTAAAATTACTCAATAATTTAGGAAGAACTGGCCTGTTGAAAAAAATGAACAGAGTTGTAGACAGCAGTTAACTTATGACTCAAAACTCATAGCTAAGTGTTGATGCTAATGTCAATGCTGCCTCTCTCATCTATTCTCCCTTACCTTTATGCATTCCGTATGCCCAGGACAAGGTGAAAGAAACCAAAATTTAAACTGACAGCATGTCTGATGGCTGACAAAAATGACTATAAGTAGTCTTTTGATTGTGATTCATAATGTAAGAACATGTAACATTTACTTTCTAGCCGATCAAAACAGTAAACCTAAAACACAAAACAAAACAAAAAAAAAAAGGTGAGAAATATGACCAACAGAACACAGCAATGGGGCAGAAATGTGTCATTATTTTATTTATTTGGTCACAGTGCTCCTGAGATCTGTCTGTCGCTACCACTCCTGTATCTTGTCAGATGTTTACATGGTGCTGGGAATTCTTCATGCTTGCATTGCAAGCACTTTACCAACTGATCTATTTCCCAGAAATATGGCTTCTTCTTAACTTATGTCCATTCAACCCCAAAGCCTGACTACAACCTAGCACCTCTTTTTTTCTTCAACTGTCAAAACCCAATACTTCTCTATGTTTATGTTACTTCACTTAGTATAACACTCCCTAGTTCCACCCATTTACCTACAAATTTCAGAAGCAACACAAACAAATAAAAGCCAGCAACATACGTTCTTCCTCATTTTCAGATTATGACACTAATCCCTTATCTGTGAGCATATATATTCTGATGTAACACCAGGAGCCAGGAAAATGGAAAGGATATACTGCAGTAAAGGAAAAGAAAGCACCCGAAAGAGGGGATTAATAGAGAACAGATGTTACCAGGGTGGAGGTGGGGAATGTGGGAGTGTTCGGCAGGGAGGAAAGGAGGGAGATACATGCAAGAGGCCACAGTGGGTTGGGGGGATTCAGGAGGAGGAGGATGGTGGGAGGCAGACCGGTGTTATTGGGGGAGTGTGGAGACAATGGGAGCACTGGGACTGGGGAAGGAGGAAGGAGACCAGATGGGGGGAAAAAGAGTAGAAATGAATGAAACTTGGGGGGAACAAGGAAACCCAGAAGGAAATGTGATGCCCCTGAAACCCCATGAGAAATGCACATACAGAGCCTAAACATTAGTGCATCTGTATACCTGGGAGCCGCTTGGCAAGGAACAGAGGGCTAGACAGAAGAGACCTCCCTCTGTGTGGTTGGTGAGATGGGTGCAGAAGGCTCCCAAAACAACACAGGCTATTGCCAAAACTCTTGGTTATCTCCTAGAACTATTAGATAAAACCCTGCTGTTGAGGAAAGGACATACTTAGAGTATAGGACTTTAAACAATGGAGCAAGAACTGACCTGGAAGCCTTCACAGCAGAAGTTTGGCTATCATAACACTACATGATGATAGGCAAACTGCCAAGGGAGAGTAACAACCAATGGCAACCCAGCCCTAAAGTGTAATAACCATAACAACCAGCACAACAAACTACTTCTATTGATGTAGTAGTGGCACTGTTATCTGGGAGGCAATCAACAGCTACCTAATTGAACTTAAAGCCCTCTCAATGAGAATGAACTCATGGGTGGCATTGTAAACTCAACCAAATACAAATGGTAGGAGAGGGCATAGATCCTAGAGAAAACCATGTCTCTTTCATATATCTAGACAAATGAAACTTTTTACTATATGCTATATTTCATACTATATCAATCCTTATATTTATGGACAAGCATACCATACATCACTCATCAAACAAGCTTCTTGTTTGCAACAGATGGAGGCTACTACAGAATTGCAAATCTGATCAGGAACAGAGAACATATGTCTGAGAGATGCCCAGTCCTAGGTGACACATCTACAGCTGAACCTCTACAACTAAGACTCATGGAACATAGTAGAACAGGGGGTAGAGAGAAAACCAATGCATCCCTCAACTCTAAGCAGTAAAGCTTCCTTATTCAATAGAGTAAGATGCACACAGAAGGCCACAACTGGCCAAGTTTTAAATACTAAGATACTCCAAAGTGTGTATTCCTGGATAGGATTCCTATATTGAAACTCACTCACCCATGACTCAGGGACCATTGTGAAAGAAGAGGAAGAAAGATTATAAGAGCCGGGGCTTGTTCATGAACACAGGGAAGCAGAGATTTTCAGGCCCCTGGAAGCTTGCACATGTGAACTTCTGGCAGTGGTGGCATTGAGCACAAGACCCATACCAACTCAATTAGACAAGGATCCAAAGGGGAGGAGAGAAATATGTGGCAGGCCAGCACTAGATTGAGGACTATTGGAGACTGATTGCTGCTGAGTGAGGGAGAGTATGCCTTATATATGATCTCTAGATGGGCTGACTAGACTCCAGTGGATAAATTTACACTGAAATGACATTTGGTACAAATGCCTAAATGGATAGAAGCTAACATACATGACAGAATACATGATGTCTGGTGGAGGGATGATGGAGGCATGGATGGGGGAGGGGGTTTAAGTTTGATTAAGAACTGTTGTATGGAATTACAAAAGCTCAATTTTTTAAAAAAGTTAACAGTACCAATACACATCTTTCAATAATAACTTTAAATATCAATTGCCTCAACAGCCCAGTCAAAAGGCACAGACTATTTGCATGGATTTTGAAACAAAATTCAAGTTTTTGGTGTCTACAAGAAACTCATCTCACCTTCGAGGACAGATACTGCCTAAAATGAAAGGATAGAAAAAAAGACATTATAAGCAAACGGCACTAAGAAACAAAGCAGGCATTGCAATTCTAATTTCTGACAAAATGGACTTCAAATTAAAATTAGAAAAGATAAAGACAGTCATTTCATTCTGATCAAGGGAACAATTGACAAGAGGACATTACAAACATGAACATATATGGACTAGTCTCAGGTGTGCCCAATTTCATAAAAAGAGTACAATAGGACTTCAAGACACAAGCTAACTCCAACTCAGTAATAGTAAGTGACTTCAGTAACTCACTTTCTTCAAGAGACAGGACAGCTGGACCAAGAAAGAACAAAGAAACTTCTGAATTAAATGATCGTATACATCAATAAACTAACAGGCATCTACAGACTATTCCACCAGAACATCAAAGAATGCACATTATACTCAACATCCTATGCAAGTTTTTCTAAAATTGACTACACACTGGAGCACAAAACAAACCTCAACAAATGCAAAAAAAAATTGAAACAATTCCAAGCAGTCTATCAGACCACAGTGTGATAAAACTTAAAATCAACAGCAAAAGAAGTTCTAGTAACAACACAAACTCATGGAGATTCAGCAAAACACTCTTGAATGATGAAAGAGTCAAAGAAGAAATCAAGAAAGAAATAAAAGTATTCTTGGTACTAAATGAAAATGATAATACAACACAGAAAATCCTCTAGGACACATTTTAATGTGTAGTGACGTTTTTTAAATATTTTATTTAAAATTTTATGTGTGTGAGTGTATTGCCTGCATGTAGATAGGTGCATCTATGTCATGCAATGCCCACAGAGGTCAGAAAAGGGCTTTGAGTCCTGGAACTGGAACTATAGACTGTTGTTAGCCACCATGTGGGTTCTGGGAATCAAACCCAGGTCTTCTGCAAGAGCAGTCACTGCTCTCAAGCACTGAGCCATCTCTCCAGCCCCCAAAGAGTGAAGTTTACAGCTCAAACCACCTACATTAAAGAATCAGGTGGCAAGAGAGATGGATAAGCTCTTAACACCACTGTTATTCTTACATAGGTACTGGGTTCAATTCCCATTATGCAGGTGACTGCTAACGACCATCCATAAATCCAGTTCCAGGGGATCTGATGCCTTCTTCTGACCTCCATGGGCATTGCATGACACAGTGCACTTACATATATGCAGGCAATACACTCATACACATAAAATAAAATTTTAAAAGTAAATTAAATATTTTTAAAGATCAGAAAGAGCATAAATAAATGACTTAATAGTACTACTCAAGAATCTGGAAAAGCAAGAGCAAACCAAACCCAAACACAGCAGATGATAAGAAATAAATTAGAGTAGAAATTAATGAAATAGAAACAAAGAAAATGATACAAAGAATCAATGACTCTAAGAGATGTTTCTTTGAAGAGATAAACTAGAAAGACAAACCCTTGGCCCAGTTAACTAAAAGAAAGAATAGAGCACATCCAAACCAATAAAATCAGAAATGAAAGAGGAAACATCAAAACAGAGACCAAAGGGCTGGAGAGATGGCTCAGCAGTTAAGAGCACTGACTGCTCTTGCAGACCTGGATTTGATTCCCAGCACCCACAGTGTGGCTAACAACTATCTGTAACTCCAGCTCCAAGGGAATCCAAAACCCTCTTCTCATTTCCGCAGTATTGCATGACATGGGTGCACTCACATACATGCAGGCAATATAGTCATACACATAAAATAAAAAAGATAAAATATATTTAAAGGACACCAAAAAGACTCAGAACATTAAAGAGAATACTTTTTAAAAACCTATACTTTATTAATTTGAAAACCTAAAAGAAATGGATGAATATCGAAAATCACGGGACTCACCAAAGCAAAACCAAGAAGATATCAACAGCTTAAACAGACACATGACAAATAAGGAAATTGAAATAGGAATACAAAACCTCCCAATGAAAAAAAGCCCAGACCCAGATGAATTCACAGCAGAATCCTACCAGACATTTAAGAAGATATACAACCAGTAGTATTTAAATTATTCAAAAAGACAGAAACAGAAAGAGAACTCCCAAACTCCTTCTATGAAATCAGCATCACTGTCATACCAAAACCAGGTAAAGACACAACAACAACAAAAAAAACTACTATAAGCCTATATCTTTAATGAACATAGCTGCAAAAATTCTCAACAAAATACTTGCAAACTGCATACAGACACACATCAAAAAGATCATCCACCATGATTAAGTTGGCTTTATTACAGAGATGCATGAACAGTTTAATATACGTAAGTCAATAAACATACTAAACATATAAATGGGCTTAAAGACAAATATCATATGATCATCTCAATAGATACAGAAAAGACCTTTGACATAATCTGACATAATCTAACATGCATTCATGTTCTAGGGGGAATTTTCCTGGAGGGAACATACCTTAACATAATTAAGGATATATACAACAAACTCACAGTCAACATCATTCTAAATGGAGAAAAACAAGAAGCATTCCCATTAAAATAAGCAACTAGATAAGACTGTCTACTATTTTCAATATAGTGCTTGAAACTCTAGCTAGAGCAATAAGACAAAAGAAGAAAATTAAATGGATACTAGTTTAAAAAGAAGTCAAATCATCCTTATTTACAGATGATATGCTACTATACATAAGAGATCCCAAAAATTCCACCGGAGAACTTCTAGAAATAGAGGTTGGAGAGATGGTTCTGTGGTTAAGAGCACTGGCTGCTCGTGCAGAGGGCCTAGGTTCAATTCCTAACACCTATCTGGCGGCTAACAATCATCCGTAGCTCCAATTCCAGGGGAATCCAACATCCTGTTCTGAGTTCTGCAAGAACTGCATGACATGAGTGCACTTAAATACATGTAGGCAATACACTAACACTCATTAAAAAATAATAAATAAAATATATTTTTAAAAACTTCTACAAGTGATCAACATCTTCAGCAAAGTGGCAAGTTACAAAATCAATCTACAAAAATCAGTAGCTTTTCTGTATACAAATAACAAGCAATTGAGAAACACTTCCATTCACAATAGCCTCAAAGAAAATAAAATATCTAGAAATAAATTAATCAAAGATATTAAATACTTATTGAGTGAAAACTCTAAATCTTTGAAAAAAGTGATTTATAAAAGCAAAAGAAAATTGAAAGACCTGCCATGCTCATAGATTGAAAGAATCAATATAGAGAAAATGACCATCCTACCAAAAGCAATTTAGAGATTCAATGCAATCTCAATAAAAATTCTCATGACGTTCATCACAGAAATAGAAAAATCCACCCTAAAATTCGTATGGGAACACAAAAGATGCTGAATAGCCAAAACACTCCTTAGCACAGAGTCATATGGAAGGATTACCATACCAGACCTAAAACTATACTGCAGAGCCATAGTCATAAAACTAGCATGGTATTGACACTAAAACAGACGTGTAGATCAATAGAGAGGATCCAAACATGAGTGCACACAATCACAGCAACCTGATATTTGACAAAGTTGCCTGAACAAAACTGGAGGAAAAAAACCAGCATCTTTAGCAAATGGTGCTGGCAAAACTGAGTCTCCACCTGTAGAAGAATGAAATTAGACCCATATCTATCACCCTACACAAAACACAAAAGCCAACTCCAAATGGAACAAAGACCTCAATGTGAAACCTGTAATCCTGAAACTGTTAGAAAAAAAAACATAGGCAGCACCCTAGAAAATGTGGGAAAGGACTTTCTAAATTGCACATCAGCCACTCAGGAATTAAGATCAACAATTGACACATTCAAGCTTATTAAACTAAAAAGCTTCCAAACAGTAAAGGAAACAACCATTCAGTGAAGAGGAAGCCTATAGAATGAGAGACAACTTTAATGAGTTAGACAGAAGATTAATATCCAGAATATAAAAAGAATTTTTAAAAATACAAAAAAAAATCCATAAAACAAAATGACCCAGTTAAAATGGACTATGGATCTGAACAGAGAGCTCTCTAAAGAAGAAATAAAAATGGCTAAGAAATACCATTAAAAGTGTTCAATATCATCAGTAATTAGGGAAATGCAAGTCAAAATCACTTTAAGATTCCAGCTTACCCCAGTTAGACTGGCTAAGATTAAGAGAACAAATGTCACCAAATGCTGACAAGTATGTGGGGGAAGGGGAATGCTCATTCACTGCAGGTGGGATTGCAAATTGGTGCAACCACTATGGAAAGCAGTGTGAAAAACTCTTAAAAAATGAAAAATGAATATGCCATATGATCTAGCTATACCACTTCTTGGCATATACCCAAAGTACTCAACCTACTGCAGAGATACTTGGATGCCCATGTTTCTTGCTGTTTATTTCACAATAGCTAAGAAATGGAAACAACCTAAATGTCCCTCATCGTGGTACACTGACAAAATGGAGTTCTACTCAGTGGTAAAGAAAGATGAAATCATAACATTTGCAGGTAAATGGATGGAACTAGAAACCATTATACTAAGTGAATTAACACACTCAGAAAAACAAGTAACATATGTTCTCTCTCATTTGTGGATCTCACCACCAAATATTTATATGTGAGTATATATCCTGTTGCAACACTGGAACCAGAAGAAAAGGAAAGGAACCAGGGAGGTAAAGGGAAAGAAAGAGATAGAGAGAGGAGGATACTAGGAAACAGATGTTACCAAGGAGAAAATGAGGGAAATGGGGGTATTTAACCGGGAAGGGATGAGAGAATGATATACAAGGAACCATGGGGGTAAAGGGGAAGAAGGAGCTCAAGAGAGGGGAGGTAATAGGAGACAGGTATTATCAAGGAGAAATTGGGGATACTTTAACTGAAGAGTAGGGAGGGAGGGTTGGACGGGGAGCCCAGGATAGTGAAATGAAAGATAAATAATTCTTAAGTGGTTTGAAAAACTAGAGGGAAATGTATTAGTTCAAAAGTCTATTGAAAAATTATACATGCAATAGTTGTACATGAGTGCATGCATATAGCTGAAGGCTATATAAAAAGAAACAGTACCAGACAGGAGAAGCCTCCCTTCAAGCTGTTTGTCAGATTAGTACAAGAGACTCCCAGAATTACACAGGCATTGCCACAGCCCTTGATTACCTCCCAAATCTTCAAAGTAAAACCCTATTGCTGAAGACAGGGCATACTTCGGATACAGGACTTAGAGCAATGGAGCTGGAACTGATCTGGAAATCTCCTCCTTGAAGATAAGCTCTACAGTTTTGGAGGACAGCATGCAAGCTGCTAAGGGAGAAAATAAGCCAATGGCCCAACCCCACCTTTAAAGTCTAATAAGTACAACAATGACCAGCACGGCAAACTATATTGGAGCAGTAGTGGCACTTTTATCTTGGGAATAACCAACAGCTATCTAATTGGACTTAAAGCCTGCTCAGTGGGAGGGAACTCATATGAGGCACTGTAAACAGCCAAATACACATGACTGGAGAGGTCATAAATCTTGTAGAAAATCCTAAGGCTGTCACCTCCCTAGACAAATGTAATTTCTTATTATATGCTAAATATTGATCCTTATATTTACAGACAAATATGCCAGTCACCACTCATCAAAGAAGATTCTTTTGCAACAAAGACTATTGCAGAGTTCCACAACTGATCACACCCAGAGAATAAGTGTCTGTGAGATGCCCAATACTAAATGACACATCTACAATGGAAGCTTTACACTTAAGGCTCACAGAATATAGTAGAACAAGGGTTAGAGAGAATACTAATGCATCTCTCTACTCTTATCAGCAAAACTCCCTCGTGCAACAGAGGGCAATGAACAAAAATGGCCACACCTGGCAAAAGTATAGAGAATAAGAGACTGGAGAGTGTAGGTCTCTGGATAGGACTCCTGTATTAAACTTTACCCACCAAGGGCACAAGGACTATTGCAGAAGTCTTACAGCCTCCTGGGACCTTGCTCATATGAACTTACAGTAATGATAAGAGCATGCACAAGACCCATACAGACTTAATCAGACAAAACTCAGCATAGAACTGGGGAAACGGGCAGTAGGTCCCAATCTTAGCAGAGGCATTATTGGCCATTGTTTACTGCTAGGTCAGGGAAAGTTGATCTTCTTTAAGGGAGTGACGCTAAATGGGCTAAAAGGCTCCAGTGGATGAGCTCACGCTGAAGGACATCTGGGTACACAAACTTCACGCAATAGGCCTTAAAATATATGACAATATACATAAAAGCTGTGAGCAGGATATGGGAGGGTTGCAGTTAGGGAGGGGGTCTAAATATGATTAAGATATATTGTATGAAGTATTCAAAATTTCAATAAAGATATATACTGCAAAAGAAAAAAATATATTGTATGAAGTTTGCAAAGGTTCAATTAAAAAAAGGAAAAATTAAGAAAAAGGAAAAAAGTTATGTATGTCCCTTAATGTGGCCTCTGGCTTATTATAGCAAACCCCCAAAGTAAAATTGGTTATTGCAGAAGTTGGCACAGCCATACATTATCATGCATTATCATTAATGCATTATCATGCATCAGAAAAGGACTTCGAGGGGAGAAGGTATCCAGTCCACAGGTAAGAGGCCAGAGCACATGGGCAAAGGTGGCTTTGATGTTGGGACAGTCAAATAAAATTGGACAGTAGGAATATTTAACATCCAACTAGGTTGTATAAATGATCTGGAGAAAATAAAAGATGTATTAAGGACAAAGCAAAAAGAG
>NW_008339910.1:542321-546254 GCF_000622305.1 Nannospalax galili | reverse complement strand
TCCTAAATTGTTCATCTTTGATTGATAAACTAACCTATATGGAGAAAATGTTTTTGAGAAAGTAAATAAATTTAATAAGTTCCTTTGGTATTTTAAGGAGAATATTTTGAAAATAAATACTCGATAATGTTTTCATGGTTAAAAATGATGAATGAATAGGCCATGCAAAAGTTTCACATATTTATACTCCAAACATTCTAAAAAATTCTAGCATATTTTGAAATTCTGCAATTAAAATGGCTTAAATGATTCCATAGCTATTTTGTGTTGCTAAAGAATAATATTTTAAATTTTGGGTATGTAAAAGAGTATTGTAATCTAGAAATGCTCAAACTTAATCTTTTTAATTCAAAAGCTTGTGAAATTTATAGATATGTTTCTCATAAATTTCATGACTAATAAGCATAGTCAATGACCTATTTCTAATTTAATGTTACCTTTATGGGCTATCTTAATGTGCTATGAACCCATTAAAGTCAAGTATTGAAATAAACTCAACTTAGGATCAGACATTCAAATAACTAGGCTACAAAGTGTTAACCAAATTCATCAAATTGAATGTAATATATTCTCTTTTTATTAATGATACTAGTATTTTCAGTGAAATAAAATGTTTTCTACATTTATTTCATTTTATTGTGTTTAAGTTTCTATTTTATATACCATTTGTAATATATAGTAACTTGCTATACAGGTTTAGAATAAACAAAAAGTAAAATAATTGTAGATGCAAAATTTTAAATACTTTACTGATAAGAGCCACATTTGGGGAAATGTGAAGCTTATAGCTTCAGATGCTGATATTTTAGTTATGTTTTCTTCTTAAGTTAAAAATAAAGAGAAAGAGGAGTTCAAAGCACCATTTTTCCAAGTCATTCAGTATAAAGCCATCTTATTTACATCTCAGTGACCTGATAAAGTTTATGTTGGTAAGACTTCCTCATGAGTACCATAACCCTATGTTTTGAGGTTGGCTTTGACAACTAGCCTCTGACATCACCAAGGCTGGGAAACATGTTCCCACAAAACACTGACTACTCAGCTGCTGCCCAGTACAGGTAACAGTTTATCAGTGTTTCAATAATCATATCTGTGCAAATTTTCTTCAAATCTCTACCTTGCAACAGTGTAGGGAAGGAAAGAATCCATAAACTACCTGAAAATCTTTTGATTTAGATCAAAGTTTCAAGAATTACTGAGTTCAATTTAAGTTTTTGTAGCACCATATTTTCAAGTTCTTTGCTAAAAATGTTGTTTCTCCCAAAACTCCAATGTACACGTATATTCAGCTCCTTTGTGAATTCTAAACATTATCCTGCTTGCAGGTTTCTTTTTCTAGAAATGTATAACATTAAGGAATAATCACTAAACCTATGTATCTAGTGATAAGATTTTAAAGAAAAAATTTCAATAGGTCTGACTTAAGGGGAAGTTTCAGACAGGCTAACAGTCTATATGGTTCTTTGTGTTTGTGCCAGTGAGCTATATCAGTCTTTGTAGACTAAGCTTCAGCCTTTCTCTGGCTCCTATAAAAGCATTTAACAGAATAAAAAAAAATTTGAGATTTAGAAAAATAGGCTTACATAAGCTATATGTTGCCCTGGTAAAATTATCTGCAACTTTTCTCTCTGCTGTTTTAAAAAAACAAACCTAACTTACAACCTTAGTGAAAGGATTATATGAAATTGGTTATTGTAAGTATCTTATGCATAGAGGGAGTCCACGGCACCCTGACATCACCTTTACCCCCATACCCTTTCATCATTCTCTACCAGCCCCCCTCAGAAAACTTTTCAATAGTTTGTTACCCATCTCTTCAACTTCATCTGGTTCTGATATACCTGCAAGTCTTATCAATAAAACCAGGACAGAATCTGACTTACAGCTGGTAGACTCCATTGTTGTCAATTTGGGTTTGCACGACATAGATAATTCTTTTGAAAATGTAATAAAAATAAATGGCTCATGACCACATAAATTATGTTATTCTACACTATTCACTCTATAGTTATTTTCCCTGTATCTTATTGCAGCAGACAGCTGATGATAGGTTTATAAGATGCCTTAAAAGAAAAGGGCTGTGCCATAAAGAAGTTTTTAACTAATGAAGAAAAGAAACTGGCAATAACAAGCTGAAGAGGGCAGAGTTACCAAGAGGGACTAAAAACAGGGACTACCAGATTTCTTATTTTCCCCTCAGTTTATCAAGCAAAAAACAATGATTTCCATATGTGAGGGACAGTGCAGTTGAACTTACATGTTTTTTTATGCCACCATTAGGAAATCTGAGAGAGTCCAAGAGCACCTACAAGAAAATCATCTGCAGAAATATGGGACAGCTACACCAAAGTTACTGGCAAGACACTACTGGGATGGAAGGACAGCACTGCACACCATCCATGCAAGACAAGAAAGGACTCAGATAAAACACAGGACACTCACGCAGACAAATCACCTTTCCATCATCTTGGAAGAAGGGTAGAATTGCTGTCCCCTACCATCCTACGCACTTTCTATCTCAGCTACTGCCAAATAAAGGAAGCTTTAAAATCAAAATAGTTTATGAAATTTAAAATTCAAGTTTTACCAGTGTCTAAGTGTATGAATCAACACAAAGGGCAAGATTGTTGAAAGGATTATATTCCCACAAATGGGACCATTACTTACTATCAAATTGTATTAATAACTTAAAAGGCAGACCCACCCGAGAAGCACAGTTGGGTTAGGGAGAAGACTGCAGTACCTCATGTGGCTTCCCAGCTCCTTCCACATCATATGTTCCCTGTCAAGCTCAGAATTGGAGATGAGGCCCCATGTGAGGTCTGTAGGTTTTGTCACACAGAGTCACTAACTCACCTTGTACAAATCTTTATAGGATCTCTCTGACATTTTCAAGAATCCACATCTTATAAAGATGGATGAATGGATGGATGAATGGGTGGATGGATGAATGGGTGGATGGAAAGTGTGAGCTAACACAGATCAAAAGAAATCCTGATGCCTAATAATACTTGACAAAGTAGATTTCAGAACCAAAACCAGTTACATATTTGCCAATGTTAAAATAATTATATAATTAAAAAGTTAAATTCATCAAGAAACCTAACAATTCTGAGTTTATTCACCTAATACAATTTTCAAAAATTTTTTATTTATTATTTTTTTTTATGTGAATGTGTGTATTGCCTGCATGTAGGTAACTACACCAATGCCGTGCAATATCTGCTAAGGACAGAAGAGGCTGTCAGATCCCCTGGAACTAGAGCTACAGACAGTTGTTAGCTGTCATGTGGGTGCTGGGATTCAAACCCCGGTCTTTTGCAAGAACAGCCAGTGTTCTTAACCTCTGAGCCATCTCTCCAACCCCTACAATTTTTTTAATATATGAGGCAAAGACAAAAGTGGGGAGTGGTAGGGAGCTGGATCAGCAGGTAAAAGTGCTTGCTGAACAAGACTTACGACCTGAATTCAGTCTCCAAAACCTACAGTGGAAGGAAAGAGCCAACTCCTGAAAGTTGGCCTCTGACCACCACACATGTACAGTGTATGGTCACATACATGTCATACAAACATAAACACACAGTAATAATAAATTAAATTAAACGTACGAAGCAAAATCTGATCAAATTAGAAAGGCACATAGAAATAGACAAATCCACAATTAGATTTGCAGATGTCAATACTTTTGGTGATAAATGATAGAGAGATAGATGATAGACAGACAGATGATAGATATAGATAGATCAATAGATGATAATAGATAGATAGATAGATAGATAGATAGATGATAGATGGATAGGATAGATGATAAATAGATAAAAAATAAATGGGTTTTGTTTTGTTTTGAGGCAGAGTCTCTATGTAGCCCAGTCTGGCCTGGAACTCACTGTGTAGCCCAGGTTGGCCTCTAACTCACAGTGATTCTTCTGTCCC
>NW_008339910.1:533049-542216 GCF_000622305.1 Nannospalax galili | reverse complement strand
AGGTAGATAGATGATGGATGGACAGACAGATTATATATAAATATATACATACACACACATATATAATATATATGGATACAGACAGTAAAGATATCATTGTGGGTTGAAGTTGTTTCCTAAAAGCTCATATGTTAGTTATAACCTCTGGTACTTCTTTACCTTATTTAGTAATAATGTTTTTGTAGATGTTATGAGTTCAATTTCAGGCATACTGAAAATATAAGCCCCTAATTCAATTGAATTGGTTGAATTATAATGAGAAATTAAAACTCAGAAACAAACACATAGGAACCAACCCCATGCAGAGATGGGAGCTATACTGCCAGAGGCCAAGGAACTGCCAAAAGAAAATTCAAAAAGAGCCTTGAAATAGACTCTTTCTGACTGCCTTAAGTGGAGACAAACCTGTTCACTCCTTGTTATCAATTAAAATATTCAGTTTGTGGTACTTTCATATATATGCTCTGGAAAACTCATGCAGACATGGAAAACTTCAATATAATTAATTTGATTGACATGGCATTTGAGAATACTCCAACCAACAGTAGCATATGTATTTGTTTTAATAAAAACAGAACCTTAGCTAAGATAGACCATATTCTGGATGATAAAATCAAAGTGACCACACTGCAATTTGTTTAGAGATTACTGGGGATAACTATATTTCTTTTCTTTTTTGATTCATAGATTGATTATGGATGCATATAGTTTCAACACATACATATATTGTAGAATGTGATGTTCAGGCTGAAAAGAATTTGGAAGAGGCCAGAAACAGAGCCTTGCATTTTAATTCACAAAGGTTCTAGGCAAATGTTGTGTAAAGTACATGTCATTTCAAGGAGAAAATTGGGATTTAATTTTATAAATATGCAAATTTATGTGCACAAAAGTGTGCATTATTGCCTTGTTTATAGCCACAAAAGTATAAAAATGTACACGTCAAAATCAACTACCTTAAGAATGAAAGGCATACACAAGTCCCATGCAAACTCAAGCAGACAAAAACCCAGCATAGAATTGGGAAAATGAACAGCAGACCCCAATCTTAGCTGAAGAAATATTGGCAAATCATTACTGCTAGTTGAAGAAGAGCTGATCTTCCTCAAAACAAGGGACTCTAGATAGGCTGACTAGACCTCAGTGGATGGACTTGCACTGGAGAATGCCTGGGGACACTGACTTGACAGAGTGGGCCATATATGACAGAGTATATGGGTTCCAATGGGGGGCTATGGGAAGGTGCCTACGGGGACAGGGGTATAAGGATGATTAAGATTGTTTGAGATATTCTGTATGAAATACACAAAAATTCGGTAAAAACAACTTTTTTAAAAGAAGAATGAAAGAAAGCTGAGCATGGTGGTGTACACCTTTAATCCCACCTCTCAGGAGGCAGAGGCAAGCAGATCTCTGTGAGATCAAGGCCAGGCTGGTCTCCATAGCGACTTCCAGGTCAGTTGTGACTACAGGGAGACTCTGTCTCAAAAAAATTTAAAAAAAAAAATTAAAGGAAGATGAAGGTAGAAAATACAATCCCAACAAGCAAGCTACACTGGTGCTGTACTGCAATTCCATCACTGGCTTACACATCACATTCCAGGAAGTTCTGCACTAACCAAGCAACGACCAACATATTCAGAATGTATAATCCAAATCTATCAATTTTTGATAAAGTACTAAATAATCCTTTTCAACTATAACAAGAAAAAGAACATAATTTTAAATTATGCAGAAATTTCAGTTTATAAAGTAATTTCTCATATATTACTTCATCAAAATTTCAACATGCCCATAAAAAAACACAATGAATATTATACTCCATTATCCCAGGAAAAAAAATCAAGTTTCAGAGATATTAAGTACATATAAAAGTTGGAGTAGGGGGCAGTTAGAGTTAGGAATCAATTCGTTTTTTTAAATTTTATGTGTATGAGTGTATTGCCTGCGTGTAGGTAAGTGCACCCATGTCATACAATGCCCTCAGAGGACAGAAGAGGCCATTGGATACCCTGGAACTGGAGCTATGGACAGCTGTTAGCTGCCATGTGGGTCCTGGGATTCGAACCTAGGTCTTCTGCAGGAACAACCAGTGTTCTTAACTGCTGAGTCATCTCTCTAATCCAGGAATCAATTCTTTTAATGCCTAAGCCATTGAATTATTCAACTCTGAGTGGTTTAAGTAAACATGTTCTTTGATATAGAAATTGAATCTTTACGTGTGAAATATATTGATTTATCAACATGTTTTACCCTATAACTAAAAAAAGTATCAGAAGGGAAAAATCATTCCAAATTACGGCTCAAAAATTGAGGGAGATCTATGTTCCTTATCATGGCTACAAAGTGAATGAGTTTCAAAATTCACAATGTCTAGTTACAATGCAGAACAAAAGGTCCACTAATCGTCTCTCACATGTATCTAGTGAATTTGCTTTTTTTTTCCATTTTTGGAATCTCTGCATCCCATTACAGTGCAACCAATGTAATGAATGTTGAAGCAAATGAAAAAAAAAACGGAGCAAGTTTTGCCTCAGAGCATATATTTGCACCACGTCCTAAGAATTTTCTGTTATTAAGTTAGCAGCAGGACTGCTTTTTTTATTGCCTCCTCCTTGCAACAAAAATATTAAAATAAAATAAAACTCAGCTCTTAAATATTAAATATTATATAAACAGAGGTCAATCGCATACCTGTTTCTAATATGATATTGTGCAACTTTTGAACAAAAGCAACTGTAAATTTTCAATTAGAAGTGAAATAGTATTTTCGTCAGATTTTGGCTATTGAGATCTCTGTACAAATAAAAGTCATATTAAAGTGTATTATACCGAAATTTGTGTAATAGAAGAAACAATGAACTCAACAAGCTTAAATGTGTATCATTCAGTTTTTTATGCCTAAGGGTCCTCTATCAACTTCCATTGAGTAGTGGTATTTGTGTAAAGTCATACAAAAGGTGAAAGAGAAGCCAAATTAGTAAAGTTGTTAGATTATGTCTTAATTTTTTTCATGTTTTATTGAGCTTTTGTAATTTCATACAACAGTTCCTAATCAAATTTAGACCCCCTCCCCATCCATGCCCCCCATCTCCCCACCAGGCTTCATGTATTCCATCATACATGTTAAGCCCTTCCCAGATGTCCTTCAGTGGAAATTCATCCACTGGAGTCTAGTCAGTCCATTCAGAGATTGTAACTAAGGCATACTCTCCCTCTCTCAGTAGCACTCAGTCTCCAATAGTTCTCAGTCTAGGGCCAGCCCACCACCCATTTCTCTCTTCCCACCTAGGCCCTTGTTTAATTGAGTTGGCATGGGTTCTGTGCTCAGTGCCAACATTGCCACAAGTTCACATGTGCAAGCTTCCAGTGGCCTGAAAGTCTCTGCTTCCCTGTGTTCATGAACCAGCCCTGGCTCTGAGACATGGGTGAGGTTCAATATAGGAGTCCTATCCAGGAATACACTCTTTGGAGTCTCATATTCTTTAAAACTTAGGCAGTTGTGGCCTTCTGTGTGCATCTTACTCTGTTGTATAAGAAACCTTTACTGGTGAAAGTTGAAGGATGCACTAGTTTTCTCTCTACCCCTTGTTCCACTATGTTCCACGAGCCTTAGTTGTAGAGGTTCAGCTGTAAATGTGTCACCTAGGACGGGTCATCTCTCAGACGTATGTTCTCTGTACCTGACCAGATGTTCAATTCTGCAGTAACCTCCATCTGTTGCAAAAAAGAAGCTTCTTTGATGAGTGATGTATGGTGCGCTTGTCTGTAAATATAAGGATTGACATAGTATGAAAAATAGTATATGGAAAGAAATTTCATTCATCTAGAGATATGAAAGAGGTAGGGTTTTCTCTAGGATCTCTAGGATCTATTTCCTCTCCTTTACTGGTGAAAGTTGAAGGATGCACTAGTTTTCTCTCTACCCCTTGTTCCACTATGTTCCACGAGCCTTAGTTGTAGAGGTTCAGCTGTAAATGTGTCACCTAGGACGGGTCATCTCTCAGACGTATGTTCTCTGTACCTGACCAGATGTTCAATTCTGCAGTAACCTCCATCTGTTGCAAAAAAAGAAGCTTCTTTGATGAGTGATGTATGGTGCGCTTGTCTGTAAATACAAGGATTGACATAGTATGAAATATAGTATATGGAAAGAAATTTCATTCATCTAGAGATATGAAAGAGGTAGGGTTTTCTCTAGGATCTC
This sequence comes from Nannospalax galili, assembly GCF_000622305.1. Taxonomy (NCBI): domain Eukaryota; kingdom Metazoa; phylum Chordata; class Mammalia; order Rodentia; family Spalacidae; genus Nannospalax; species Nannospalax galili. The sequence continues at coordinate 538,009 of NW_008339910.1, read as the reverse complement.
TAGGATCTATTTCCTCTCCTACCATGTGTATTTGGCTGAGTTTACAGTGGCAACCATGAGTTCACTCCCATTGAGAGATTTTTAGGTCCAATTAGATAGTTGTTGATTACCCCCCAGATAACAGTGTCACTACTGCACCAATAGAGGCAGTTTGTGATGTCAGTCATTCTGGTTATTAGGCTTTAGGGCTGGGTTGGATCATTGATTGAATTTCTCCCTTAGAAGTTTGAATATTATCATCCAGTATTATGATATCTAAACTCCAGGTAGGGCAAGGAACACAATGCCAGACAGAAAAGATCTCCCATTGAGTAGCTGGTTAGAGTTGTCCAAGAGACTCCAAAATATGTTTTCCTTTTTGAAGATTATAGTCCACATGTTGAAGGTACATCCAATAAGATTTCTTAACTGATTGGATATAGGTTATAAAAGCTAGGGAAAAAATGGACAAGATTCCTTTACTAGACCAATTCAAAGAATACAGTTATAGTTTGACATATGGGGATGATTATAAAGGCAGTAGGTTTGGGGAAAATGCTGACACTTTCATTTGAAATATAAATTTGAGAAAAATATTAGACATATATTAAAGATTTCAAATTGCCAATTACATATATTAGGGGGAAGGTATATTCTGGAGTTATTAACATGCAATCATGAAATTTATCAGGAATTGATTATATTGTCTCAAACTGTGGCTCACAACTCCTTATAACTGTATGTGGGGATCATAAAAAATGTAGCATTTGGAAAAGCTTTCTGAATGCACAGAGATCTAAAATTCATTCAACATTAAAAGCATAATAAATTTTAAATATATCATCAGCACTTGTCCATGTTGAATCATGAAACTGTGACCTGGTTTTGAACACACAAAGTATGCACATGACACAGTACATGCTGATGCAGTGCCAATAGATGCTGCCTGAGCACCTTAGTTCATACTGAATTTCATTATGAATTTCAATGCATCTACCATACACACAAAGTAGCTTCTTTTTGCGATAGATGGAGACTCTTACAAAGTTCTACAACTGGTCAAATGCAGAGTAAAAGAGACTGTGAGGTACCCAACCCTAAGTGACACATCTGCAATGCAACCTCTATACCCAAAGCTCAGATAACATGGCATAAGATGGGGTAGAAAAAATGTGAGAGCCAGAGGCACAAGATACTTGCTGCTAGCTAATGCATTCTTGACATAATAGGGAAGCTGAACCAGTAAAATCTCTATAGCAACATAGTCAAAATGTGAATAATTTCAAAACCAGTTGACAAGTCAAAGTGGGTGGGAGGAATATCACGGGGGTCCCAGCTCTAGATGAAAAGCTATCGGTAATCAATGGATGTGGAGGGAGGGAGAATCAGTTTTCTCCAAGAACTAGCTCCCTGAGAGGCTAATTCCCAATGGACAACCCTAAACACAGGTACACATGAACACAACTAAATGAATTGAGAGCATTATATACACATATATTTATATTTATAAATATATTCATAAGTATATTTATAAATGTATGTATGTATATGTAACAGTGACATTCAAAGAAGAGGACAAGAAATTGAGAAAGAGTAGGTAGAGTGTCAAGGAAAGAGTGGGAGGGGGACTAGGAGGGAAAGAAATAATTCAAAGACAGGACATGTATGAAATTCTGAAAAACAAAAACTACAAAAAGGATTTGTAGATGTGAAACCCTTTGTGCTTTACTAGAATAATTGATGCTGGTTAGCTGAAAAATTAGCTATGATTAGTGAAACCAGTATCACTGAAATGAAATCTTCTGGGAGATATTTCCTCAGAATCACACAGAAGCTGTGATCCAGAGGAGTCCAAGGCTACATCTCAAGCTAGAGGACAAACTTGGTAATGTGCAAATGTCTACCACATGGCACTGGTTTTGGTGGCATAAAAGCTTAGGATTATAGAAGTGTAAAATCTAAAATTTAACCTACCATATGATCCATCATACCACTCCTTTGCATACACCCAAAGGATTCATCCTACTGCAGAGATACTTGCACAGTCATTATTGTTGCTGCTTTTTTCATAATAGCTAAGAAATGTAAATAACCTAAATGCCCCTCAACTGATGAATGTATCATGAAAATGTGGTACATTTATACAATAGAGTTCCACTCAGCATTAAAGAAAAAGAAAATCATGAAATCTACAGGTAAATGGATGGAATTTAAAACTGTTATACTAAGTGAAGTAACAAACTCAGAAAAACAAGTGACATATGTTCTCTCATTTGTGGATCTTAGCTTCAAATTCCTAGATGTGAGACTATATCATGAAGGATATATACTGCAGGAACCAGGAAAATGGAAAGGAATCATGGGGATGAAGAGGAAGAAGTCGAAAGATGGGGATGGTAGGAAACAGGTGTTATTAAGAGGGAAATGGGGATGGGGGGGTACTTAAATGGAGAGGGTATAAGGAGGGTTACACAGAAGGAATGAGAGGAGAAACAATAATGCTTAGACAGTATGAAAAAACAGAGAGAAATTTATTAGTTCAAAGTTCTGCTGAAAAATACACACATAGTAAACATGCAAGTTCATGTATATAGATGAAGGCTATATATTAAAAACTGGTGCTAGACAGAAGAAACCTCCCTTCAAGTTGTTGGTCAGGGTAGTTCAAGAGACTCCTAAAATAACACAGGCTGTTGCCATAGCCCATGATGACCTCCCAGAACTTGGAAGTAAAACCCTACCACTGAAGACAGCTGTACTTGGGACACTGAACTTGAAGCAGTCAAGCTGAAATAGACTGGAAGCCTCTTCCCTGAAGATTATCTCTCATGGTATCAGAAGATACAAGCTGCCAAGGTATAAAACCAATTAATGGTCCTTCCCAGCTGTAACACTTAATAAACAACAATGACTGGCCCAGCAATCTATTATGTTGGTGCAGTAGTGGAACTTTTATCTTGGGGGTAATTAACATCTAACTGGATTTAAGGCCTGCTCAATGGGAGGGAACTCATGTGTAGTACTGTAAACATAGCCATATATACATGGCTTGAGAGGTCATAGATCTGGGAGAAAAAACTACTTTTGCCACATCCTCAGACTAACATAATTTCTTACTTTATTTGTGCTCTTGATGACAGAGCCGAAGAAGTGAAGCTTCCAAGCCCATAGGAGCCAGAAAATTATGACTGAGTCTTGCATGTCTGACATTCCTAGAATTTAGTTTTGCTTAGGTGTGTCTTGTTACTCCCTTTTGAAATAAGAAGGTATGTAACTTTTTTTTTTTATTTTGCAGGAGTCTACATTAAGAGACTTTGGACATTTACGGAGACACTGAACATTTGAAGCATTAAAATTTTTGAAGACTGTGTGACTTTTAAAGTTGTACTGTGTGTATTTTACTGTGATATTAATGTGAGAAATTGGGGACAAGAAATAGAAAGGTTTAATAGTGATGTGTTTGTGTGTCAAGTTAGCAAGGGATCAATTGTGTTGGATAGTTTCAGTTGTCAACTTGACATACCTGGGAAGAGGGAATCTCAACTGGAGAATTTTCTCTATCAGATTGACCTGTGGACATATCTGTGAGACATGTTTTTATTGTTGAATGATATGGGAGAGCTCAGCCTACTGTGGGTGGTGCCACCCCTGGACAGGTGGTCCTGAGTTGCATAAGAAAGCAGGCTGAACAGAGGCCAGGGGAACAAGTCAGTAAGTAGCATTCCTCCATGGTCTCCAATTAGCTCCTGCTTCCAAGTTCCTGCCCTGATTTCCCTCAATGATGAACTTTGACCTGAGAGATGTAAGACATAATAAACCCTTTCCTCCCCAAATGTTTTTGTTCAGTGATTTTTATCACAGTCATGGAGAGTAACTAGGGCACTACAAAACAAATGGAATTGGGGATGGAGAGATGGCTCATTGGCTGCTCTTCCAGAGGACCTGGGTTTTGTTCCCAGTCCCTACATGGCAACTAACAACCATCTGTAACTCCAGTTCCAAGGGATCTGACAACCCTTTCTGACCTCTGCAGGTATTGCATGCAGGGTTCACTTATATACATGAAGACAAAACACTCATATACATAAAACATAAATAAATTTAAACATTAAAAAGAAAGAGCAGGAGGGTTCTGACCTCCATATGTGTAGCATCTGTGATCTCAGCAGACCACCAGGGAGTGCCAGTTCTGACCTACCAGTAGCATAGGGGCTGAGGACTCAGGGGACTGCCTGAGAACAACCAGATGCTTCCTCCACGTGGTGCTAAGCTTCCTCTAATTGCACAATACCCAACCCCCTAAGTGGGATTTTGTGAGGCCCCTCCCAAGGCCCTGGGGCAGACCTGGCTTTGGTAGGATAAGGCTCAGATCTTAGCAGACACCTTGAGAGGACAGGTTCCAACCTCCATAAGTGTAGCATATGTGATCTCAGCAGACCACCAGAGAGTGCAGGTTCTGGCCTTCCTCTGGCATAGGGTCTGAGAACACAGCAGACCAACTGAGAGTACCAAAATGGCCACCCTCCCCTCCCCCCTGAGGGAACTTTCCAAATTTTGCTCTGAGTTCCTGCTAGTAGGGGTCCAAATCTTAGAAGGAAGCCTGAGTGTACCTTACAAGAACCTGACTTGGGCTTCTGTGGGTGCTGCTGAGTGAACCCATCTGAAGCCATCAGTTCTCTCCAAAATAAAACCTGAGAGAACCTGAAACCTTGACCAACCAGCTTTACATAACCAATAAGAAAAAGGCCGAGGCACACCAATAAAACAAACAGAAGCATACGTCAACTTAATTCTCATATCAGAATCACAAACAACAAAAGAAATGCACATGCCAAAGTCACAACGATAAAATACTAAAATGGAAAGTCAAAACAATATGTCCCTAGAAAATTTCAACAGGACTATGTTGGGGGCCTCTGTTATGTGAAGTAGAAGTCTCTTCATATTGGGATAGCTCACGAGCTCGGAGTTATGTGCTGAG
>NW_008339910.1:531402-532984 GCF_000622305.1 Nannospalax galili | reverse complement strand
CCACAAATGCCCTAACATAAACATGGCCTCTGGCTCTAGGAATACCATGCTTTCCTGTGTGATTTTTCAGGTAGTCAGTGGTCTGGCAGCATGGCAGAAACCCACTTCCATATGCAAATAGAATGTCTCACAAAGTACCTATCAGCCAAAGCTTTTACCACTACCCCCATGGTATAAATATCCCAGTCTTCTCTCAATAATAGAGAGCTGGATCACTTGAAGCTACACTTAACAAAAGCTGTGACATGGACTAAGCAGAGTCCTGCGTCTTACTGGTGATCCAACCTCTCCGGGGGGCAGCATTCCTCCGTTACCAGCTCACGGATCCCAGCTTCAGCTGCCTTGCGCTCTCCCGTGTGATCCAGTGGCCAGTGGATCTCACATCAAGAGGAAAGTGCATGGGGGGGGGAAATTAAGGTGGTACACGGCTGGACAACACTCCAGCAGCAGAGACCCACAGAGACACGGAGAAGCCCGCGGGGCCAGACCCGCCTTCTTCCAGGGTGCGCGGCTGAGACAAGGGGACCAGACCCACGCCACGACTCCCAGGCGTGCCCGCGCACACCACGCCAGGGTGCCCAGCGCGTGCGCACCATATCTGGCGCCACAACGTGGGGCCCTCTGAACATCGTGCCAGCTAGGAGCTGGTGCCCACGGAAACACTGGATTTGTCAGTATCCCTCCTCCTCAGGAGGGCAACAAAAAAATCTCTTCTAAATTTCCTCCTTTTCTTTTCCGGTCTGAAGTTCTCGCATGGGACTGCTAGGGCCAGAGAGACAACTGAGGTTTTCTGGCCAGGGCTACCCCCTGGTGTTGGCTGAAGGTCTCTCTGAACCCCTAAGGAGGACTCCGACTGCCTGTTGAGGTGTGGATGAAAAGACCTCTGTCTAGACATAATTTTAATATCAAAACTGGTAACGCATCGGCCAAGTAAGAACCATTAGGGTTGGCTGCCAGCCCCTCAAATATGCGGTAAGGTCTTGTGACTGGGAGCCACTGCGATCCCCTGGAATTTTATTTCAGGAACGTTGCTTTGGAAACCGTCACTTCCTCACTTTTCTATCTGAACACTGTTAGAGAAAAATCCCCAAAAAGTTCCAGGGATTTCCACCTAAGCCTTAGAGTCAGGCAGAATTCCTCCAGCCAGCTCCTTTTCTGCCCTCAGGCATTCAAACAAGCAACTAAAGTGAAGTCAGTGAAAATGCAAATTAGCTAATCCCTGCCAGGCACCTGAAAGCCAAAAGCGGCTCCAAGATTTAAACTGCAAACTTTTTTTCTGACCTAGGGGCTTGTAACTCGCCTAGGCGCTTCAGCCCTCTAGTGTCCGACTGCTGTAAAAACATCTAAAACTACAACAACAAAAAATAATAATAATAAGTAAATAAATATCTTCCCTTGTTAGGGTCCGTGACTCCGTGGGTCTCTTCTGGAGAACAAAGGCCCGAGTATGGAGATGCAAAAATCAAGCAGAGTTTTACTAAACCAGCTAGCTGGGTCCGACCGTCCTTCCAAGACACACAGGTCTGGGCAGAGCGATTGACCCTGAGACAATTTTAGGTAAAGATTATATAGGATTCCACCA
>NW_008339910.1:529128-530047 GCF_000622305.1 Nannospalax galili | reverse complement strand
CTGGCTGTATAGAGCAGATTCGCTTGTGTGCCCTGCAGGCCTGGGATCGCCTGACACCATTGTCCACTGGGCCGGGAGAGGCCTCTTCATTAACCTTTCTAAAGCAGAAGCCAACAGAGGCTCTCCCAGATTTTATACTAAGAGTGCAAGCAAGCTTAGATAGAAAAATAACAGATCCTGCAGCCAAAGCAATGCTTTTAAACAGCCTTGTCTGGGGAGGGATGACCCCTGAGCACAGACAAGCATGCCAGGGACTGAAAAATGAACATTATGACAAGTGGATTGTGGCCACCCATGACATTGGGACTGCCACATACCAGGCCTCTTCCCTTGCCCAAACACTTGTAGTTGCAACCCAATCCAACTCAAAATGCCTTAATTGTGGAGGGACCCCTTTAATGGACTCTGGAAAGGACCAGATCCATTGCTAACCACAGGGAGAGGATTTGCTTGTGTTTTCCCACAGGATCAACCAAAGAAAAAAAAGAGGCGGAGACGACACCCAAAGCCCCCACTCTCCCTAATACCATGTTCTAGAAATTTTATTTTTCAAGGAAAATATCAGATCCATGGGACAGTCACTGGAATATTGGAGCAATAGCAGAATTCTATTCAGGTGCATTCTCTAGATACCCTACAGCTAACTTTCATGTCTCTCAACAGCTTGCACCTGCAGCCAAGTCTGTGCTAACTCATCATATTATTCTACAGGAAAAAAAACAGAGGACCAGATAATATCAACTATGTCCTGGAGCAAATACATTCAATATGTTGCTAACTTTCTTCCCTTCACCACCCACCCCAATGCCTCTAACTGCTTCTTTTGTGCATCCAGCAATAGACCTTTACTGACAGCAGTACCAGTTAATACCACCCTTCTTTACCCAGAAACAAAAAAAGATTTCACTGACTCTCATCT
>NW_008339910.1:523210-527152 GCF_000622305.1 Nannospalax galili | reverse complement strand
AGCTGATATAATTGGTAAAGTATGGATCTTTTAGAGTAAAGGGGCTGGACATGGTGGTAGGAGTGGAAACTTTTCCAGGACTTGAATCATAACTAAAGTATCAAAAAGAAGATGTGCACCAAACATGAGCAAGGGCACTAGAGACTGTCTGTGGCATGTGGTATTGAAATGCCAAACATAACTCCATTTTGTTCTAGCTGACTTTTACTTTGCCCTGTGTTTTTGCCCAGCCATTCCTACTGCAGCCAGCCAGGCAGAACATCTCATGCAGGCAGCTTCAGGGAGTACATTGTTTCTACAATACTGGGAAACTTACAAGTAGCCAGGTAGCATGTCCAGGTAGCACTTCCTCCTTCCCAGCTATACCTACATCTCCATAGAGCCCATTGTTTCTGCAATTTGAGAAACTTGTCTTTTCCTGATATAAACTCTTTGTTAACCAAAAACCTCTTTGTTAACTGACCTGCCCCTGGTCTGGTGTAACTATGGTGATCTGATGTAACTATGGCTATTGGCTTTGCCCCTGGCATGATATAATTGTGGTTTTAAGCTTTATACACCCTGCCCTACTTCTCCTTGGGGTCAAGAGTTCTTTGGGGCAGTAGCCCCCTCTCACCGTTGGCTGTTAATAAAGGACTCCTAATTTGACTGTCACTATATGCTGTTCCTCTGTGCATCTCGCTTAGTACTACAATTTTATATCTCTAGCATCTTTATGACACAAAGTCAGTAAGTGCATATTCTGTTGGGGACCCCTGCTGTGAAGTTGTAGTCTCTCCATGTCTGGGTGGCCCACGGGCTCGGTTTCATATGCAGATGACTCCTTTCAGCAGAGTACCTGGCATCTTCCTAACTCTCCTTTTGAAGTAGCCGCCATAGAAAACATGGCCTCTGGCTCTGGAAATACCATGCTTTCCTGTGTGATTTTTCAGGCAGTCAGCGGTCTGGCAGCATGGCAGGAACCCACTTCCATATGCAAATAGAATGTCTCACAAAGTATCTATCAGCCAAAGCTTTTACCACTACCCCCATGGTATAAATATCCCAGTCTTCTCTCAATAATAGAGAGCTGGATCACTTGAAGCTACACTTAATAAAAGCTGTGACATGGACTAAGCAGAGTCCCGCGTCTTACTGGCGATCCAGCCTCTCCGGGGGGGCAGCATTCCTGTTACTGGCTCACAGATCCCAGCTTCAGCTGCCTTGCGCTCTCCTGCGTGATCCAGTGGCCAGTGGATCTTGCATCAAGAGGAAAGCGCATGGGGGGGAAATTAAGGTGGTACACGGCTGGACAATGCTCCAGCAGCAGAGACCCACAGAGACACGGAGAAGCCCACGGGGCCAGACCCGCCTTCTTCCAGGGTGCGCGGCTGAGACCAGGGGACCAGACCCGCGCCACAACTCCCAGGTGTGCCTGCGCACACCACGCCAGGGTGCCCAGCGCGCACGCGCCATAGGACTATAGAAAAGTTCTACAAGGAGAACCCCCTAGAGATAAGCCAAGACACAGAATTTAAAAGAACAATCATAAACTTTATCAAGGAATTCAATGAATTTAAAGAACACATGAACAAACAATTCAAAGAACTAAAACAGGACAGGGATAAACTTCTGAATGAATTCACAAAAGAGATAGAAACATTGAAGAAAACAGAATATCAACCCTGGAGGGTAAAGTTGAAGAATTGGACGACTCAAGCAAAGACAATGGAAATTTTTAAAAAAGACAGGTAAAGAGTATGCAAGCGTTGTGGGACACCATGAAAAGACCAAATCTATGGATCATAGGAATGGAAGAAGAAGAATTTTAGGTTAATGGTGTTGACGTGATCTTAAACAGGATTGTAGAAGAGAATTTCCAGAAATTAAGGAAAGACATCCCCATACAAATACAGGAAGCACATAGAACACCAAATAGGATCAGAAAAGAAACTCCCCGCAACATATGATAGAAAAAACATTAAATGTACAGAACAAAGAGAGACTACTGAAAGCAGCAAAAGAAAAACAGTAAGTCACATACAAAGGAAAGCCCATCAGAATTACAGCTGACTTATCAATGTAAACTATGAAAGCCAGAAGAGCCTGGACCAAGGTATTTCCAGTTCTAAATGGCAATAGATGCCAGCCCAGAATGCTTTACCCAGGAAAAATGTCTATTGTAGTTGAGGGGGAAAGAAAAATCTTCCATGACATGAATAGCCTGAAAGAATTCATGTCCAGAAACCAGCCCTTCAAAGAATACTTGAAGCAAAACAAACAGCAGAGAAAGGAACAACTATGCCCCAGGGCAATGAAAGAAAATAAATAAAGGTTTAATTGAGGAAACACAAAATTAGACAAAGAACACAAACAGCAATCAAGATGATGGCAACTAGTACACATCTTTCAATAATAACCTTAAATATCAACAGACTGAACTCCCCAGTCAAAAGACACAGCCTAAGTGAATGGACTAAGAAAACAAAATCCATCTTTTTGCTGTCTTCAAGAAACCCATCTCACCTTTAAGGAGAGGCACTACCTTAAGGTAAAAGGATGGAAAAGAATATTCCAAGAAAATGGCACTAAGAAACAAGCAGGGATTGCAATTCTAACATCTGACAAAATAGACTCCAAAATAAAACTAATCAGAAGAAATAAGGATGGTCACTTCATTCTACTTAAAGGAACAATTAACCGAGAAGATATTACAGCACTTAACATATATGCACCAAACTCTGGTGCATGCAAATTCATAAAAACAAAATTACAGGACTTTAAGACACAGATTAATCCAAGCTCAGTAATAGTAGGGGACTTCAATACCCCACTCTCTCCATTAGACAGGTAAATAGACAAAGAATAAACAGAGAGACATCTGCATTAAATGATACCATACATTAAATGGACATGGCAGACATCTTTCGAATATTCCACCCAAGCACCAAAGAATGATTTTCTACTCAGCACCCCATGGAACTTTTTCAAAAATTGACCACATACTGAGCCACAAAACAAACCTCAACAAATACAAAAAATTTGAAATAATTCCATGCATTCTATCAGACCACAATGCAATAAAGCTCAAAATCGACACTGGAGTAAGTGCTAGTCACTGCACAAACTCGTGGCAATTAAACAACAGACTCCTAAACAATGAGTGGGGCCAAAGGAGAAATTAAGAAAAAAATAAAAGAATTCCTGGAATTCAACAAAAAGACAATAAAACACAACACAACCTCTGGGACACTTTAAAAGCAGTCCTAAGATGGAAGTTTATAGCTCTAAGTGCCTACATTAATAAATTAGAAAGAGCCAAAATAAATGACCTAACACTGCAACTCAGGATACTAGAAAGGCAACAACAAATGAAACCCAAACCCAGCAGAAGAGAAGAAATAACAAAAAATAGAGCAGAAATTAATGAATTAGAAACAAGCAAAACAATACAAAGAATCAATGAATCTAAGAGCTGGTTCTATGAAAAGACAAACAAGATAGACAGACCCTTAGCCCATTTAACCAAAAGAAAGGAAGAGCAAATCCAAATCAACAAAATCAAACATGAAATGAGGAACATCACAACAGACACCCAAAAGATACAGACCATTATAAGGGAATGTTTTAAAAACCTATATGCTACTAAATTTGAAAATCTAAAAGAAATGTATGGATATCTAAAATGATGGAAACCCCAAAGTTAAACCAAGAACAGATGAACAGTTTAAACAGACCCATAACATATAAGGAAATTGAAACAGTAATACAAAGACTCCCAACTAAAAAAAGCCCAGGCCCAGATGGATTTACAGCAGAATTCTACCATACATTTAAAGAAGACCTCCAACCAACAATACTTAAATTATTCAAAATGATAGAAACAGAGGAAGAACTCCCAAATCTTTCTACAAAGCCAACATCACTCTAATATCCAAACCAGGTAAAAACCCATCAAAAAAC
>NW_008339910.1:513328-522531 GCF_000622305.1 Nannospalax galili | reverse complement strand
GGCATAGTGGCACATGCCTGTAATCCCAGCACTTGGGAGGCAGAGGCAGGCATATATCTATGAGTTCAAGGCCAGCCTGGTCTACATAGTGAGTTCCAGGACAGCTGGGGCTACAAGGAGACCCTATATCAAAAAGACCCCCAAAAAAAAACGATAGTAAAGAACTAACCAAATTAATGCCTCTTACTCATGCTATGGTACCTAACAAAGATCTATGGAGAAAACAGTCAATATGAATGGATAAAACCTTTCCATGCTGTGTTAGACCTTGTCTATGATTGATTCATATATGATGTTAACCTCATATTGATGAAACCCATTTGAAAGATACCTGAAGAAACAAAGGCCAGCTATAGCTGTAAGATTCTTTGGCGTTTTATAGTTGGGTAAGATAAAACCAGAGGATCCCAAACTATACAACTATTAAGAAAACCTACAGTACTAGGGTGGGTTGCCCCTCTATGAGCTGTTGATCTGAGAGAGATCCTAGAGGTCCTCAAATTCACCAAAGCTATTGCCACTAATTTTGGTTGTACACTAAAAAGGTCGATAAGGCCATGTTGCTGAAGACACTGCATGATGTGAACACTGGAGGGGAAGAAAAGATGGAACTGAGACTAAGCCAAAAACTCCATCCAACTGGATGGATGGCATTCATAGTACCAGAAGGTGCTATGCAGATGCTTGGGGAAGAAAGCATCCCCTATGATTCTACTCAACAAAGGACCCTGTGTGCTGCACGCTATGGACATGCCAAGCAATGTCTGCAAGTACAATAATGGCTCAACTAACATACATGCAACTGAAAAAATTTCTAATTGGATAAGGCCCGCTCCTAGGGGTGGAACATCTGGTGCTGTAGACCAGGTCAACCCCTCAAGAAAGGCTACAGACCCTAGCAGGGAAGCCATTGCAAGTATACTGTTTAATGAATATAGTACACCTACTGGGATATCCTCTAGGCATTCGTATTTACATTCATCTTTGTTTAAATCTGTCTACTTTCTTCCATTTGTCTTCATAGTAGAAGAAACACCACTGAGATAGATCAATGGCCACAGCTTGACGACGAATAATGGAGTGACCCAAGAAGTCGCTATCTTGCCATGATACAAGAAAGATCACCCTACATCAGTCACCCCCTCCAAGGCTCAGGGACCTTAGCAGAAGATTGGCAGAAAGGTTGTAAGAGCTGGAGGAAAGGATGGAGAGTGTCCCAGGGATGTACATGTTCCTGCGATGGGTGGAGCCTACCACAGAGAATTGACTGCGGAGAGTTAGCATAGAGGGAGGAACGTTGGCACCATCTTGGAAGTGAGCAGCACAGAAAAATGGTCCCAGTGTCTCGCCAGAGTGAGAGGGGGCATTTACTGACCTAGGGTGAGACTGCAGGCCCACAAGGCATGGGCGAAAGCTAATGGAGACTGTGGGCAGGGCTCAGAACTGATCTGGAATGGCAGGCTGCTGAGCCACAGAGTGGAATGGGGCACCAGGTATGGGGTGCCAGGTGTTGTCTTTGTCAGTTACTCTATTTCCCCTACCCAGGATATAAACTATAAAAAATTCAGATAAAGATGTGTTATATGGTTTGTCTAATAGCACCAGGCGCAAGGGACCCTAAAAGAACTTGGGTGACATGGGGCTAAATGAAGATCAAAGTTTAAGACTGTCCATTAAAATTATAATGCTGAGAGTGTCAGATGGCACAGGGTGGGAAGCTGAGGTCTCCACTGGAGGGCTTGTTCTCTCAGTACCCACCTGGCCTCTGCTGACAGAGGCCCAGAGAAAGCAGGCTCATTCATACTTCTTGCATTCTCTTTTGACTTCTGTAAGAAGCAAATACAAAGGAGAAAATGCCTAATATAGATGTTCCCATAGCTAAAAGGCATGACAGCAGAAAAAATAAACAGTATGTAAAAAATCACATTTGAAAATGCAAAACAATCTGAAACGTTGCTACAAAGGCAAAATGTCAGTACACTGTGTAGTCTTTCTAGTCATCCAGTGTCAAATCATAGTAAGGCTAATATTAATAATCATCCCAGAATTACCAAAGATCAAAAGTTATGGTATGATCTTACTAAGGCAATAAGGTAGAGCCACAATGCATTTTATATTTCTTCATATTCACAATAAATACTCCGTCTCTCCTTTACCAGCTCCTTTCCTGTTAAATATATTTGAAAATATTTTCATTGAAAATATAATTGAAGCAAATAAATTATTAAAATCTTGACACTTGTTACCTGGAAGTTCTTCTGATCACTATGGCAGCAAGCTATAGTCTCACTTCCTTCCCATGCTCCTCAGAAGGAGTGGGGGGGGGAAGCCAATTACCCCTCACACCCAATCAGTTGACCTTAGCTGCATGAGAGAGAGGAGCTAAGGATATATAAACCAAGAATGCTATGACGCAGGCCTTTTGCCATTTTGTGTGGCTGCCAGGAAGCCATAGGATTTATGTTTGGGTGTGAACTTTCCAGCACAGCTGTGAATGGGGGGGGGGGGGCACCTACTCTTCTGTAAGTAAACCAGCATCCCAAGCTCAGTTAGCAAGTCCAATAAACTCATTATGATTTTCCTAAGGATGATTTGAAAAAATTCTTGCCTCAGGTTGTCTTAAGGATGGTGGGAGGAAGGAACTGGACTGCCACATGCACCTTCCAACAGTGAATTTGATCTCACAACACCTTAAAAGCAAAACCATCAGCTACACAAAGTAGCCCAGTGAGTGCCCTGAAAAATGATATGTCCCGGTATACACATTCATCCTCTGAGCCTTAGGTAATAGAAAGGGGGCTTCTACCAAGACCACCCCAAAAAGAGAACTGCAGAGTTGGACATAGAAGTCAGAATCCACTCTGTACACTCACAGTGTGGCACTGACTGGCAACAGGAAGTCAACCTGTGTTTGCAACATGCTTGTCCATTTCTTATGCCTTTGTCCAGCTGCCTCTCAGTCTCCTCATCACTCTGCCAGGAAAGAACTGTGCTTTAGAAGAGTTTAAGAAACATGCCCATGATCACATTGCTAATGAGTAGGAACTGGATATCATTTTGCATTTCAGCCTTCATAGTGGAACAACTCATTTGGCAGAGGAGGAATAGGCAGGGGTGACTGGGGTGTTCTAGAAGGAGGAATCTTAATTTAGCTTCCTTCATAAAATGAAGCAGAGAATCAATGACACAGGTCAGAAGAATGAGAAGCTGTCTATAACACGAATACAGGTAAAAGGAGGAAGCCAGCAGGCGAAGATGAGGCTTTATTTGGATCCCTTTCATTCTAGTCAGTATGTCTACGGATACCTTCACACTGGTAGAATTCATTTGAGTTTGACTTCAGCATAATAATCTATTGATCCAACTTAACTTGAACCACATCCCTAAATATTAACTCAGTGTGTTTATATTGATCAACTGATATAAGTTCATCTCATACACAAACTGGATGCAGTCCAGTTCCCCTGATATGAAAATTCTGTTTTCATTTTCACTCTTCTCATATTTTATTACCACAGCCATCTGAGCAAGGCATTGTGTTTAAGAGAGAATGAAGTTTCTGTTAAAATAAAAGATGCCTAAATTTGGAAAGCATATCCTTTGTTTCATTTAACACTTACCTTCCTGTCATTTAAGTCAAGTACACTGGTCAATCTCTCAAAATGCAGTTAAGAATCTTAGGATTCCATCTCTTAGCTATTGTGAAAAGAGCAGCAACAAACAAACATGGTTGTACAAGTGTCTCTACAATAGACTGAGTCAAAGGAGACAACCAGCTATTGTTCTAAAATGGTGGATAAATTTGTTTTCTCCCCCTATCTAGAAGCCTTTGAGAGGGAACTGACACTGATTCTAACCACTCCAACAGCTATCAAAATACCTGAAAGCAAATCCTGAATCCATCACTCTAGAGTCCAGCCTTGGAAGACAAAAGAAAAATGAGGAGGAACTCAATAGAGAGATGCTTTTGGAAACCCTTGTCAAGAAACTCCAATGGACACTTATATGAACATTTGAAAATTGCCCTGTTCTGACATTTTTCTAGTTCCCTGTCTAGAACGTAATGCTAATTACTCTTTCCTTTACTTCTCCTTCACATCTCCTATTCACGATTCAAAGACTTTCTTTTCCTCCTCAAGATAAGAGTTATGCAATTTGAGAGTGTTTTAGAGAGACCCACTGAAGGGGTACTCCAGTTGCCTCACCCTGCGTCTCTGTTGAGCATGGAAGAAACCAGAGCAGTCTGTGTCCTGATTTCCTATTGGCAATTTGGGTAACCCCTTCAGAGGATGGTGTGATAAGAATAGGAGGTAGGAATTGGCTAGGCAGTTAGGGTAAAAAGAACCCAAAGAAAAGTAGCGAGTTTCTTAGCTAAAACTCACAATGTCCTTGGGCCTCTTAGCAACCTACTCCGTTTCAAAGGCCAAAAAATGTCAAAAATATTGGGGAGCTTTTATCTAATCCTTAAAAGATTTTACTGTTACCTCTTCAGAATGTCAGAGTAGCCAAAAGCCCCACTTTTAAAAAAAATAAATAAGTCGAAGAAGAAGAAAGAGTACATGAAGTTATCAGAAATAAAAGTAATGAGGAGATAGGGGAGGAGTTGGAGGGGAGTGAGGGAGCATGGATTTGATCAAAACACCTTATACGCATGTATGAAATTCTCAATAAATAATTTATTTTTTTAAAAAAAGAATCTAAGGATTCTTCTGAAAACAGGTGGAGATAAAAATACAAACAGTACAACTGTTAGTCGTCCCTTAAATATGTGCAGAGCACTGTATTATCTGTCTCTTTGTTCATCAAACTTTGTGAAACACTGTCCTCAAGGTATAGTCTAGCCATTACCACCTTAATCAGAGCAGCTGGGATGAACAGCAGGAGGCCCACAACATCAGCCCTGTGGATGTTTTCTCACAGGAGGGGGAAAGAAAAGTCAGCTGAGGATCCAGCCACTCCCTCCCTCTTACACCTGCCTGCCAGTCCTATGTGACCCTGCCCTGGCTGTACATGGCCTCAGGAAGTGCTAGGATATATAGGAGGTGACAGATGAACTAAAGGGTGGACTTCAGCTCTGCAGCTTTCAAGAGGACATCATCCATGCTTGGATGGGATTGTGTCTGTGTGTGTGTGTGTGTGTGTGTGTGTGTGTGTCTTTGTGTGTGTGTGTGTGTGTCTATGTGTCTGTGTCTCTGTGTGAGAGCGAGAGAAAGAGACTTAGCTGTTTTAGATTCATCCATGCTCCTGCAAGTAACCTCTCCCTTATGTTCCTATAAGTGAACACAGTACACTCAGTGATTCATCAAGCTGAACTTGGTTGGAATTGCTACTTTGTTCTGTCATTAGTGCCCTATCGGGTATGAATTGTAAACATTTTTCATGACTCCCTAGGAAAAACATCAAACATACAGTAATTCTGCTACATACCAGAGTCTGCCTTCCTGAAGTTTAGAACCTCATATACTGACATATCAATTTGAAGAAAATCTACAAAGTATGGTAGGAATAGGAAAAAAGAAACAAAATAGCAAATTATATACTACATTATTAGAAAATCCTTACCAGCAAAAAATAACTTTGCATCTGACTTGAAAGAGGATTAAGTGTTTACCATGTAACTGGGAGGAGTGGAAACTGTTACATGTGAATGTTTACAGTAAAACTAGTATGACAGAAGCCCTAAAGGGTAGAAAGAGGAAGATAGAAGGAAGACCATGAAAATTATTTTGTGCCACAAAAGTGATCTTAGATTCATTCTTTCTCTGAGAGTCTTATTAATTAGGCAAGACTAACTACTTTAACAATCTCTAATTTCATCAGCTGAAAGCAATCTTCATTCAGGGGTGCTCAGTCTTGATACTGTGACATGATGCTGTCATCTACAAATGCATTGGGCCACATTCATAGCTATCCTGGGACACATGGGCAGCAGATTGGACACACTTGCAAGTTTATATCAATATTGAAATGCACTCAAACAGAATATGTGACAAGATCATAAGGGAATATTTGCAGTGGCATAGCAACCAACACTAATTAAAAGACATTACCCACTGCCCACACAATTTTCTCCATGATTAACATATTTTCCTGTGGGCCAATTCAGTATGATTACACAGCTCTACTTTTCTTTAAACATGCAAGTTCAATACTTATGCATGAGAACTGACAATTTTTACTCTACATTGCTGTGAATACTACCTAGCAATCATTGAGCATATAGTATCCTCCAGGGTCTATGCTAACCACTTTATATGATGTGTATGATTACATTCTCTGGGGTCTATGCTAAGAATCTTATTTACATAGTTTGTGATTTCATCCTCAAAATACTTGAAATCGCTAATGCAATTTTCCTATTATGTAAGTGGAAAAACTGAAAGTCAAAAATATAGATAACTCATGTGGGATCAATATATCTTATGATCAGAAAAATTGGGACTGGAACTTGAACTAAAATTTCTTTGGCAACAAATACAATAGGTGATCTAAGACAGGAAATACAAACATAAATAAGTACAATAAATTCCTCATGGAAATAAAATTTTATCAACTACAAAATAGATAATAGATGCACACTATGGAGGGCACATGGGGTGAACATCTATCACAGACTGGAGACACTGAGGAATACACTGCACAGGATGGAACCTGCAGATGAAAAAGAACTTAGGAAGAACATTTTAGACTAAAGGGACAGAGGAAGATAAGCTCAATGTCAAGTGAGAAAATAAGCTCTGGTTGACAGGTATCATTTCAATGGGGACAGGGACAGTTAAATCAACTGCTGGAGCCACTTAACTTGGGTATTTATCAATATTCTATCTAGCATCAATTTATTCCAAAGGGATGAAACATTAAAGGTCAGTGACTTGCACAAATGCCTACATTATGAGGTGAAAGAAAATAGTCTTTAGTAAAATGTGATTAAGAAACACATTTTCTAAAGAGCTGCAGATTTCTGATGTGCACAATTCAACTGTTGGTATCTGTTTGGACCAATAAATATAATATATCTCTTAGTACAACCAGGCTTTCAACATTAATAGTGAAATATTTCAAGTTTATGTATCTTAAGTGGCAAATATTAAGTGAACCAACTCAATTTACCTTTGTGTAAAAGCGTGTGTGTGCATGTGTGCAAAGTTAAAGAAACATCAAAAATATAGTTTCTCAAATTTTCTTGCAATTGTCATGACTTAGAATGTGAATTGTGTTACAAATTCAAGAAAAGAGAATACAACCTGCAAAATTAGTGCACTTATTAAAAGAAGCAAGATTTTACCATATTTTTAGAAATTTTTAGAAATTTTAAAGTACAAGTGTCATGAAGATATGACATTCAAGCAGAAATAGTGGCAAATGCCTTTAATCCCAGTAATTGGGAAGCAGGAGTAAGGTGGATCTCTGTGAGATCAAGGACAGCCTGGTCTACATAGTAAGTTTGAGGCCAGATGTGACTACAGGAAGAATGTGTCTCAAAAAGACCGAAATCAAAAAAAGATGACAGCTAAAGTTTTCTTTTTGTGTGAAAACTACCAAACCTCAAGCCTATGACTTATAGTCCTATAAACATGTACTACCAATACAAATCAATACCCACCTCCAACTCTACCAGTGGGAGAAAAATTGAGCAAATCCCGAGTTTTTTTTAGGACCCAGGTGTTTAACGCTCCTCCAGGATTAGTCCTGCCTCGATAATCAATGAAAGAGATATATTTTACAAAAAAACACATAGTAAGTACACTTGGGAGGCCACTTAACCTTGTTTCTGAAATAGGAAATCACTGTTGGATATGGAGCAGCAGCATCTGTCAATTTGACCATAGTGAAAGTCCTAGGATACTGAACACCCCATGAGGGAGCACATACTGTCATCACAATGCTTTTGGCAAAATAACCTGGTTCTTTCAGCTTAAGAGGAGATTCTGCCTCTACCAACATAAGAGGTTTAAACTGGTTTGGGAGCTCACAGTTCTGGATCTCATCTCTGTGTGTTAAATGATTATTTCTATTCTCCCCCAGCTCTGTGTCTACATGTTTTCCTTCAAGTGCTCTCACCTCAACATAAATAGAGCCAATAATGTTAATTTGTGCTAAATTTCTATATCCTTACAGTCTTTTTATTTCATTTTGTTGTTTTTTTCTGTCCTTGACTCTATCTTACAGCTGCAACAAAAAATAAGGCACTGCTAAACTTACCATCCACGTTGTTGACTTCATCGATACATATGCTGAGATGACAAGTTCTCCATTTCCCTGGACATCTTCTCTATGATCACAGTCTTTTATAATTACTGTCTTCACTACAGCATCTGGTTTCCTCAGTTGACCTTGCTATCCCTTGCCTTCCACCTGCACTTAATCCAAGCAGGAGAAGACTGTGTTGCCCCTAAATGCCAATAAATATGTCCCTGAAACAACCAGAAAGCTTTCTTGGAATACTTACGAGCAATCCAATTCTTGTTTCCCCCACCTATGGTTCCAAATATTGAGGACAAGTTCAGGTTCAAAAGCAATGAAGTCTCAAATTCATTGTGTGAGGAGGATGTCATGAATGAATTTGCTTACAAAGGTGTGAGCAGAATGTAACAAAGCCACAAAGGGCAGGGTAGTGTTCTGTGGTCCATACCAGGACAAAAATGGTCAACTTTCTGGGCCTGATGAAATAAGAGGCCAGAGGAATGCCTGTGTAGAGGGAAGAAGGGAGGGAGGGAGGGAGGGAGGGAGGGAAGGAGGGAAGGAGGGATGGAAGGAAGGAAGGAAAGAGGAAAGGAGAGTGGGAGGGAGGAAGGGGAGGGGAGGGAGACAGAGACAGAAAGAGAGAGCACTTGAAAAGAGCTAAATTTTTTTCATTATATAATTTTTATTGAATTTTTGTGCATTTCATACAATATATCTTAATTATATTTAGACTCCCTCCCCTATCTATACCCCCATAGCACCACCTACCAGATGTCCTGCATTCTGTCATATATGTTAAAGTCTATCGAGTCGTTAGTATACTCAGACGTCCTTAAGTATGAGTTCATCCACTGGAGTCTGGTCAGCCTGTCAGCATCCCTTAAAAAAGACTAGCGGCCTGCACCACCCGCTAACTCTCCTAGCCTGCACTACTATCCTCAGACCTCTTGGGGTAAGTCGATAGCGCAGCTCTCCGTGCCGGGACTCCCTAAGCCACATTCACCCTTCCATCCCCCCCG
>NW_008339910.1:505071-506955 GCF_000622305.1 Nannospalax galili | reverse complement strand
ATAATTCATAATTCAACTGTAAACCTAAAAATTTACAGCCAAATTTGAAAGAGATGCATCCTACCTCAGGAAACCGTTATTGAATATGTCAATTGTGTTGTAATGATATGCTTCTTCTAAGTATGTTGATCAATCATTCCCAATACTGGGCTGTGGGCATTTAAATGGGCACTGGCCTCCCCTCCAACTGCCTTGTCCCCCTTCAGATCTCAGCTTTACAAAGCATTTAACACCACTTTAAGTTAATGGTCTTTTTATTGAAAAAAAAAAAAAAAAAAAAAGACTAGCTATAGGGCTAGAGAGATGGCTCAGCAGTTAAGAGCACTGGCTGGTCTTTCAGAAGATCCAGGTTTGAATCCCACCACCCACATAGTAGCTAACAACCATCAATAAAACTAATTCCACTAGTTCCCATCTTCTATCCTCCACAGGCACTGCACAATACAGGTGCACTTACATACATGCACGCATAACACATATATACATAAAAATAATTTTTTAATTAAAAAAAATAAAATATTTTTAAAAGACCAACTCTCCCTCACCCAGCATTGACCAGCTACCAGTAATTCTCAGATAAAGTTGGGGCTTCTTGCCTATTTCCCCAGTTCTATGCTGGGTTTTGTCTGGTTTGAGTTTGCATGGTTTTGTGCATCCTGTCACCATTGTTGTAAGTTCATATGAGGAAGTTCCCAGAAGCCTGAAAAACTCTGTTTCCTTATGGTTATCCACCACCCCTTGCTCTTATAGTCTTTCTGCCCCCTGTTCTGAAATGGTCCCTGAGCCCTGTTGGTAAAGGATTAATATAGGAGTCCTATTCAGGCACACACACTCTACAGTTTCTTATTCTCTTCATTTTGGCCAGTTGTGGCTTTCTGTGTTAATCCCCCACTGTTGGATGAGGAAACTTCATTGATGAGAGCTAAGAGATACATTAGTATTCTCTCTACCACCCGTTCTTCTATGTTCTGTGAGCCTTAGGCATAGAGTTTCCCTTGTAGATGTCACTTAGGGCTGAACATTGTACAGACACTTATTTTGTGCTTGACCAGTTGTGGAGATTGTAATAGTCTCCATCTATTGCAAAAAGAAATTTCTTTAATGAGTAGTGAGATGTATACTTGTCTGTAAATATAAGGACACATATTTAGCATAGAGTAAGTAATTAAATTGGTCTAGGGATGTTACAAATATAGGGTTTTCTTTGGGATCTATGATCTCTCCAACCATGTATATTTGGTTGTGTTTGGCTATCCAGGGTCTCTTGTGCTTCCATATGAATCTTAGGATAGTTTTTTTCCAATTCTGTGAAAAATGTCATGGAGATTTTGATTGGCATTGCATTGAATCTATATATGACTCTTGGTAGGATGGTCATTTTCAAAATATTAATTCTTCCAATCCATGAGCATGGGAGGTCCTTCCATCTTCTGATGTCTTCCTCAATTTCTTTAAAGAGTTAAAATTTTCCTTGTAGAGCTCTTTAATGTCTTTGGTCAGGTTTATTCCAAGATATTTTATTTTTTTGTGGCTATTGTGAATGGGAGGGTTTCCCTGTGCTCTTTCTCTGACTGCTTGTCATTGGTATATAGAAAGGCTATAGACTTTTGTAGGTTAATTTTGTAACCTGCCACTTTACTGAATGTGTTAATAATTTCTAGGAGTTTTCTGGTGGAATTTTTGGCATCCCTTAGATATAATAACATATCATCTGCAAAAAGGGATAATTTGAGCTCTTCTTTTCCAATTATTACTCCTTTAATTTCCTGCTCTTGTCTTATTGCTCTTGCAAGAGTTTCAAGTACTATGTTAAAGAGAAGTGGGGATAGTGGGCAGCCTTGTCTGGTTCCTGATTTCAATGGGAATGCTTCCAGTTTTTCTCCA
>NW_008339910.1:483159-501198 GCF_000622305.1 Nannospalax galili | reverse complement strand
CAAGAGGCCTGAGGATAGGAGTGCCGGTTATTGGTTTTAAAGCTGTGGTTGGACCGTTGATTGGGTTTTTTTCCCTTAGCAGCTTGCCTATTATCCTCTGAAACTATGAGAGCTAATCTTCCATGAGGAGGCTTCCAGGTCAGTTCCAAGAGCCAAATGTTTTTAAGCCAAGGATGCATGCAGTTTACGAAAATGTCAGATAGAAACTGTAAGACTACTTTTTTCCTCTCTCTCTCTCTTTCTCTTTAACAGTGTGCTTACTGTCACTGTCCTAACCCACACAGAAGCCACAGGGCACTCTATTATACTCTATTAATGCAGTCCATCTAGTTTATCTTCTCAGAGCACAGAGCATAACAGAAGGATGTACAGTGAATGACAATGGAACTGAGCGGACAAAAGCAGATACTGTATAGTACCTAAGGCTCAACTGTGTGCACAAGCTAAGCAACACACAAAGCCTCTCCCAGTCACCCACCCACTCCCTTGGAATATCGTCTATAGACTTGCAGACATCTGAGAAGTCAAGCTATGTACTCAAAGAGCAAATTACCAGTGTTGTTATGGCTCATTATGAAATTCTTTACACTGAGTAAAAATAAGAAAAAAAAAACTCATCAATAAGTGCAAAATAGTGGTAAATAAAATAGGTGCTTTTGTTCAGAATAATTCTTCATCTTTCAACTAAATAAAAAGATAAAAATAAAATAAAATACTATCTCTTTTATATTTCCATAAACATTTATTATTTTTCCAATTTCCCCATACTTTTTCTCTTTCACACAGTTTCATCTGCAAGTTAACAAGTTTAGTGGTATCTCCCTTCACTATAGATTAACACCTACACTTATAAAAATTTATAAGTAATTTATTTATACTTAAAATTTATTTCCATTTTTTCAATAATATGAATATTAATGGATGTAAAAGAAGTACTTTTAAAAGTCATCAAAATACAGCTAACTTTGAGGGGCTAGAGAGATTGCTCAGTGGTTAAGAGCACCAGATGCTCTTGCAGAGGACCTGAGTTTGAACCCCAGCACCTACATGGCAGCTAACAACTGTCCATAACAAAAGTTCCAGGATATTCAACACCCTCTTCTGGCCTCTGTTGGAATTGCATGTCATAGTTTCACTTACATACATGCAGGCAAACCACTCATACACATAAAATAAAAATGAAAAAGCAATTTTAAAATGCTGCCTAATGAAGAATTAGCTTTACCTAAGAAAGACCTGATTTTTCCTTCAACTCCTGGAAGGTAACCTCTAAACCTGAGAGATTTCTCACATGATGGGAGTGTCTTCGCTCTTCATGGTAGGGCCCCTTAGACTGCACTCAACTAATCATGCTAACTTCAGCAACCATGGAGAGCCTCCAGATAGATTTTGCTAATGTGCTAACTTAGAATAAGAGCTAACTATACAGAAAGCCCTTGTGCTTTAAGAGTTTGAGCCATAGAACATCATCCTCACTGCCAAGGAAGAAAGAAGACTGAGATTATGTTCAACAGTATATCTTATAGGTCAGTTATGTCTACATAATTAAATCTTAATAAAATTCTAGTCACACAAACATGGCTGAGCTACCCGGGTTGACAATACCACACAAGTGCATGACCACACCTTAGTGCTGGGAGATGAATATATCCTAAGGACACAGAAACTTTACATTTGAAATATACTTTCCCATTACCAGGTTTCTCCCTATGTGTCTTGGTCTGATTCTGATTTATACCTTTTAGGATAATAAATCATAATAAAAGTAGAACACTTTGTTAATGTCTATAAATCATTTTCACATTTTATAAAACCTGGGGAGTCCATGAGAGTCTTGAATTTATAGCCTGCTGGACTGAGTTCAAGGGGTTCTCCTCCACCACCCCATCTCCAATTTGTGGCTGATATCAAAGGTCTTCAGCCACATTCACAACCAGAAGATTTTAACATTAAATTTAACCAATGCCAAACTTTTAGTTTTAAGTTTAAACTAAAAATACCAGTATTAACTCATAGTTTCTTACTCGTAAAAATAATACTTAGGAGGCAGAGGCAGGTGGATCTTTAAGAGTTCAAGGCCAGCCTGATCTATATAGTAAGTTCCAGGACAGCTGGGGCTACAGGGAGACCCTGTCTCAAAAAAACAAAATAATAATAATAAATAATAACAATAATAATAACATTTGTATGCTTCCTAATTCTACCCACTGAAAAGACCTAGAAGTCAGGACTATTCTGCAGCAATGAAAGCCCCTGGCCCCAGCACTGGAGTTCCAAAGCTCATTTTGAATGGGTTTTTTGATGAATCTACATCTAGGACAGAAGTGCAGCCACCACTGCCTATCAGGAGTTCCACATCCACCAATTTATCTGCAAAAGATTTTGATAAAGAAAAAACAAATCACCTTTTGCAATCCCAATTAAAGATGAATATAGGCAGTAATCAACAATAACTGCTAAAGCTATACCATGTCTTATAAAGATGGTATCTTACAGTGTTAGCTTCCACATACTCTTCCTGATAATGATCACAAAGGTCAGAGGTGGACCATCTGGGAAAGAATAAATCACCAAGACTTCTAGAACCATAAGGTTAAATTCTTTACATGCTAAAGAAATATAAATGTTTCAGTCTGGTGGAGGATAAATTTGTGTTCAGAAAAATATTTAATTGGAAAATAAATTATTCTGTAAACCAAAATCTATTTAGAATTTTTAAACTCTCATAAAAATTTTTCTTTAACCTAGAACTTACAGATTATCCCTAACACAGCAAGGACTCAACAAATGTGTTATAATAGGCAAAAAGAGTACAAAAACAAATGCACAGAAGCTAGTCCAGAGGCCTTGTTTAAACCATGCAAAATGGCAACACAATGGAATTGTTTCACCAACAGTTAACAGGGATCCCCAAGATGGTCCAGGGCTGCTGAAACTAAGTATCAGTGATTTTAAAAGCTGTCCCCCAAACTACTCATAGTTACTGCTTAATAGCAAAGTAAATGGCTAAAAATTGAAAATTCCAGCCTCCATGTTGGTCTGTTTTCTATATTTGCTCTTCAATAGCTGTGCCAGAGAAAAATGGAAATTTTTATAGGTGAGATGAAGGGGCAGAATAATTCAAAACCAATTCAGAGTGTTTCCTGAAGAGGCAAGAAGCATTATAGGGTACTATGTGCAGATGAACCTTCCAGGCTTGGTGTTCCATGGTAACTTTTCTCCTGCTGGAATCTATCTTAGAGAATGCAAGCTAAAGCATCCTCTTTGGATTGTGATGCATCTTTTACCTTTGTCGTCAATAGGAGTGCTACACATGTGGAAGTAGAAATTGACTGTTTATGGTAAATTTATTAAAAAAAAATAGAAAGAAAATCTCTGCACCTCTCAGAGTGAGCAGAATGCCTCCCAGAAACATTTCTGACTTTACATTTCAAAAAATGACCTTGATATGCAGAATAAAAAAGTCCTACTTTCCCAGCCACTTCCATTCTGCCATCTCAGCTCACATTGCTTATGCTATGAAGTGTGCTGTGAGAGCTAGGAGAGAGACTGATCACTTTTTGCTCGTCTCAGTTTAGTGAAGTCACTTGAACTCATCTAGAGAACAGAGAAAATGTCTTCAAATGTTCAATAAAACTAAATGTTCCAACAAGTCAGCTACTGCACCCACTGTCCTGTTTTCTCTGTCTTTACCTCCTCTTCCTTCATCTTCATCTTTCCCTTCTCATTTACAGAATCTGGCCTACTGTAGTATATTTCAGAAGTGTGTTCACTACGTATTTACTACCAAAACTTATCATTATGGATAAAATATATATCACCTTAGGCAAGTTGACACAAATACAGCACAACATTCAAATAAATTATACTTGGGTTAGGAAAACATTTTCAATTCCATTTTCCTATCCCGCCGTAATATCCCAGAAAATAATTAAACTAAAAGCAAGCTGTGAGCTAGCAGATCATGGCATTCTGTAAAACAAATAACTTTAGGAAAAGTCCTATACTTGGAATTTACACCCTTTTATTACATCATTAAAATGCACTTTTAAATGACATTTTGATTCTTTGAGAATTTCATATAATGTATTTTGATTATATTATTTGATAATAAATTGGATTAAAAAGAGAAAATGCAGATTTCAGTTAAAAAAAATTATCTTGACTACCCCTTTTGCCTTTCTCAATGTCTTTTGAGAAATAGCTATCATTTCAAGACTGTGTACGTGGGACTATGTGTGTAAAAGTGTGTGTGTGTGTGTGAGTGTGTGAATGTGTGGGAGTCAGTGTGTGTGAATATGAGAGGGTATGAGTCCGTGTAACTGTGTGTGTGTGCATGTGAGTATATGTGTGTGAGTACATGTGCATCTGACTGAATATGAGTCAGTGTGACTGTGAGGATGCAAGTGTGTGTGTGCATGTGACTGAATATGAATCAGTGTGACTGTGTGTGTGCATGTGAGTGTGTATTTGCATGGAGGTATCAAATCAGTGTGACTGTGAATGTGTGTGTATGCGTGTGTCAGTGTGAGTGTGTATACTGTGAGTGTGTATGAGTGTGCATATAAGTCAGTGTGATTGTGTGTGTGCATGTGAGTGTGCATGTTTTGCACAGCTGAAGCAGACCCTGGCAAACCCAATGCAGCTTCTAAGTGGGGCTTGAAGGCACAACTTTTGAAATCTAAAGATTTGTACCTCAGTACTTCCAAGTACTCCACACACTGAGGCATCTTACATGACTCATTCTTATATCTAAACCTTTTCTTCTTCACCTTAAAATGATTGTTTTATTGTTGTTCTTAAGTGTGTATGTGCATGCATGTTGAGTGGGGAGAGTTCAGGAGCCCACTGATGCTAGAGGTTTCAGATCCCATGGATCTGGAGTTATAGGCAGTTGTGAGCCACATGACACTGGTGCTGGGAACCAAATTTTGATCCTCTGTAACAGTAAGTATGCATTCTTAACCACTGGGCCAGCCCCAAATCAAATACCTGTGTCCTCTAAAATGGTAGCTATCAGTCACTCATGTCTTCCAATTTTTTAATTATTTAATAGCCACATAATTAGAAGAAACATTTCATTACAGCTTTAATATGTTCAATAACAATTTCCAGAGCAAAGATACATCTCTTTCAAAAGTGCCTGTAAATTTTTAGGTTCACAGTTGAATTGATACAGTTACACAATATTGAACTCAGTATAAACCCTATAAGACATAAAATTGAATGAGGTTTTAACCTTTAAAAGAGATCTCCACTTCATTTTTTAAAAATATACTCTTTCCTACAGACTCATTTTTAATGCTACTAACACTTAGATGTTTGCACATGCATCTCTAATCTCTATGTATCTGATTATTATTAGTCACAGTTGGTTACACTCAGATCCTTGGCACTTTATTATGGGTATAAAGTCATCAGGTAGATTTCAGTGGTAATGTTTATCACCTCCACTAATTAACATGAACTAAATTTTTATGCTTCTTCCTCAAATATAACTCATTTTTTTTGTTTGTTGATATTTTTGTTTGCATATCATACAGAACATCCCAAACAATATTATTGATCTATATACCCACTATGGCTCCCTCCCATAGCCTCCCCCCGCCAGTGGAGCCCCTATACTCTGTCATCCCTGTTACTGTCCACTGTGTTGTCAGTTACCCCAGCTGTTCCCCAGTGCAAGTCCATCCGCTGAATCTAGTCAGCCTATCTAGAGTCCCTTGTTTTAGGAAGATCAGCAATTAATGATCAATATTCCTTTAGATAAGATTGTGATCTGCTGTTCATTTTCCCAGTTCTATGCTGGGTTACTGTCTGGGAGTCTCTTGGGCCGCCCTGGCCAATAACTCAAAGGAAAGTATCTCCTGTCTGGCATTGTTTCTTGTTATGTAGCCTTTAGCTATACATATGGACTCTTAAAAAATTATATTGACCCCTTTAATCTTTGGTTATACTTTCCTTTTGGGTTTAAGACCATACAGTTGGCCCAGATAAACCAATTTTATTTTATTCTTAAGACTGTTTGAGGATCTGTTCCTCAGGGGTCACATGGGCTTGGGAAGAGCCCCGGCTCCTTCCTTTTACCAGTTCCATCTATGTGCAGATAAGTCAAAGGTCCTACTCGGCCACAGCTGGCTTCGCTTGGAAGTATGGAGGAAATCTTTCCTCTGCATTGACCCTCCTCTTTGTAGACTAGACACTAGTTCAAGTACATTTGGTGGGGTCTCCATGGCCTCCTTGATCAAGAGGACAGGTGGCTCACCACAGTTACAGGACATTCTGAGAGATGCCCACAGCCCCCTGGAACTTCGTTGACCTAGGAGGGCAAGGAACAAAAACTGTCCTTCATGTCCCTCTGACCAACTTTTTAGTTAATGAAATCAGTTAAAATTTATTTTTCAGTTTTTCTCATTTAGAATTGTTTCACATGAAGAACTCAGAATCATCATGTGACTTAGCTGGTACACTATCAGATGGTACAGGAATAGAACTCCATCATGACATAAAGTTTTACCAAACAGGATAAACTATCCTGCTTTTATCTTTGGGCACCTGTCCCCATCAATGCAAGCTCTCTGCATGCCCTTCAGTTTCCATCTCATTATCAGTTCTCCCCATTCTAAACTCTATGCATCTTGTTTTCATAGCCACTTTATACCACAATACTACCTAGTATTTTTAAGCTTTTCTTTGTTTTTTTCCATCAAGCGTACTCATCTATTCTTCAAATATTCATCAAACACCCCTCATGGTAGGCACTCTGTGTTCTAGGAGATGATAGTCACAACAGACAATAACATAAGCATCTTCAAATCAGAGCCAATATGTCTTTGATTTCTCTGGTACCTGAAACAAAGGACACCATCAATGCATGAAGGAGATATTTATAAAGTAGCTACTGAGATTTAGTTCACTTTTTAGCAAATGAAGCAGAAATTATCCAAACCACGTCTATTCCCATTCCACTGGTAATAGCTTAAAATTTTTTAGGAAGTTTCTAACTTAGAGGACCATGTTACTGAGAAAGAAAGACTGAAGTGATGCAAGGAAAAAGATCTAAAAAACTGTCTTCTGATCAAAATATTACAGCTGTGCTGCCTAGAGAAACTAATACCCTAAGTCATTATTTCATTTATACATAATGCAGTAAGGAACTTAATAGAAAGTGTGAATTGCAGAAGAACCACAAGGCTGATTAGGAAAAGCCATAAATCCTTTAAAGTGTCTAACTGGCCCTAAATTGGCAGGCTGGCCTTGCTCAAGCCTGGCTCTGCTCACCCCTTATCAGTTGGTCACTCCCAAGCCTGAGAAGAAGTGTTCATAGAGTCCACCTGTCTCCTCTAGGGCCGTAGATAACACTTCTGCCAGTTTCTGAGGAAATAATATTGAGGAGACCCTCAGTCACTCTAAGGACACCAAGCCCAGGCACTAACTCAACTCCCCACTAAGTGCAGCTGTGTCCCACAACCTAGTATAAAAAAAAACATTTTCTTTGTCTAGTTGTAGATGCTTGGTTCCCGTGGACAGCCTCTACCTCTCACTGTATCTTCTTTGAATAAAGGAAGATATGTTCCTTGCCTGTTGCAGGCCTGGCTCTGGCTTCTTGTCTCCTACTCCTCTATCTTTCCTTTTATTTTTCAAAAATCTAACAGAACTAGAAAAAAATATAACTCTAAGCATGTGCTTACTGAAGGAAATATAGTTATGTTCTCTTCAGAATTCACAGTCATTTTCCAAAAAAAATGTGCATATGCCCTGAAAGGAGACAGATGAAAGGAATGCTTATCAGCAGACATTAGGTAATAATGCTGTTGACCCATGATATTACTGTTCTGTAAAATATGTACAAGATATGGGATTACCTCAAAAGCAGAACTTCAGAGGACAGAAGTAGAATGCGGGATTCATAGAATTTTAAGTACCAGCATGCTCAGCATTGTCTCAGATAAAGACATGGAGGATACAATATGTGTCATCACTTTTCTCTGTTTGAGTACTTGGCATTTTTTTCAAGAATAATACCAACTCCCTATAAGAGATTGTCTCCCCTTATGAGGAAAAAATTATATGTAAAACTCCTTTATATCCAACAGTGACATTTTACCCAAGTAATAACCTCCAAAGGAATATGCATATTTTAATGCAGGTTTCTTGGAAAAATAACACAAAAGACTGAATCCAAAATAATAGGATTTCAGGATTCAGATGCCTGTTTGAAGGAAGTATTTAAAATAGCCTGACTTTGAAATGAAGTGGGGAGAGGAAGGTAGTAAGACAGAGGTAGAAAGGAGTTCTGAATATGATCAAAATACACTGTATGAGATTCTTGAATCAATAAAAACATTTTAAAAGAAAAAGTTAAATAATAAATAAATAAAATAGTCTGACCTCTACTGGGTCTTCCAAGTCACAAAAGGCACTATCTCAATGGGATCAGCAGCCTGACCAGCCCAGCCTGCATTCATATTATTTTATTGGCAATGTTTGTGCTCCTTATTTCTTGCACATCTGAAAGTATGCTCTTTTCCTGAACACAAAGTTTTCCCATCAACTACACTTTGGCATTGCCACCACTTTGCCCCTAACGTATTGAGTTTTCTGTTCCCTTAGACTAAATGATTGTGCTCTTGGAATTTTAGATTGCAGTGACCCAGAAGACTATTACCTGATATCCACCCTAAGAGACATCTCTTAGTGAAACCAGTCATTTGGCAATGCCACTCATACTCAAATATTAGTCCACCCACTTGTCCAGCTATAGCAACTAGGCTGTTACTAACAAAAATGGATGTATATAATGATAGATACAAAGAAAGAAATGGGATGACATTCATGTCTCTAAATCCCAATAATGTTTAACCATGTTCAGAAGATTATTAAGAAACTTGCTTTGATAGTGTAAGAAAGCTTTGGAGAAAAATCTTGACATGGAAAAATACAATGTTACAGGTTTTTACTGTCACATAAAACAATAATTTATTTTGTTATCTCACATTTAAGGCTTGATTTGAATAGCTAGAGAGTTTTTCTCAGTCTCCTGTTGACTGCATTCGAAAGTACCAGAGGCTGAAGTCACTGAAAAGCTCGATTGGGCTGACTTCCAAGGCAGTTCACTCACATAGCTGAGAAGTAACACTAGCTTTAGGACAGGATGTCTGCCCAAACTGGCCTCTGCCCACTTTTAGGGACAGAGATAAAAGAAGCCATTCTCCAAAGGTGTAGGTCTGAAAATAGGCACAGCATCACCTCTGCAGTTTCTGTCACCAAATTGGTCACACAGCCCACCCAGACACAGTAGGAGGGGTCATGGCTTCCACTTATTGATGGAGAAGTACCAAGGAATTTATGGACCCATTTAAATGGTCACACATGGCTACATACTCTCTACAGATGTTTAAAAAAAACAGCAAAGATCATTAAGAACCTTTTCTTAATTGCAAGATAATTAAACTAAAAGTGATATTTCACAACAAAATAATTGACTTTAAATTACTTTAAATGAAGTTCATCTGGTCTCTAAGGAATTTTTTAAGTCCTGTTATGATTACTACTTTGTAAGTTATGTAGCTCTCTTCAACAGAAGCAAAATGCTTGATGATTAAAGTGAGATCCTAAGGTAGCTATAAATATAAAAATATAAAAGCTTAATGGTTGCATTCATAATACCCTAAATCGTGAAGAAAGAAAAAGTGAACAAGTCTTTCATAAAAATCCAACAAGGATAAATTTAAATTAATAGATCAGCTAGCACCTGTTCATCATTCAAAGTGAATTTTAAATAGAGAAAACTAATTTTCTCAAAAATATTCCAATTAAACACGAAACATTTGTAAACGAAAAAGGCAGGGACAAGCTGCTTGCTGTTTTCTCTTTCTGGACCTCAAGAATACCACATGTTCTTGCTTCCCCTGAAATTAGTTAGGGTTATATGGATGGGTCCCGAATGTGTACAAAATTGATGTGTGGCAGCACTAGTCATGGAGCAGCCTGTTCAATTCCACACACTTCTCTGCTTCCTCACGGTGCAGATAGATGAAAGACATCCAGCAGAGCACTTCCATAGCCTTAAGAGTGAATGCAGACATGTCACCTTCTAGCAGAGATCTGTCCTGTTCATATCTAACATAAGCAAGGAAAAAAATAATCCTGCATTACACTAAGGCGCTGACATCTAGGAGTTGCTTATTGTAATCCCTAGCATGAAATATTGATTAGTGTAGGAAGTAAAGACTAGTATCCATCCTAAACTACACATTCTATCACTATCTTTGTGATGCTTAAATTATCGTGTGTGTGTGTGTGTGTGTGTGTGTGTGTGTGTGTGTGTGTAGATGCACATAGAGGCCAGAAGTCAACATCAGATGTCTTCCTCAATCAATCTCCATCTTATTTTTCTTTTTATTGATATAGGGTCTCATACTGAACCTGGACCTTACCAATTTTAGACTAACTTACCAGCAAGTCCTAGAGATCCTTCTGTCTCTGCCACCCCAGTGCTAGGATTACAGACCCCTCCCACTACCCACCACTGTCATCTTTCTTACATGGGTTCTGGGGATCAAATTCAGGTACTCATGCTTATTGAAGCAAGCATGTTCCTGACTTATTCCATCTCCCCAGCCCTGCCTAAAGTATGTTAAAATTCAAAGTTGATTGGCATCATAGATGTCATTTGGGTATTCTGGTTTCTTGATGTTAGTAACCACACACTACCTGTAAACAAATCACTCTCCAACACTCTGACTCAAAGAAATATACATTTTAAAAAGTAGGTATAGGGCAGCCTGTGTTTCCATGACAACAAGAACTTCTTTTCCAGGTAAAGCTTTTAAAATGTAAACATGAAGTAAGGTATTGAACATCTCATTTGATATAACTGATTATATCCTTTGGAGTCATCAGTATCAACTGTGACCAATAGTAAAAGCTACTTTGGTTTCTTCTTGCCTTCCTAAATTGTGAGGGCCAACAGAATGAAACTTCCAGGTAACATTTCATTTTTTCTGCTGAGGAATAAAGTATCTTTTCCTTGAATGGCAACAAGCATGCACGTTCAATGGCTTCCTCCAAGTGAAACACTTTGATCTAATAAACTAACTTTATCTAAAGTTCTGTATCTAAAATTCTTGCTGTTTTCAATAAACATACTCTTCAAGATTATATGATATTGGAGTTCTTTAAACTTTATGATAGTAATGTGATAGCTACGGGCCATTTTAGAATTGGAAGTGACTCTAAATATCATTCAGTCCAAAATTCTTCATATTATAGATTAAAATGTTAAAACTCGAATGTCAAGAACCCAAGTAAAGCCACGTTGACTAATATTGTTTGTACCGTTACACTACTTCAGACAACTACATTGTTGATACTATTTTACACTACCCAACATTTTCTATTTAAAATTATCCAATTGCCCATACTTCAGAAATTATGTTAGAATGCTTCCACAATCAATACCTTAATCTCTAGGGTTTTTTAAAAATCTTTTGCCGAGATTATACTTCTGCATGGAGCAATAATGTCTAAAGTAATCTTTCTAGCTATAAGAAGCTTAATGGAAGAATAAATTGGTCTCCTGACTGTTCCAAAATCTCCCTTGTCCTTTCAATGTCCTTTGAAAACCTGATGCTCTGAAACTTTATCATCTTAACAATTGTAAAAAGAAATAATTTTACCTAATGTAAAGTGCCCATGTTTATATATCTGATTTTAAATATAAAGCAATTATAAGCATGTTAGTTTGTTGTGTTAGGTGCATACATTTCCTGATCTACTTGACATTAAAGCCTTGCTTTAATGAATATACAAGAATGATTTTTAATCTTATTACTGAAGAACATGAAATCTAACTTATGCATTATAAATAGCAATTACATTTTATTATGTTTAGAGTGTTTCTAAACTGGTTGAAAACAATTCATTTACCTAATTCGGTAGCCATGGAAATTTCACTTGCCATTAACTTCTTAGCAAACCTTTTTTACTGAAAATATAAGTATAAATTTTATTTAGACCCTCACTCAAATCTAAATTTATAATTCATTACATTCTAAACTATTTTCATATATTAACAGTGAGAACATTAAGATAAGGAAAAATTAAGTCTAAGGGAAAGAGGTTATTCTGATATTACCTAAATCACAAAAAGTAAGAAAACTAAAAGAAAATAACTTATAGAAACAGGCATAGTGACTCATGCCTGTAATCCCAGAACCCAGAAACTAAGGTAGGAGAATCACAAGTTCTAGGCCTGCCTAGGTTAAAGATTAAGACCCTATTCAAGGGCTGGAGAGATGACTCAGTGGTTAAGAGTACTGGCTGCTCTTGCGTAAGACTTGGGTTCAGTACCCAGAACCCACATGGCAGCCAACAACTATCTGTAACTCCAGTTCCAGGGAATCTGACACCCTCTTCTGACCTTTGTGGGCATTGCATGACACATGTGCACTTACATACATGTAGACGATACACTCATACACATAAAAAATAAAAACAATAAATAAAATATTTTTAAAAGACCCTGTCTCAAAAAAAAAAAAAAGTAGAGATGCTTGGGATATAGCTAAGTTGTCACAGTGCTTGCCTAGCATGCACAAAGGCCTGGGTTCAAGCCCCAGCACACAATTAACTTAGCATGGCCTATACACTATAATATGCATATTCCTATAATCCCAGTACTCATCCCAGGACTCAGGAGATAGAGGTGGGAGGATGCAATATTCAAAGTCATCCCCAGCTACATAGCAAATTCAAGGCCGGCCTGGGATATGTAAGACCAACCAAAAAAAAGTTATAAACAAATACACCATTTTCCTCTTGCCTTTTGTCAACTCTACCTTTCAAGTGATAAGATCTAACATTGAAAAATGAGCAATTCAGAAAACAGATCCAACAGTATTCTGCTCTAAATAATTCGTCATGTATTTTGCATAAAGGAAGGAAAGAAAAATGAGGCCCCATCCTTTTCTGCAATCAGAGAAGTTTTCTTTCCTTTATCAGTATTTACTCTACCACAGCCCAAGGCACACGCATCATAAGACTAACTAGCTCCTTCCTCACATCCACTTCAAAATATACAAACATATGTATATTTATATGCATGTGGAGAAGAGATTCACTCTAATGTCCCTTATTTGCCACATTAGGATATTAACAAAGTAATTCTGAATAAAAACACAAGCAATGGGCTCTACTACCGGACAGCTCATTCCCACGGTAACACATCTAATCTAGGCTTTTTTTTTTTTTTTTTTTTTTTGAAAAGCCTAATGAGAGCCGGCATAGTAGTGCATGCCTGTAGTCCCAGCACTTGTGAGGAGGCAGAGGCAGATGAATCTCTGTGAGTTCAAGGCCAGCCTGTTCTACATAGTGAATTCCAGGCCAGCTGGGGCTACAGGGAGACTCTGTTTCAAAAAAAAAAAAGACTGACAAAAAAATTCAAAATCTTAATGAGTTTATTAGGCTTGCTGATAGACCATAGGGTGGGAGGTTATTTACAGAAGAGTGGGCATTACCCTCCCCCATTTAGGGTTGTGCTGCAAAGTCCACACTCAAACATAGATCCTGTGACTTCCCGACAGTCATACAAAATGGTGCGAGAGGTGCCTCATGGTGAGCTCAGCTTGTGTATCCTTAGCCCCCTCACCCAAATGCAACTAAGGTCGATTGATTGGGTGGGAGGGGTAACTGACTTCCTCATCAACTCCTTGATGAGCATGGGAAGGCGGTGTGACTATAACTTTCTGGTGCAGTGGTTGGCGGACACTTCCAGTTAACACGCCACCCCTTCCTTTGGCTCCTACATTCTTTCCCCCAACCTCTTCCATCAACCTTTTCCACAAACTCCCTGAAAGGGTGATACATGTGGGATGATCTTCCTCTCATTGTGGCAAGGCACTGAAGTTTCAGGTCTCTGCATCATGTTTTCTACCAGCCGTTGGCCCATTTCAGTGGGATTCCATCTATTATAAGAATTTGATGCTAGGATCCACAAATGAGGGAGAATATACATCTTTTGTTTTTCTGAGTCTTTGTTACTTCACTTATAACAGTTTCTAGATCCATTCATTTACCTTCAAATTTAATTACTTCATCTTTCTTTACTGCTGAGTAGAACTCCATTTTTGTGTGTGAATGTACCTCATTTTCTTTAACCACTCATCAGTTGAGAGCCACTTAGGTTGCTTCCATCCCTTAGCTATTGTGAAAAGAGCATCATCAACAAACATGGTTGTACAAGTGTCTCTACAATAGGATGAGTCCTTTGGGTATATGCCAAGCATTGGTATAACTGGGTCATACGGTAGGTTCATTTTTAGTTTTTTCAGAGTTCTCCATACTGCTTTCTATAGGGGTTTCAGGAGTTTGCAATCCCACCAGCAGTGGATGAGTGTTCCCTTTTCTCCACATCCTCTCCAGCATTTCTTATCATTTGTTCTCTTGATCTTAGCCAGTCTGACTGAGGTAAGGTGAAATCTTAAAGTGGTTTTAATTTGCATTTCCCCAGTTACTAATGATGTTGAACACTTAAGATGTTTCTTAGCCATCTTTATTTCTTCCTTTGAGAACTCTCTGTTTAGATCTTTAGCCCATCTTTTAATTGGGTCATTTGTTTTCTTGGTTCTTTGTTTTTTGAATTCTTTATATAGTCTAGAGGTTAAACTTCTGTCAGATGTGTCACTGGTGAAGATTTTTTCCCACTCTGTGGATTTTCTCTTCACTTTCTTGATTGTTTCTTTTGCTGTGCAGAAGCTTTTTAAACATTTTCTTTGATTCAATTATTTTTCCACTCTGGTAAAGTGAGTATGGCATTGGAGAAATTATTATTCCAATTTTGGTCATGAAATAAAAATAATAAATACCTGGGGAAAATATAATCATTTAGAGATCAGAAGAAAATTGTAAATTGTCTGTGCAGTCTCCTACTACACACTTATGTTGAGACACTGAGAATACAGGATAGATACTAATAATTACAATTA
Source organism: Nannospalax galili (assembly GCF_000622305.1). Taxonomy (NCBI): domain Eukaryota; kingdom Metazoa; phylum Chordata; class Mammalia; order Rodentia; family Spalacidae; genus Nannospalax; species Nannospalax galili. Next base: position 486,211 of record NW_008339910.1, on the reverse strand, counting down.
CCTGGATTAGAGACTGGTCCAAGAAATTTGTCTCTATTGCCTTATAAAATTTCTTAAGACAATCATACACTATTATAACTCATACACTATTATAACTTCTTGTGTATTTTCTGTTTTGCTTGGTTTCATTTCAAAATAATGCTTCATTTCAAAATAATGCTTCCTGACTAGAGAGGTTACTCAGCAGTTACGATCATGTACTGCTCTTATATATATAAGCAACAGAAAACCACCAAACCAAAAAAGGACACTAGTCAAAGAACTGAGGTCTAACTGCCCCTACCCTGTACCCCATATGAATTGTATAATTTATCGATTCATTTCCTGTATGGAGAGAATTTAAGGATATGAAACTGTAGGGATGGAAGCAGTGGTGAGGATCTCTGTGATATCCAAGCCAGCCCGGTCTGCATAGTGAGTTCCAAGCCAGTTGGGTTGGGGCTACAGGGGGATGCAGGGATGGTGGAGAGGGTCTGGATGTAAGTAGGAAATGTATGAAATTTAAAAAGCTCAATAAAAAGGATATATAACTGTAAAATAACTTCCACCAAATATTACTCTAAGTATTTTATAATATACTTGCCTATACTTAACATCTAACTGGTATGTTATGCACATGTATTTTTTACCTAGAAGTTATTTATTAATTTTAGCCTATAACAGTTTTTACTTGAGCAACAAACTAAAAAGAGCTTAGAGAGCATAGAGAATGTAGAGAGCTTAGAGAGCTAAAGTGTTTACAGAGATCTTCAATATAATACAATACCTCAAATAAATAATAGCAAATAAATTGTGGTATGTAATTGAAAAAAAGTATATATTGTTTTGGTTTTTTGAGACCAGGTCTCACTGTAGGCCCAGATGGCCAAGAACTGCTACATAGACCAGGCTGGCTTCTCCAGTGCTGGGATTAAAGGCATATACCATCACACTTGGCTTGAAAAATATCTTTAATGCACTAGATAGATACTGTGGCTAGACACCTAACATTTGAATTAGTAAAACTCTCTATATATCCCAAACATCTTTATGTAAAACTAAAGCCTGTGATCATGGCATCTGAAGCTGTTCCTGCAAATCTGTAGATATTATAAATTCTGAGATCAAATCATTTTTATAGCACTAAATAGATCTGCCTGCTCTGTAGAAACAAAATAGGCAGTCACAAAGAAGCTGATCACAAATGACAATAGGTCCCTTTGGGTTCTCAGTTCTGCCGTTACAGTTCTTTCTCACTCCATTCACTCTTGTAGAAGAGAGCATGACACTGAAGCCCAAAAGATGCTTGGTTACTTGCTCATGGAGCCCCTGCAGAAACTATTTTTTAATCTTTAATGTTAATTAATTTTTCTAGATTCTAGATTTTTTTCTAGACAGAATCTCCTGCAGCCCTAGTCTACCTGGAACTCACTATGTAAAACAGGCTGGCCTCAATCTCACAGAGATCCTTCTGCCTCTATCTCCCAAGTGCTGGGATAAAGCATGCTTTACCACACCCTACATTCCTAGATTCTTAAAGTCCCTTAGACCAACATTTGAGAAAGCACAAGAATGTCTCCGATAGCCCCTTAGTGGTTTGCCTCTGACATCTATAAGCTCTCCAATTATCCACATACTCAGTGACCAGATAAAATATTTATACCCCTTGACTTCCCTGCTTGGGACATCTCCTTCATGAACAACTGCACCCTCCAGAGATTGTGCAGATTAGGAAACCAGAATCCTGAGAGACAGAGCCTTGCTCATTGCCATGATTTTTGGTTTTCTTTTTCTGATCAAAGCTTGATTTTAGACATCTTGTTCATAGTGTCAACTAACCTTAACAAAGCACCAGGAAACAAGAAAGTTCTATCACAAGACATGCTGGAATTTCTCTGGTGGTCACCATACTGAGATTTTTCCCTTTTAAGAAAATTTACAGTAAAAACATAGTATAGTGGGTCTTACCTGTTATTCCAGCATTTAGGAAGCAGAGGCTGGAGGACAGAGTTGGAGTCCAAGCTGAGCTACACAGTGAGACACGATCCTAGAAGGTCACAAAGAAGAAAAAGAGTCCGGCATAGTGGCACAGGCCTTTAAAACCCCAGCACTCAGAAGACAGAAGCAAGTGGATCTCTGTGAAACAGAGGCCAGCCTGGTCTACCTAGAGAGGTCCAGGCCAGCTGGGGTTACAGTCTCAGAAGAAAAAGGAAGAGAAAAAAGGAGTAAAGAAGGAAGAAAAAAGGGAAGGGGAGAGGGGGAGGGAGGGAGGGAAGGAGGGAGGGAGGAAGATGTATAATGGTGTATCAGTGTAAGAACAAACCTACATACATATCTTTAATACATATAGAATAAGAGAGACAGTATTATCTAATCACTTCATAGTCTCTAATTTGTTTTGTGGGGTCTTTTTTCTCTTTACATTTCATTTTTATTGAGAAAACATACTTTTCATATTTGTTGTTGTTGTTGTTGCTGCTGTTAAAGAATAGTCTATAAGAACCTCATTATTTTATTTTTCTCCTAGCACTGGAACAATTGTTCAAACTAAGACAAAATAAAAATAAAAGCAGCAGAGGACACATATGAGCCTCACACATAACTCCTCAGCATTCTTCCCCTGATCTGTTAAGTTTGTCTGAAAATTACTGGCTTTGAAAGCATAACTTGCAGTTTTACTCCCTTGTTCATCTGTATCTGTGTTTTCAGCACAGTATGCACTGTTCTACATACTAACTGTATTTTTATCATCAGCTTATTCTTTTGCATTAATGGTTTACAACTGTACTGTTTGCTTAGAACTTGGAAGCAGATGAACACTAGGAACCAGTTTCATACACAATAGGCAGAGATAGCATTCCCAAAAGAACTGTTGGTAAACTGCGTGGCTGGGGACCTCTGCTGGCAGTCCAGCAGCATGACATGGACTTTTTCCCTCTTTTATTTTTTATTTATTTATTTTTTAATCCTTGATAATACTGCTAGGAGAGATGAGGTTATCTACTTAATCTGAACTAATCCTTTATATTTAGAATCCTTCAACTGACTTCTTAAAAATGTATTGATTCTGACA
>NW_008339910.1:463674-481822 GCF_000622305.1 Nannospalax galili | reverse complement strand
ATGCAGGTATACTTGTATATGTAAATGTGTGAATAGATATAGATCTATCCCCAAAATATAGAACACGGAACTTACTATAACATTGAATAAAATGTTATGACCACAATCACAGATATTTCTCACTTTTCCAAAATCTAGAGTCATCTCAATGTAACACATTCCTAGGTAGCACTGGGAGCCAAATTTTTTGTCCAAATGCCTAAAGCAAGTATGTAAGGCTTGAAGATTATGTACAATTACCGTGTCAATTAAAAAAAAAAAACTTAACACTTGAAAAATGCAGCCGCACTAGTTACCCTTCATTTCACTTCCCCCTTGTAACTCCTCAGTGCAGTCACTCTAGTATATATAAATTTTCAGAACATTATAGCTGAGAATGGACTTAGAAATCAGGAAATATATCTCTAATTCAACATCCCTGAACTTCAAACCATCCAAAGAACTGAGAGGAAGCAATAGCACCAAAATACCTATGTCTAGTTCACTTCTCACCAGTTGGAAGCCTGGCTTAGACTCCTCCAATAGATGACAAAGTAAAATTGACTAAGGACACTGGTGTTTAATGTCCCCTCACCCTGCATCCAATTAAAATTCTCTCTCCCCGGTGCCAGTCCCAACTTAGTTTATATTTTAGCTTTTACCTTCTTGACCTTGAAAATGACTGGTAGATTACACATAAGTTATTAATTGTCACATAATAAATGAACACACATTATATAGCTTAACAGAGAAGTGTTTATTTCACAGTTTGAATGGTTCAAGAAATCAGGAGCAGCTTAGTTCAGTGGTTCTAGCTCATGGTGTCTAACAAGGCTTTGTTTAGTGACAGCTGAGACTGAAGTTTTCTATGGCTCAACTGAGTTTGGAGGATTTACTACCAAGCTTGAGCACAAGTGGCTCCAGTTCTACATGCACACAACATGTGTTTCCCCCATGACAAGTGAAATGAGGAAGAGAAGAAAAGAGGGTGGGGGAGAAACCTACTCAATCAGAGGAAATCTTAATCAGCTCTTCATCTGATGGGATTAATACCCACAATATGCAAAGAACTCAAACACCAAAAAAAATATCTAATCAATAAATGGGAAAAATACAATGAACAGATACTTCTTAAAAGATGTACAAATGGTCAAAAATACATGAAAAATGTTTAAAATCCTTAAACATCATGAAAACTGCATTGAGAATCTACTTTGCCCTGTCAGAATATCTGACTAAAAAATAATGTGTGCTGGTAAGGATATGAATGAAAGAGAACTTGTACACACTGCCAGTAGGAATGTAAATTAGTGAAGCCACTATGGAAATTGGTATGAAGATTCCTCAGAAAACTAAAAAATGACCATTTGTCCCATTGTGCCATTCCTAGGTACATACCCAAAGGCTCAGAAATCAGCCTGCAAAAAAATGTTTGCACATCCACACGTATTGCAGCAGCATCCACAATGATCAGGTTACAGGTAGCCTAGATCTCTGTCAACGCATGAGTAAATACAGAGTAGATGCATATAGAAATATATGAGTTTTATTCAGTCATAAAGAAAAACAAAATTGTGTCATTTGTTAGAAAATGAGAACTGGAACTCATCATATTAGGTGAATAAACCAGACTCAGAAAGACAAATCTCACATTTCCTCTCATATGTGGAATCTAGATTTACAAAAAGAAAGGACAGTGCAATGTGGACTACTTGGGGGGTGGGAGAGCGATAGAAAAGAGAGAGGGCAAGAATGGGATGTATGAGGGAAGTACATGTGTTCATATATGAAAGCACAGAATGAAATTTTATTCTGTACAAATAGTATCTGTTTCATTTAAAAGAAATTACGGATTTGGTGGGTTGGTTTTTTGGTTGTGTTTTGTGGTTCTGGTGATTGAGCCCAGGCCTTAAACATACAGGCAACCATTCTATCACTGAGCCATATCTTCAGCTCTAAGGAAGAATTTTGAGCTAATAATGTTAAAATGAAAATATATCAAAATTTTAAGATGTAGCTGTTGCTATATAAAGCACTATTTTAGTTAGTTTTAACAGTCTACAATCTTTTCACTGATATTTATTATCTATACTACAAGCTCTAGAGGAACAACTTCACCTTTATCTCCACTGTATCCATAGTTCCAGTTAAATGTATATTTAAATTTATTCTGAAACTTTAAATATACGTGTTTCCAGAATTTTCTGAGCAAGTAAAAATATCTATTCATTTTTCACAGTGAGGAAATAATACTATCAACATTGAAGGAGGGCATTGGTCACTGGCTTAGCTAATGCTATTCTGTCCTTCTCTGGCTCTATTTTCATCTTTTTTAACTTTTTTCTCTTGAATCTCCAATTTTTTTTCTCCTGCAGTGACTATGGATTCAGTAACAACAGTACTGATAAATATAGATCTTTGTAGCAAGGGAACAAAACTACCCTCAAGCGACAACAATCTTCACAGGACAGATCAGCCCCTATTCTAGTTTCTTTCTCTATTGCTGTGATAAAACACTGACCAAAAATAACATGGGAAGGAATGGGATTATTGGTCTAACAGGTTGCAGCCTGTAAGGAAAGTCAGGCAGAAACCTGGAGGCAAGAAACAAAGCAGAAAACATGGAGGAATGCTGCTTACTGGCTTGCTTTCTCCTGACTTGCTCAGCTACTTTTCTTACCATGCCCACCTGCCCAGTCACCACCCACATGTAGGACTTGGCCCTCCTACATCAACCAGCAATCAAGAAAATGTCCCCCACAAATATGTACACAGGCCAATATGATGGAGGAAATTCCTCGGGTGAGGTTCCTTCCTTCTTCCATATCTCAATTTGGTGTCAAGTTGACAAAAATTAACCAGCAAATCCCCCTAAATTCAGACAGCTACCTATAATATTGAGACTGCACCCTGAAACATGAGTGAGCACTAACTGGCCCCTTCCAGCAATGGCACCCATAAAAATGTCTTCAAAGTACCTTGCAGAACCAGAATGGAGCTAATAATCAACCAGACCACACTCTGAATAGGACTTCTTGATTTGCATACTTCTTATCCCTTGCTCCAATTCATGACTTTTTTTAAGACAGGGCCTCACTATGTATTGCTAGTAGTCCTGGAACTTACTATATAGACCAGGCTGGCCTCAGACCTGAAGAGATCTGCCTGCCTCTGCCTCCTAAGTGCTGGGATTAGTGTTAGAAAGTGCTATGTATGCTACCAGAATTAAAAATTAGTCATTAACCTTACCCAGTTGTGGATCCTGCATGCTTCAACACCTGGCCTTGCAAGATATAACTTCTAGTACACTAGAATCAATAGTGGTACACTAATCAATAGTGGTACAAATATTATGGGAGTAAACAAGACTTTCTAATTGAATTTAAGATCCACTTCATAAGATGGAACCCATACCTGCCATTTATATCAGGCCTGGAAACGTGTCTAGGCGGGCCACAGGCCTTAGGGGAGAGCTTAATATTATTATTCTGTTAAATAGATATAGAATTAAAATGACTTAATAATTTATTTTTGTACCCATTGATTAATGCATCTCTCAACTCTCACCAGAGACACTTCCTTATGCAGCAGATGGTGATTAACACAGTAACTCACAATTGGCCAATATGCAGAGAATAAGAGACTACAAAGTGATTATCTTTAATTGAACCCCTATATCAAACCCCTGCCTCCCAAAGCTCAAGGATCATTGAAGAAAGTGTGGCAGAAAGATTGTTAAAGCCAAAGGTGGTGGATAAGCATAAGGAAACAGACTTTTCCAGACAGCTGGGTAGTTACTCATATGAACTCACAGCAATGGTGACAGAATGCACAAGTACCCCATAAACTTAAGCCAGACAAAATCCCAGCATAAAGGTGGGGAAGTGGGGAAGAAACCCCAACTCTCCCCAAGGAAGTATTAGCAACAGATGTGACTCTTGGTAGGGTAACCAGAATCCAGTAGATGATTCACACTAATGGACATTTGGAGACACAAATCACAAATTTGACAAATTTAACAGTATAGGCATATATATATATGATCATATATATATATATTATATATATGATCTTGAAATTGGATGTAGGGGAGCGCAGAATAGGGAAGGGAACCTTAAGCACAGACGGAACCCCACAGGGATGGAAGAAAACCCTTCCAGAAGCAATACAGCTGTTAAATGAAAATCCCAATGCCAATGTCAGAGGTGGGTTGCCCCTATGAGCTGTTGGCCTGAGGGACCCTAGTGTCCCCAAAACAATAAAGGCCATTGCCAATAATGTTGGTTGTACATGGGAAGCGGATGGAAAAGCCCTATTGCTGAAGACACTGCATCATGTGAGCATGGGAGAGGGAGAAATCAAGTTTGGAGTAAGCTGGAAACTCCCTGCCACTGGATGAATGGTTTTCATGGTGCTAGAAGGCAATATGAAGACAGCTGGGGGAGAATCATCCCCAATAATTCTGCTCAGCATCAGACCCATGTTTGCACTATCAACATGCTGAACAAGATGGTCCTGCTGATGCAATAGTGGCACATCAGCAAATTTTCAATTGGATATAATGCCTGCTCCTAGGTGTGGAGCACAAATCTGGTACTGTAGACCAGGCCAACCCCCTGTGGCAAGGGAGCATATAGGCCCCAGTGAGAAGCCACTGCAATTGTTTTGTTAGATGGATTTGATGCACCTGCTAAGGTACTTTCCAAGTATTTGTATTTATACCCATAGGTTAAGTTATTATAGTAGCCACTATTTTAGATGTTCTTGCTTCTTGCTGTTTGTGTTTTTATAGTAGATGGAATCCCACTGAAATGGGCCAACAGCCCATGGAAAACAGACAATACAGAGACATGAAACTTCAGTGCCTTGCCACAATGAGAGGAAGATCATCCCACAGTTACCATCCCCTCCAAAGCTCAGGGACTTCTGCAGAAGAGGTTGGTGGAAAGAATGTAAGAGCCAGAGGAAGAGGCGCAGTGTTACCTGGAAATATCCTCTGATAACTATGCCAGCAAGCTATAGTCATACCTCCTTCCCATGCTCATCAAAGAGTCAAGGTGGGAGTCAGTCACCTCTCTTACCCAATCAGTTGACCTTAGCTGCATGTGGGGGAGGTGCTAAGGATACATAAGCCAAGAATGCCATGAAGCACCTCTTTCACCATTTTGTGCAGCTGTCAGGAAGTCACAGGATCTATATTTGAATGTGGACTTTCCAGCTCAGCCGTAAATGGGGGGTGCCCACTCTTCTGTAAATAAACCCCCACCCTATGCTCTGTTAGCACGCTCAATAAACTAGTTAGGATTTTCAAAAAAAAGAGAGACTAAGATATAGACTTCCCACAAATTTGTGACTTATAAATCAAATTTATTATTGCCCATAGGAAATTTTATGCTTAATGTATGCAATGAATTATGTGCAGCAACAAATGTGTGTCATTTAGATTTTAAAATGTGTGCATCACCACACTCAGTTCCAGTTCTTCTATCGAAACCTAATGCTAGTGTCAGCACCCTACAGATAAACTTGGAGTCTCTGAAGCCATTTATTCCTTGTCCCAACACGGCTGTGTATATTAAATCTCATTTCTCTATTTTTCACCCCTATTCATGTCTTTAATTGCTGTATTGGGGCAATTGGCTGAGCCTACTCTATTGGCACCCCCAGATCTGGAGAGCTTATTTCCTTAAAATTCTGGTAACCACAGCATCTTTTAGATTGCATTTCCTGATAAACAATATATTGAGAGAAATCTGTATATGTTGATAGAGATATACAGCTGTTATTACAGTTTTATAGTTTTTGTTGATTTATCCTAATTGATTTTATTAATCTTTGCCAATGGTAATTTAGATGTCTCTGAAATTTAATAACAGAAAAGATACAATACCACACCTCCAGAAACATAGTCATTGTGCTTGTCTGACTTTCCTCTGCTTTCTTATTTGGTGGGCCATGTTTTGTTTTGTTTTGTTTTTGTTTCATTTTGTTTTGTTTTGTTTTGTCACAGGGGAGGGGCTGTAAATGGAGCCCAGGGCCTTGCACATGCAAGACAAATGCTTCCCTGCTGAGCTATGACTCCAATTATTATCTGTTATTCCATAAAGGTTCTTCTCAGTATTCCCACAAGTCACCATGACCTTCTGTAGGGTCTGTCCACCTTATGAAGGTACAACTTTCCCTTGTTCTTTTTACTGTATTTCTTTTCAATGGTGGTCAGAACCTAAGTGTGCTTTTTCTGGTACTTTGAGCTTCCTTCCTTCCTCTTTCTCTCAAGTCTGCTTCCTACCATGTGACTCCTTGTCCCCATGTGGCTGACTTCCTTGCCAGCTAGACTCAAATGGCATGGCTTTTTTCCTTCTCATCTCCATTTTCCTTCAGGCAACTTCAAAGATTTGTAGCTTGACTGTCCTGAGGTTTTTTCCTTCAAATTCTAATAAAACTGCCCCAACACTTCAAAAAAAAAATCTCTACAAATAAAATAGCTAGCTTAAAAAGTATGCTATGCACATGTAAATGATTGACACAAAATAGCAAATTCTGAAAATAGTATACAAACCCTAGAACATAGTAAACTCAGTATATATTTTTTTAAGATCTACAATCTTTTTTTAAGATTTATTTTATATCATTTGTATAAGTGTTGTGCCTGTATGTATATGAGTCATATGTGTGCCTGGTGTCCATGGAGGCCAGAAGATGTCTGATCCCCTGGAACTGGAGTTACAGATAGTTTTTAGTTGCCATGTGGGTGCTGGGAACCAAACTTGGGTTCTTTGCAAGAGCAGCCATTGATTGAGCCATCTCTCCAGGCCCAAGATCTATAATCCTGATCATGGAATCAAGTGTATGTTAATGTTTATAGGCCTATAATATTAAAGCTTACATTTGTTCTGAAGTAATTATTAAGATGTCAATATTTCTTCCAGTTTCTGAGTAATCTATTAACAAAGCATTGATAATAAGTATGATTTATGTGAGTGGAATGTTGTTCACAATCTGTTGATGAAGCTGCAGTGTCCATAGAAGCTACTTGGTTAGAAATAATGTGATGCAGCATTGATTTTGCACATACCATAACACTTGAGCAGACTACTTAACCCAAGGAAGATGCAGCCTCTTTCCACTCTCCTATAGGACTTTGATTTTTGGTGATGGAGATTGATACCAGTTCCCTCAAACATGCTAGGTAAGGTCTTTACCATTGAGCTATACCCCTGGGTCACCTAGAAAACTTTTGTAGCCACATTAAAAAGTAAGTAGATTTCCAAAATTAATGTACTTTTATTCTAAAAGTAGTTTCAATTACAGCCTTAATTTCTTTCTTTTTTTATAGCCTTAATTTCTTCTCTGGCAAAGTATACATAGTAACACTTGCTGGATATGGTTTGACATTTAATTCTTATCGTAATGTAATTCAAATATGGAAAAAAATCTAACTATAGGATTTGGAGGTGGGACTTATGGAAAATGACTAGTTTTAAATTAAGGCCATTAGGGTGGGATACCCATGATTGAACCCAGTGACTATAAGAACAAAGAGAGACACACAGACATGACGCCAGTCACAAAGAGACACACATATTCTGTCTCTTGTCAGTAGATGTTCTGTGTTGCTTCTTGAACCTGGCAGCAAGAAGGCCATCACCATATGCAGAAAGTCCCTAGACCCCATACCTCCAGACCCACGAGACAAATATGGTTCTTTTCTTTATAAAGTAGATTGCTTCAAGTACAACATCAAAATAACAAAACTCATTAATACACATGCAGACATGAATGTTAGAGAATTACTAAAAACCTCCACACAAGGTATACTTTCTTTTATAATCACCCCAATCTTGTCAAGAGACAAGTAGGAATGTTATAAATAAACTAGAGCAACAAAATTTTATTAATCAAAGAAAAAATTACCAGAAAGATATACCCTATCAAACTTACATTTTCTCACTTCATACTACAGCTGTCAAAAACTGGGCCTTGAGTAGGAAATTTTCATATCCTTAACTGATTAAGGCATTGGTGATCCTTGTGGCTAGATTTAAACTGAAACTGTATCTGAGATTTGATTTAGACTGCTGGAGAATAGATAGCAACCAGTCCCAAGTTCCTAAAGGAGGTTCACTTGAAAATGAGGCACCTGACAACTCCAGGGTCCTTATGAGACCACAGAGACCCCTTAACTAAGGCATTAAAGAAGAAAAGGGAAGGTGAAGAAGAGGGTAGGAAGAGGATAGATGTGAGCTACTATGCCCTGTCTCGTGTCACTGAGAAACCTGTGGAGAGAGACACTGACAGTGTGGTAAAACACATAGGAAACATTCTCTGAAGTTTAGGATCAACATTGCCTGACATCTGACTCAAATGATAAGCCTATCTGCCATTTGGATGTGGCTGGCAGAACTGTTTGAAGGCAAAGTCGGGAGAGATTGTCCTGTGGGACTTGATGTCTAGGCACAGAGGACAATTAGTCTGGAAGCTTCCCTGCCAAGATTGCCTGCTGAGGGGCTAGAGAGATGGCTCAGCAGTTAAGAGCACTGGCTGTTCTTGCAGAAGACCTAGATTCCATTTCCAGCACCCACATGGTGGCTAATAGCCATCTTAAACTCCAGTTCCAGGAGATCCTCTTCTGGCCTCCACAGGCAATGCATGCATGAGTGCACTTACCCGCAGGTAAAACACACACATAAAATAAAAATAAATTAATCAAAAAGAAATTTTTAAAAAGATCACTTGTTTATATGAGACAGTCTAGCAAAGAGTGAGATCTTGCAAAAGACTTTAAACTATCATAGAATGGAATTAAAAACACATATAAGGTCTGCTTTCAACTAAAAGTGCAATACGATTTTTTTGTCTTTTTGATACAGGGTATCCCTGTAGCTCCAGCTGGCCTGAAAATCACTATGTAAACCAGAGTGGCCTTAAACTCACAGACATACACCTGTCTCTGCTCCTGAGTGCTGGGATTAAAGGCATGAGCCACAATGCTGGGCCACAATATAATTTTTGAAATAAAAAATATATATATATTGGGCTATGATAATCATTTAGTGAATTTTTAAATGCATTTTACTAACCAAGAAGTTTTGTTTCATTTGAATTTAACACATGCTCATTCCTGAAAAGAAATGGGATATTTGATGCTACAAAATTTTTTAAAAGACCTAGTGGTAAATTCATTATGCCTTATTCTATCCAAAAAAGTCATCTGGAAGCCCAAATCTATCTATGCTGTATACATATTTTAGTTAAACAAAGCAAGCACCAACACGAATACCAAGAAATTCAGCACCACAGACTGATAACAGTAATGAAATATTTAATGTCTATAATAGGAATATATACTAATATTTTATATGTCTAAATGTTTTTAAATTTTTATTTATTTATTCTTACTTTATGTAGTGGGGCATTTTGTTTTCATATGTGTAAGTGCACCTGTGTTGTACAATGTCTACGGAGGCCAGAAGAGAGCGTCAGATGCCCTGGACCTAGAGTTACAGATGTTTGGTGCTGAGAACCAAACCCAGGTCCTCTGGAAGGGCAGCCAGTGCTCGTAACTGCTGAGCCATCTCTTCAGTCCCTGGTAACCACATTTTCATTCTCACCTTATGACTCAACAACATAAAAGAAATTAACCTGTTAAGTGATTTATTTAAATACAGTATGATCAATATTACTGCTAAATTGTTTTTCTCTCTAAAAACAACTTTAGCAAGTTTTATAAAATGTTAAAAGAAGCTGGGCATGGTAGTACAGACCTTTAATTCCAGCACTTGGGAGACAGAGGCAGGTAGAGCTCTGATTTTGAGGCTAGCCTGGTCTACACAGCAAGTTCCAGACCACTCAGGACTATACAGTGGAACTCTATCTCAAAAACAAACAAAAAAAGTTTTAAAGGGTGTTTAAAATAAGAATCATAAAGAGCTAACATTCCAATTATTTTTGAAATGTGAATTGCATTAAGAAGGCAGGAAAGAGGAATCAGGAGGCTAGATGGAGGGAGAGAAATTTAAGAAAACTTTCAAATTAATAATATGGTGAATGGTGTGTCAGTAAGAGCAATAAATATTAATAACAGGTCACTGAAATTCATTAATTTTTATTTGAAGGGGGGACTTTGCTCTGTCCTTGAGTTTCAAGATGGGAGAATATATCCTAGAATTAATGAACATTGTCTTGATGCAGGTAAGGAAAGCCAGACTGAGAATAAGCCCAGAGGACAGCAGTGCTGAGGGATGAAAAGTTCAGAAACATATCTTTGATCGCTTGGCTTCAGTGTGTTCTAGAGCATAGCCCTGTAACTTTCATTTAGAGAAGAAAAAAAAATTTCCCTAAGCCAAATTGAGTGGCTTTTGGTATAACACTTAACAAATGAAAATGCTCTGGACACATCTCAGAAATGACATTTACTCTACACAAATAGAAATTTCAGGCAGATTAGCTGAATGTTGGTGAGAACCTGAATGACAGCTTCAAGGATGTCCTGAACTGATTTCCAGAATTAGATAATGTATTGATTTACACAAAGACACCTGGTGGTTAGGAGCATATTGAGGATTTCAAGGTGGTTTTCCTATATTCTCCAGGTTGGTATAATCAAATCACAGGGTCTATTTCAGGGGGAAAAAAGTAATAACCCAAGTCAGAAAGAAAGAGAGCCAATTGTAGGTACTGGGTGAGAGAAGCAGAGGTAACAAGATGAATCCTAAAGTAGGAAAAAGAAGCCTCAAAACCACAGGTGGCCTTTTGAACCTGGAAAACTATTCTCTGCCCTCATGCCCCATCACTTCCAGAAACAACCTGCAAGGCCATTACCTTCATGTTAGCCCATGAAACTGATTCAGAGTTCTAGCTGCAAGGACTACAGGATAATATACTTATAGCATTTTAAACCGTACACATCTTGTAATTCATTGCAGCAGTAACAGAAAAGGGAATGTAGTTGGATACTTCATGAAAATATTCATGAAATATCCTCTATATGAATTTGGAACTCTGTGAAAGTAGCAGGGTAGAAGAGACTCATCCCTTTCCAAGTCCTGTGGTTGAGACACAGCTACTCTAACAGTGAGGAGCTGGGTTGGTGTTAATGATACTAATTTGAACTCAAACATATTTTGCTTATCTTTGACTACTGAGGAGCAGTGATGCCCTAATAACAAGAAGCACAACCAACATGGAAATCTAAACGTCATTCTCCACAATATTTAATGAAGTAGGACCCATAGGGAAAATATCGGATGCTGGGGCTGAGTTGGGGACTAACAAGACGAGTCTGAAGCATCTGTTTCTACCATAAAGAGATGTGGCGTTCAGTGAAGGAAAGGGGCCCATCTAACCAAAGCCAGTCTGAAGGAACTCCCGATGCTCAGATAAAAACAATGTGAGTATCAAACTAAAAACTGAAAAGAAGGCACTGGAGAGATGGCTCAGTGGTTAAGACCACTGGCTGCTCTTGCAGAGGACTCAGGTTCAGTTTCCAGCACCGACATGGCAGCTAACAGCCATCCCTTAACTCCCACGACACAGGTGCACTTACATTCATGCAGGTAACACACTCATATGCAAAAACTAAAAGTAATAAAGAGGTTCTGAAGAAGCCTCCGCAGGGGACCAGCTTGACAGGCGTCATGGATCCGCTGTAGCAACAAACGCACAAGCAGGTCTGCGAGATCCAGTCTTACATGGGACGCCTGGAGATCGCAGACAAGCAGTCTGTGCACTTAGTAGAAAACGAAATCCAAGCAAAGCATAGACCAGATATTTAGCTGTCTAGAATGTCTGGAGATTTTGTCAAGCAAGGAGCCCCCTAATAAAAGGAGGAATGCCAAACTCCATGTCGACCAGTATGATATCCAGCACCTGCAGACGGCCCTCAGGAACGTTCAGAACCGGTGCTATGCCAGGGAGTAGCAGGAGAGACAGTGAGAGGAACCTTTGTTGCACACCTGCACCACTAACGACTCTGACACCACCATACCCGGGATGAATCACTGCAGTTTAACTCTTCCCTCCAGATGACCTCATTGGAGGGGGCACAGTATTCTAGAGGAACTGAGGGACCTTAAAGGGAAATCAGAAAAAGATTCTTGACATTGCCAACACACTGGACTTGTCCAACACAGAGATATGGCTCATTGAGAAGCAAGTCTTCCAAGACAAGTGCTTCATGATTGGCAGGATGCTACTCACCTGTGCAGTTGTTTCTTGTGGTACAATACCTGAAACCAGCCAGCCATATCCAGCGTTGGACAGCCTTCCCATTGTGTTCAAGTGTATGTGCACACATGGGTGTGTGCAAGCAAGAGAGGTGAGTTGGGTGTCTGCCTTTTGAAATGTATGCCTTACTGTGAAGACACCCCCACCTCTGGGACTAATTGTGACTTAGTATCAAACCTGCTCTGCTTTCTGTGATATCTGGGGAGGAACTAGGGTGATCAAGATGTGTGGTGCTTAGGAATGATCAAGCTCCTTTTCTCTCCCTCTCACTGGCAGAAGGAAGGAATGGGTTTTGTTGTTTGTCCACAGAGCTGGTGCACACCCTGGAAAGCTTCCATCATGAGCCTTGCAAACAACACTGTCCACATTGTTCATACTTTTTCAAGCTTTTGTGGTTCCTGATGGGTGGACTGAAATACCTTCTGAGATAGGTCAGTTCTCATCCCTTTCCTTCTGCCACCACCTTCCACCCCCACTCTCCCATCCCACTCAAAAAAAAATACAAATAGATGACTAACTGCTAACACACAACACCCTTTCCTGGAAGCAGCAACGTAGGTATTGCTATTAACAAGTAAGCATTTCCATGCTACGGTTTCCAGGTGTTTGACCTTCCTGAAGTGAGGCCAGTGGTGTTCCCTGGGAGTGCTCAGTCTGGAAATTGAAGACCTGAGTCACCAATGTTTTTCCAGTTACTAGAGCAATGGGCTCTTACAGTTCAGAACCTGAAGCTTGGCACCTCTACCCAGGCTTCCGTGATCCTTTGCCCTTCTGAAAGTAGTAATGAACAAAGGGCAATTTGTCAGTTACAGTGTCTTCTTTAGTCCTACCATCTTGAATTCTTTGAGTTCCTGTTCCTTAAAATATATTAGCAAATCTCCATTTTCCAAGCCCTGGTAGGCCACCCTGGCGCTGTCTTGGTAAGTATGTCTTCCTAAGGATATTTCAGGGACCAGGTGCTTGTTCCTTTTCCTCAGCTGTGATTAAGACTGTATACCTGATGTACTGTGGAATTTGTTAGAGAATTTGTCTGCCTTGAAGCACATTTAATGTGATTAATCTCTGAAAGTACCAGAAAGATCTGCTGAACTTTTTGTTTCATCAGTCACAGTATCTGCCCACCCTACCATCTCTAAGCCAGTAGGGACTAAAGGATTCTCAGAATTCCCCAGAACTGGAAACCTGGTCAGTATTAATCCTAACTTTGATTGTCTTGACCCATCTACTTCCTGTCTTTGCTACTTAATTATCTTCTGTCCTATTTTACTCCACGTAGTCCACATTACTTTCTGCCTCTCATACTCTCCTGTTGACTAGCAGTATTGGTCTCTTGGGTACATACATGAGCAATGCCCCTAGGGTTTGATGAACTTTCTCAGCTGCTGAAGAATTTCCTGGGTTCCTGTTTCCTACTTCTGGTCAGATGCAATATTCCCTGCTTCTCCTCCTCTAAATCAAATAGGCTGTAGACGTCAGGAAGGAGGAAACTTCCATCCCTTTGGGGAAGGATTGGTAGCACTGCAGAATGAAAACAATGGCCAGTAGCAGGGACAGAGGGTTTGCAACCTCTTCAGGCCTAGATTTCATGTTGGAGAAACAGTTTGAGATTTTCCTCACCCAGCACAAGCCCTTGGCTGGTCAGAAAGTGGAGTTTTAAGCTACACAGACTTGACTGTCCTGCCCCTGGGCACCTAAGGATTCCACCAAACATCATGCTGTAGAGGAAGATGTGCAAGCCACACCTGAGTCATTTGGGCACCCAACTTTGGGTGACAGAAAGCCCCTGCCTTTCATTGGGTGTTAAGACATTATTTTATAGTATATACTGATGTTTCCTTTATAGCAATCTTTGGCTTTGAAGGACTTGATGCCATACTTTTACAGCCAGAAATAAAACTTGAGTGGGACTCTTCACTGCTTGGGACTTGGGAGCAGCAACCTGCTGATCTGGACTCCAATGGTACCTGGCTGGTGGTCACCTGCCTGCTCTCCCATGTCTGGTGAGAACACCTTGACCCCAGGGTGCAACTAGTTCAAGTTCAGTGGAGGGAAGGGGCCCAGGCCAGGGAAGGAGCGCCCTCTAGTGAAGGTGGGAGTACATTCTTAGCAGAGCTCAGCAGCAGTTTAAGCTTGCCTGGTGTGATTTGAAGCACGTGGGATGCCAAGAGGAACTTAGACCATATATAAGTGATCATATACTCCAGATGTGGCTACTTTAAGGAAAGCCAAACCCAAGGACCAAGTAGACAGTTTTTACAGAAAGCTTTACTGCTGAGTTTTTCTCTGAAGCCAACTTGCTCTGTTGAATTTAAATGTTTGATTAGTATATTTAGATTTATACCCCTTGTTTTCAAAACATGCCAGCTGAATAAAGTTGATTTATTTTATTGTGAAAAAAGTAATAAATGTTTTTAAATGAAAAGAAATTGTACCCATTTTGCAATTTACGAAAACACAAAAAAAATTTAATTTTAAAAAGATTATTTTTAAAAAATAAAAATATTGTACTCATTTTGCAACCTATTAATTTGTAAGTCCATATTAGTATAAAAAAGAAAAGAAAACATTGTGCCAGAATGGTAACTGATAAAAATACATTGAAAAAATCAACATTTGGCAATTATTATTAATCTCCATTAATAATAATTAATTCCACTGAAGCTCATCAATGTATGCTGAAATTTCTTGGTAACACCTTGATGAAGAATGAGAAATATACATGTTTACATATTAACAGAACTGGAAAAGTTGCAAAAAAAGAAAAATATTGAACATCCTTGAAATCTAGTCTGCCTCTATACATAAACTCCCCACAAAGTACTATTAATTATAAAGGGGACTGAGTAGTTTTATAGGAAGGAAAGCTTGACAGATACCCCTTCAGACAGACACTTATTGACAGAACTTAAAGTGAACAACTCCATAATGGAAAAACTTAAGTATGAAGCACCTGGTAGGATCCTGAGAGGTACATGCCCCTCAGTGATATTCCAGCCACATATACACAACCTGAGCATAAACATGAGGAAATACTAGCAATACCCCCATTGAGGAGTATTCTACCAAATGAGGGGCCTCTCCAGATCGGGAAAGTAAGGAAGAATGACACACAAAAGAAGATGAAAAGGAATGCATGAGTCAGTGCAACAGGTTGTCTCATGTAAAGTAGGTTCTTGGGACAATCAACACAGCGCAACTGGAGACTGCAGCTAGAGGGAAATCAGGCAGCAAGTGAGCTTCCCAACGATGATGAGAATGTGGCCAGTAAGAGAATTCTTTGCTTTGGGGAATTACAAAGTAAGAATTAAGGTGCAATGGAACACAGTAGTATACTTTCAGAGGGATTTGAATTCTTATCTATCTTATTCTCATTTATCTAGGCATAATCCCATCCTCTATAACACAAAGACTAGATTAAGTACCTCCTGGCATTCCCTTGACCTCAAAAAAAAAAAAAAAAAAAAAGTCTTCAGAAATTAACTCCTACAGACATGGTGACACAAACCTGTAATACCAGCAGGCTAAGGCAGGAGAATCTTCCCCTGAGGCTGGCCTCCACTATAAAGAAAGAAAGAGCCTATCAAAAATAAATAAACATCAACGAAGCTTCCTCATGCAATAGTGACATGACACAGAAGGCCACAATTGACCAAGGTGTAGAGAATAGAGACTGCATGCTGGCTCCAAGAGTTCCATGGTTCTTGGCAAGAGTGCTGTTTGACAAAGTTCCAGCTGAAAGCCGATGACCGCTGCTCTTTTGGTGGAAATCCCTTCCCCAGTTACTCCTGGTTTTCGTAATTTGTATAACCTTCTCTTCTTTAAGTATTCTGATAACCAACTCTGATGATGGAATGGGAAACTAAGCCGGGAAAATCTCTGCCTTTAGCAGAATTATTATGTTACTGAAACAAAATGAAAGTAATAAGATAGACTTCCTCCTATGACTATGATCTCGTTTGGACCTGCATTTGTGAATAATGAGGCTTGGTTTCCCCCCAAAAGAAAAAGATAGCATGCAATAGATGCCCTACTGCTTTTTATAGGCATTTATGACTTTAACCCTAAACAAGGAACTATTGAGACTAAAGTTTGGTATAAGGAAAAACTATTTGGCTTAGGGAAACTCCTTCTTAGATAGAAAGATTAGCTAAGTCAGTAAAAAGCTGGTGGTGCATGACCTCTGAAGAAAAATTGCCTATTCTTTTACAAAGACTAAAAGCGATTCAAAAAGCCCTTAAAGATAAATGGCAACAAAATAATAAAGGATATTGAAATAGAGAAAATAATCATATGACTCAAAGAGTACAAAATGTTCAGGAAGAAATAGCAAAAGGGAGAGGAAAAAGATAAATTGGAATATTGGTTAGACTATAAATAAAGAGTTGGTTATTCCCATTCCCCTGAGAAAAATAATTCTCTTAAATATACATGCCTACCTGTAAATATTAAATTTAAAGAATTAAAGGGCAAATGGGGACAGGCTGTCTTACACTTCTATGGTAAAATAGAAACCACAAGGCTATAAAGAAAACAATGAAGACATTGCTTGGCTATGTTAAGAAAAGGTTAATCATTGAACTTTGTACTTTCCTTTTACTGTGATTATTGAAAAATATTGTACACTGAGAAATACTGTGCAAACTCATGGTTTGATTTATGGTCTGATGCTTTATGGTTATTGTAATCTTTCTAATTATAAATAAAGGTTGTAGAAAGCTGCTTTCAGAAGAGAAGTAAAAGACATTCGGGCTGACCTCCCCCAAGAGGGTCAGTCAACAGCCTCTACTAGAACTGCAATTGTGGTTTCTGGTATAGTCATTTCTACCGTTGCAGTTACCTTCACTGCTTCAGGCCCCGGACTCAGCTGGAGCTGGACTCCAGCAACTGCAGAGTGTGTGTCCCTGGACAGGACTCCTATATTAAAACTCACCCACCCACAGTTCAAGGATTATTACAGAAGGTGGGGCAGAAAGATTGTAAGAGTCAGGGTTGGTGCATGAACATAAGGAAACAGAGGCTTTCAAGCCTCTGGGAACTCGCTCATATGAATTTTCAGCAATGGTGCAGCATACACAAGACCCATTCAGATTCAATCAAACAAAAACCCTTGCATAGAACTGGGAAAATGGGAAGCAGGGCCCAACCTTAGCTGAGCAACTACTGGCTACTGATTACTGCTGGATATGGGACAGTTGCTTCTATGAAGCCAGCATCACTCTAATACCAAAGCCAGGTAAAGATACAATCAAAAAAGAAAACTATAGACCCATATCCTTAATGGACATAGATGCAAAAATTCTCAACAAGGTACTTGAAAACCACATACAGACACACATCAAAAAGATCATCCACCATGATCAGGTCAGCTTTATCCCAGAGATGCAGGGATGGTTCAATATATGTAAGTCAATAAACATCATAAATCATATAAATGGGCTCAAAGACAAGAACCACATGGTCATCTCAATAGATGCAGAGAAGTCCTGTGACAAAATTCAACATGCATTTATGTTCAAAGTCCCAGAGAGAATTGGACTGGAGGGAACATACCTCAACATAATTAAAGCCATATATAACAAACCCACAGCCAACATCATTCTAAATGGAGAAAATCTAGAAGCATTCCCCTTGAAATCAGGAACCAGACAAGGCTGTCCACTATCTCCACTTCTCTTTAACATAGTACTTGAAACTCTTGCAAGAGCAATAAGACAAGAGAAGGCAATTAAAGGAGTAATAATTGGAAAAGAAGAGATCAAATTATCCCTTTTTGCAGATGATATGATATATCTGAGATGCCAAAAATACCACCAGAAAACTCCTAGAAATTATTAACACATACAGTAAAGTAGCAGGTTACAAATTTAACCTACAAAAGTCTGTATTTTTTCTATATACCAATAACAAGCAATCAAGAAAGAGGACATGGAAACATTTCCCTTCA
>NW_008339910.1:462442-462997 GCF_000622305.1 Nannospalax galili | reverse complement strand
ATTAAAAGAAATGAAAAGCAAAATACTGAGAAAACAATCCAATTAAAATTTGAGGCACAAAGCTAAACAGAGAATTCTTAAAAGAAGAAATACAGATGGCTAAGAAATACCTTTGAAAGATGTTCAACATCACTAATAATTAGAGAAATGCAAATTAAAACCACTTTAAGAATTCATCTTAACCCAGTCAGACCGGCTAAGATCAAGAGAATAAATGATACCAAATGTTGGAGAGGATGTGGGGAAAGGGGAACACTCATCCGCTGCTGGTGGGGCTGCAAACTTATTCAACCCCTATGGAAAACAGTGTGGAGAACTCTTAAAAAAACTACAAATGGACCTACCCTGTGACCTAATTATACCACTCCTTGGCATATACCCAAAGAACTCATTCTATTGCAGAGACACTTGTGCATCCATGTTTGTTGCTACTCTTTACACAATAGCTAAGAGATGGAAGCAGCCTAAGTGTCCCTCAACTAACAAGTGGATAATGAAAATGTGGTTCATTTATACAATGGAGTTTTACTCAGCAATAAAGAAAGATGAAATCAT
>NW_008339910.1:461112-462432 GCF_000622305.1 Nannospalax galili | reverse complement strand
GATGGAACTAGAAACTGTTATACTAAGTGAAGTAACACAGACTCAGAAAAAATATCAACATATGTTCTCCCTCACATGTGGAACCTAGAACCAAATCCTGATAAGTGAGTATGTATCCAAACATAACTACAGGAACCAGGATAATGGAAAGGAAACAGGGAAGTAAAGGAAAAGAAAGAACCTGAAAAAGAAGAACAATAGGAAACAGGCCTTAATAAAGGAGATATGGACAAAAATTGGGTTAGTTTAAGGGAGGAAGAGGGAAGGGTATACAAGGAATCTAGGGCATAAGGGGAAAGAAGGAGCTCAAAAGAGGTAGGACCATAGGAGAAGGGTATTATTAAGGGAGAAAGAGGGAAAATCGGAGCACCTTAAGTGGGAAAACTATGGTGGAGGGGAGAGATAAATAATGCCTAGCTAGTTTTGAAAACCAGAGGGAACCATATAACTCCTACAACCTACTGATCTCTGTGAGTTCAAGGCCAGCCTGGTCTACATAGTGAGTTCAGGTCATCTGGGACTACAGAGAGACCCTATCTCAAAAAGACAAATTAAAAGTACCAGACTGGTGGAATTAACCTTCTTGGATGTTTAAAAGATATATTTTGAGGCCTATACTAATTTGGTCAGAGGGACATAAAGGACAGTTTTTGCTCCTTGTCCTCCTAGGTCAACTAGTTCCAGGGGACTATAAGCATCTCTCAAAATGACCTGTAATTGTGGTGGGTCACCTGCCCTCTTGATCAAGGAGGCTAAGAAGACCCCACCAGATGGACTTGAAGCAGTGTCTAGTCTACAAAGAGGAGTATAAACACAGAGGAATCACTTCCTCCATGCTTCCAAGCGAAGCCAACCATGGTCAAGCAGGACCTTTGACTTATCTTCACATAGGCAGAACTGGTAAAAGAAAGGAGCCTGGGGCTCCTCCCAAGCCCATGTGAACCCTGAGGAACAGATCCTCAAACTACCTTAAGAGTAAAATTAAATTGGTTTATCTGGCACAACTGTATGGACTTAAACATCCAAAAGGAAAGTATAACCAAAGATTAAAGGGATCAATATAATTTCTAAAGAGTCCACGTGCATATTTAAAGGCTACATATCAAGCAACAATGCCAGATAGGACATACCTTCTTTTGAATTGTTGGCCAGGGTGACCAAAGGGACTCCCAAATAGTAACCCAGCATAGAACTGGGAAAATGAACAGCAGACCCTAATCTTATCTAAAGGAGTATTGACAATTGATTGCTACTAGAAGAGGAACAGCTGACCCTCCTAAAACAAAGGCCTCTAGATAGGCTGACTAGATTCAACAGAAG
>NW_008339910.1:454085-460532 GCF_000622305.1 Nannospalax galili | reverse complement strand
TAACTGTATTAATTCAACTGTGAACCTAGAAACTTGCAGCCACTTGTGAAAGAGATGTACTCTTGCTCTGGAGTGTGTTACTAAATATGATAAATCTGTAGTGAAATGCTTCTTCTAATCATGTAGTTACTAAAAATTTTTAAAATAATGATTAAAAAATTAGTAGATACGAAAAACACTACCATTGAAATCTACCTGATGACTTTATATCCATGCTCAGATGCCAAGGAGCTCAGAAAGTAACTGTCACTCGTAATAATCAGATATATAGAGATTAGAAATGCTTGTGCAAACATCATAATGTCAATCGCATTGAAAAGAAATTTTTCTGTATGAAACTGTGTATTTTAATAATGAAATGGAGATCTTTTTTAAAGGTTAAAACCTCATTTAATTTTATGTCTTAAAGGGTTTATACTGAGTACAATATTGTATAACTGTATTAATTCAACTGTAAACCTAAAAATTTATAGCCAATTTTGAAAAAGATGCATCTTAGCTCAGAAAATTGTTATTGAATATGTCAATACTGTTGTAATGAAATGCTTCTTCTAAGTAAAAATATCATTATTAAATGTTTGCTTATCGAAAATCAACATATGAGTTACTGGACCACAAACTCAGTAATTATTATGTACAATATGTTACAGTGGAGAGGGCTGTTAAAAATAGAAGGAATTTGGAACTTCCGTTAAAAACAGAAGGTATTCTAATACCTTCTAGAATGATTATTTTGAACTATAATTATTGTATGTAATTAGAACATATTGCAAAGCACAATTTTGTCTTTTACCCAAGACATCTAATAAGCTTGCTGATTCCAGTTGTCTAACTGACATATTACCATCATTTATTGTCACCTCCACCTGTTCAGGCTATAATTCCAACAGGCAGTTAGCCCAACAAGTCTTCTCCAGGCCTCAAAGGGAGGGACTAGAAGGAGAAAGAAAACTCCTGAAATGGACTCAGTGCATTATACATATATGTGCATTTATAAATGTATATATGTATACTTAAGAATAATTATCAAACAACAAGGAATTTAGAGGGCGTGGGGGGGCCATGAGAGGAGTTGGAGAGGGACTGGGACAGATGGGAATGATGCAACTACAATACTCAGGTATGAAATTCTCAAAAATAAATTTTATGAAGTGATGAAGACTGAACCCAGGACACTCAACTGAGTTATGTCCCCAGCCTGATTTTGTAAACTTTTAAATTCACATGGTCCACTAAACTAAGTTGTTTGGGGATAACTCATTTTGATTCCAAGCTTATAAATTTTGCTAATGAAATAGAAATTAGATTATGGCTAAAGTTATTAATAATTTCTTTAAAGCAAGTAGCTTTGGAATTGTAAGAAGCTAAAATTTACACCAGAGACAATCAAATCTTTTAATTCTATTTTCTCATAACTACTTGTCTTTTACATCATAAAACAAAGCAAGGTGGCGCATACCTTTAATCCCAGCACTTGGGAGGCAGAGGCAGGTGGATCTCTGTGAGTTCAAGGCCAGCCTGGTCTATATAGTGAGTTCCAGGACAGCTGGGGCTACAGGGAAACCCTGTTTCAAAAAAGACCAAAAAAAAAAGCAAGAAGAAAAAAATTTTTCTATATTTTATTGAATTTTTGTGCATTTCATATAATACATCTTAATCATATTTAGACCTCTCCCCTGTCTGCAACCCCCACTGGATTTCATGCATTTTTTTTCACATATGTTAAGGCTTATCAAGTCAAGTTTGTGTCCCTAGATGTCCTTCAGTATGAGTTCATGCACTGGAGCCTGTTCAGCCTGTCTAGTGTCATTCCCTTAAAGAAATATCCCTCAACCAGTATTGACCAACAGCCAACAGTGCCTCTGCTGAGGTTGGGGCCTCTTGCCCATTTCCCCAATTCTATGCTGGGTTTTGTCTGATTTGAGTTTGTATGGTTGTTGTGCATGTTGTCACCATTGCTGTAAGTTCATATGAGCAAGTTCCCAGAAGCTTGGAAAACTCTGCATCCTTGTGGTCATCCATCACCCCTGGCTCTTACAGTCCTTGCACCACCTCTTCTGCAATGGTCCCTGAGCCTTGGGTAAGTGAGGTTTAATACAGCAGTCCTATCCAGGGACCCACAGCCTGCAGTCTCTTATTCTTCACACTTTGGCCAGTTGCATTAATTACCCTCTGTTGCATGAAGAAGCTTCACTGGTGTTTATTTTTGACAGACTCTTTATAGCTGAGGCCAGCCTCAATGGAAGATCCTCCTGTATTAGTATTCTCTCTACCCCCTGTTCCACTATGTTCTATAAGCCTTAGGTATAGAGGTTCCATTGTCAATTAGGACTGAGCATCTCACAGACACTTATTCTCTGTGTTTGACCAGTTTTGGAATTCTGTAATAACCTCCATCTGCAAGAAAAAAAACTTTAAGAATTCATCTTAAAGAGGGATTTTAGGATCATTTTTAAATGTATTGATGATTTAAATGTGTATACATATACCAGTGCATGGATCTCTGTGTAACACATGTGCATTAGATACATAAATTTGAGCCAGACATGAGAGCACATGCCTGTAATCCCAGTACTCTAGAAGTTGAGACAGGAAGGTCATGAGTTCAAGGCCAGCTTGGGTTGCATAATGAGATGCAATATATTTTTTCATATAAATAAAATTGATGTGCAATTGATGGTCCAACACCAGTTTCAAGGCCAAATAACCACATCAATGGTGGGCACAGCATACAACATTGGTGCAGTAGTGGCACTTTTATCTTGGAGATAGTACTCTAGAAGTTGAGACAGGAAGGTCATGAGTTCAAGGCCAGCTTGGGTTGCATAATGAGATGCAATATATTTTTTCATATAAATAAAATTGATGTGCAATTGATGGTCCAACACCAGTTTCAAGGCCAAATAACCACATCAATGGTGGGCACAGCATACAACATTGGTGCAGTAGTGGCACTTTTATCTTGGAGATAATCAACAGCTACTTAATTAGACTAAAAGCCCACTCAATGGGAGGAAACTCAATTGTGGCTCCTCCATGAAAGCTAGCTCTCATAGTTTTAGAGGATGCTATTCAAGCTGCTACATGAGAATATCAATCAATTGTCCAACTCCAGCTTTAAGGCCTAAAAGCCACAACAATGACCAGCACAGTAAACTACATTGGGGCAGTAGTAGCACTTTTATCTTGTGGTAATCAACAGCTACCTAATTGGACTAAAAGCCCACTCATGGGAGGAAACTCAAGTGTGGTACTATAAACATAACCAAATACATATGGCTGGAGAGGTCATAGATCTTAGAGAAAACCCAAAGACTGCCACACCCATAGACTAATGTAATTTCTTACTATGTGCAGGGCACGTATCCTTATATTTACAGACAAATATCCCAGTCACCACTCATCAAGAAAGCTTATTTGTACCAGTCAGAGACTATTACCAAATACCACAATTGGTCACACACAGACATTGTCTACGAATTTCTCAGGCCTAAGCGACACATCTACAAGACAACCTCTACACCTAAAACTCATAGAACATAGAACAAGGGGTAATGAAGAAGACACTAATGAATCTCTCAATTCTCATTAATCAAGATCCTTCATGCAACAGAGGGACAGGAACACAAAAGGATATAAATGGCAAAAATGTAGAGATTAAGAGTCTGTAGATTGTTGTTCCATGGACAGGACTCCTATATTAAACTTTACCCACCTAGGGCTCAGGGACCTTCAAGGAAGAAGGCACAGAAAGATTGTAAGAGCCAGGGAGGAGATGCAGGTACATGACCATATGGAAAAAAGTCCCACAAGCTCCTGGGACTCTGGTTATATGATTCTATGACAATGGTGTCAGTACACAAAAGTCCTATGAAAACTCAGGTAGACAAAAACCCAGCATAGAACTGGGGAAATGAACAGCAGACCCCAATCTTGGCTGAGGAAACATTGGAAGCTGATTACTGCTGGGTAAGGAAAAGCTGATCTTCCTAAAACAAGGGACTCTAGATAGGCTGACTAGACCTCAGTGGATGGACTTGCACAGGCAACATCTGGGGACACTGACTTGACACATTGGGCCTTAATATGGATGTCAGAGTATATGGGTTCCAGTGGGGGGGGCTGTGGGAGCATGCCAGTGGGGACAGAGTTATAACGATGATTAAGATTCTTTGAGATATTTTGTATAAAATACACAAAAATCCAATTAAAACAATTTATCTTTAAAAAGACAAATAAATAGTGATTTCCAGGACAGCTGAGGCTGCAGGGAGACCCTGTCTCAAAAAGATAATAAATTAATTAATTAAAATAAATATTAATGTGTATGAACTCTTACAAAAGTAAACCACAAATACTTAATGTTATCTGAGATAGAATTGAGTGTGCTTTCACTGTTATCTGGAAAAGTAACTCCCTGAAATAATATCTGATGGTTATTATATATAAACAGTTGAATATAATTGAGAAGGAAAGACCTTTGTGTTTAATTCACTTTTTTCTCTTTAACTAGTTTTATTTGCAGTATGTAAAATAGATTTGTACTTGGCTATATTGTCAACTTGCTAATTGCTCTCTGAGCAAGTTCTGAATATGTCATTATTTAAATAATAAGTGGGTGTGATTTCAATAAAAATAACCTACCATTAACTTTTCTGTCTCCGCAATATCTGAAGAAATTTAATATCACTTCAATTGCTTTAAATCAATGTGACATCTTTTATATGTCAATAAATATACCATCAATACACATGGTCTTGATGTGACAAACTATCTCTTTTTTAATATTTTATTTATTATTTTTATTTATTTTATATGTATGCGTGTATTGCCTGCATGTAGGTAAGTGCACCTGTATCGTTCAATGCCTGTGGAGGACAGAAGAGACTGTCAGATCCCCTGGAACTGGAGTTACAGACAGTTGTTAGCTGCCATGTGGATGCTGGGGTTCGAGCCCGGGTCTTCTGCAAGAACAGTCAGTGTTCTTATCCACTGAGCCATCCCTCCGGCCCCCAAAAAATATCTCTTTTATCTTTAATTAAAATGAATTATTACGCTAAAACCACTATTCTCCCAATTATCAATTTCATAGCCATCTGACTAGTCGTTTGCCCTAGCATTTCAAGTTTCAAAAGCAATACTAAGTGAATACAAGCAAGTTTCATATTTGCAGCACAACTTCCTCTTGATATATCAAACATAATTTCCTACCCCATTGCTATGACACTCTATGTTTTTTGATAGCCTCCTTGCCCACATCTGTCATAGGAGCAGAGATTTCCTTTGGAAAACCCCCTCAAGGCATTCTCAGTCCCTGCCATGCAAGTGAACTTAATGCTACCAGCCTTCCAACTACCCAGCTCTAAGACAGGCTTATGAATAAACCTAACCAGTGAGTTTCATACATCACTAAGTCATAGCGAATGCTGCTGGGTTAGCGACAGGACTCAGTCAAATAAATTATAATCATCCTTTAGGCTTGTTTAAAAACAGGAGGAGGTGTGGTGGCTCCTGCCTTTAATCCCAGCACTTGGGAGGCAAAGGCAGGCAGATCTTTGTGAGATTGAGGCCAGCCTGGTCTACACAATGAATTCTAGACCAGTTAGGGCTACAGGGAGACCCTGTCTCAAAAATTCCAAAAAAAAGAAAAAAAGAAAAAAGGAAGGATAAGGATCAAAGTGAAAGCTAGGATAGAATGAGAACCCAGTCCTGGTCACAGCTGTTGATTCTCTGGATTCAGGTGGTTAAGTCTAAAGATTCCCTCCTGGCCATCCAGTTATGTTTATTTCACTCACTTGCAGCCAAAAAAAAAAAAAATCTCTTGTTAAGTATGCCCAAGACCTGAAATTTTTCCACTTGGATAATGCATTAATAAAGATAGGATAAGTTCTAAAATAACCACATTTTGTTGTGCTGTGGTACAATATTGGCTGATCTACCTTCCTCTGTGGCAAGAGCACATGAACTGAACAGTTAGTTCTCAAAGTCCCTGCAGTCTAGGAAGGAGAGTAGAAGGCATCCTGATTCCTCAATAGTTTGATCTAAGGGTGGCACAGGCCACTGAGGCTCATTGTCCAATTCTGTCACTTGGCATAACATTAACCACAAAGAAAGCTGAGAAAATGCAAAGAAGCATGCCCCCGCCACTGGACAGTAACTGTTTGCATCAGCCAAAAGTCTCCAGAGAAAAAGAGCCCAAAGTAACCTAAGTTATGAGAGAAGGAACTGGCTCACTTGATTGTGGGGTTAATAATCTAAAATACACAGGCCAATAGGCTGGAAACATAGACACAAGTGCTTACCTCTGTCATGAGACAGAAATTCTTTTTAAAAAACTAGTTCTTGGGACTTGAGCACTTAAAATTAAAAATAAAAATGAAGAGAGAGAGATGGAAGGATGGAAGGAAAATAAAGAAAGGAAGCAAAGAAAGGAAGGGAAGGGAAGAA